>NW_021940534.1:7213110-7226790 GCF_001715985.3 Manacus vitellinus
CAAGCAAAGCACCATGTAAACAAGCAGTTCTCAAGCCATCAGGATAGAAGTAACCGAGCCAGACCTGCAAAGAACCTCACCAATCAGCATCTTCTGACTGCAACTTGTCAACATTGAGAGAGTTTCCCAAAAAAGTTGATGGAGAATCATAGCAGCACCTGGAAATCTTTAATACTGTCCAAGTGTATGTCTTACGGCAATAAATACGTAGACAAATAAAGTACTTCTGGCATGTGTCTGTGAGAGATGTTAACAAGGCAAACCAAAGCTTTAACAAGTGTTGGTGAACAACGTAATTAAAAGTATGGAACAACTGCATAATAATGGATACTCAGATCAGGACTCCAGCCTGGGAGGAAGGCCACAGAGGTGACACAGCAGAGGGCCACAAAATACTGAAAGGTGTGGAGAAGGTTGGTAGTTAATGAATACTTGCTATTTCCCTTAATCTAAGTCCTAAACAGTATTAAGTGGAAGCATAAAATGGCAGGTTTAGAAAATCGATTTTTCACCTCCTTTCCAATGGAGCATGTAGATAAACAGCAAAACTCAGCATCACTACATACCAAGTGTCAGTATAGGTTTAAAAAGCCACTGGACAAGCTCACAAAAAAAGCATTCTTGAACCTGAATACTGAAACCCCTTGGTTCAAGAGATTCCAGAAGCTGCATTTTGCTGATAGACTGCAAATCTATCAGGAAAGCATCATTAATAGGTGCCCTCTTGCCATACTCTGTTTTGATAAATCCACATCGATCAGCATCTTGGGCTAGATGGGCTTTTAGTGTGACTTGGTACTAGTCACAAGCAGGACTCCCTCTGGCTTTCAGTTTTGCAGGCAAAAAATGCAGCCTGACTTACTCCACAGAGTTTCGCACAGAACTAAAAAAACCTTATACCACAGATCCAGAGGCATTTCTGTCAGCTTGAGGAGGCATCCTCCGCTCTGAACCCAAGTTTCACTGGAGGAGCAGGTACCAGGAACTACTCATTCCAGGGCAGGGCGGTCCTGAAGAAACGTCGCCAGAGCCACAGCTTCAATGTGATTCAGGTCAGGGTGATTTCAGAGGTTACTATACCAGGGCTGTCATCCCTGTCTGATGGCCAGTGGTTACCACACTTGCAGCAGAGACACATCCAACTCCAGAGCTGCCCATAATTGAAGTTTTAACTACCACTCAATTCAATTTAAGCACAGCAAACTCTGAAGTGCGCCGCTTGGGAGGGAGGAGACACATTCACTCTTCTGCCTTCTCTGCAACACCAACCAAGCCCATCACACAGGGTCAGAGCAGAGCAGCAGGATGGGAAATCTCCAGAAAAAAAATTAAGTCTTTTCTGTATCAGACATTTGCCTGAGGCCCTCACCTAGCCAGCGAGCACATGCACACTTACTTCCAGGCCTTTGAGCAGGGACAGTGGTTAGAGGCTCGCTTGTGGACCACCTCTAGCAGAAGAGCCCAGCACAGAGCCAGTCCTCTTGTGGTATTGCCACAGGCCATATTAACTTGTTGCCTTCAATATGCATCCAGCAGAGTTCAGGTCATGGATTTGTTGGAAGTTCATCACTTATTCAGGCTTTTGTGTGAGAGGTCAATGCTGTCAAACTGTCTGCTTTCACAAGCACAAAAGCTCATGTTAAAATGTAAATACTTACAGGTGTTCCACCAGGCACTCAAGATGAAAGTCAGAGCAAATATATTAGTCCTAGCTGTATTTTACAATGCTGGTAGTACTTGAATGTCATCTGTTTGTGAACCAAGGTTTTTATGTGGGTTCATCTACCTAGACAGGAAGCATGATCTAATGGTGGAGACACAAGACTGGATTTAGAGCACTTGAGCTCTTTTTCTGCCTCTCTTACTGTCTCCCTCTGTGACCTTCGGTAAAGAAATTCTTCATGCCACTGTCCCAGTTGAAAAGAATGTGACCAGATGCTTACTTGGTCCCATACGAGGGCCGTGACCCTCTGTCATTTTTCCTAATTACTACAAGAATTCTGGAAAGATATAGGAAATGTTAATCCAACCGGTAAAGTTAACCTGATTTAATAAAAAGCATAAACCTTATAAAAGAGCACAACACCCTCTTCCCCGAATGCCTGTGTTACGCTGCTTGTTTTTCAAGACGGAATCTCTGCAACTTATTATTACATCGCCCTTGATGGAGACAGTATTTTGCAAATTCAGCTTTGCAACAAGCCTGGGTAGGCTGGCTCACCCCTGTCGCCTACATTTGCGTGCTGCATACCACTTTGCAAGCAATTCAAGCACGACTTCTGTGTTGGGATAACACCACAAGACTCGGAGCAGCACTGTGCTGGCACAGGCTTACTGGGAAAATCAACTCCCCAGCTGTGGGAAGAAGCAAAGCCGGCAGAGGCTGCAATCACCACGTCACCCTGGAATCCAGTTCCATGTCCAGTCCAACCTCGTTCTGTGACTGAGCTGCACAGTTCTGGAAAAGCTGGTATCCTCTTCCCTCAACACTTCCAGCTACATGTCAGATTCTCTTGTGACTTTTAGAAACTGCTGTATTAGCTATTAAACTGGAAGAAGCCATCTCAGGCCCGAGAGAAACTCACATTCATCCTGTATGTTACCTGTGACGGGGTAATTTTGACCCCACATCATGGAGGTCAGACAGACAGTCCCCCCTCTCCCCCTTAACCATGCAGAGGCATCACCATCGGGAACCTGGTCATCAACATACAAGGAAAGGCAGCATCAGTAAACCTCATGGGTAATGCCAAGTGCCGTCTCCCTGGAACAACCAAGGGGAGTGGAAGGAAGCTGTGAACAACTGTGTTCTTCTGATGTGCATTCCCTTCCTCCGCTCAAGCACGCGCAGGAGGCCAGGCAAGCACACATGACATGCTCCCTGCAGGATGCCACATCCTGCCGTATTTCATACGGCATCCCAAGGCAAGCCAGCTACTTTTCAAACACGATATGATGTTTGACAATATGATTTGTCACAGCGTGACAGGTTCTCAGAGACAACATAGGGGAGATTTATCCAACAGTGCCAAACTGTTCCTAGCCACACTCTTCTTAAAAGGAAAAAACCCAAGCAAACAGACACGCTGCAGCCACATACAAACTTTACAATGTCTATTCTTTCTCCTCCTTGCTTTCCGTGACTTGTTTTACGAATTTCTCATAACTCTCACTCATTCATTCAAAACCTTCCCATTCCTATAGAAAGTAAATGTCTGGTTTGAAGTGGAGGGGGGGGGTAAGATTCACGGAGGTTGTTTTATGTACTGCTTAACCCCCCAAAGCTGCTCCCAGCCTTGTTCCCCCTCACCCCCCACACACAGTGCTGTGTTTTAAGGAGCACTGGTTATGCTGACATCAGTGAGGCTCCGGGGGCCATCTAGGCAGCTGTTCCTGCTCCTGTGTGTGGCCACGAGCCAAGTCGCTCTGCCTTTTTGGTGATGTTCCCTCCTGTCGGCTACCCCCACTCCCGCCCACACGTCTGCAGGGTGGAGCGAGGTGGCCACTGGCAGCCTTTCCAAAGAAACCTAAGTGAAAAAAAAAAAGGCTGCTTTCATTTCCAGCCTCTGGTAAGAAATGCCTGGCAATTTTTGACAGCATGCTGTGGATTGAAGGAACTGCAGCTTTTCTTCCCGGAGAGCCAAAGCACAAGTTGCCCTTAGGACTTTGTCACCTAGAGGAGAAAAACACGTGCTCTGCCCTTCCTCTCCCCCACGTGCAGAGACAGCCTGCCAGCACCAGAGACCACTCTGCACAGCTGTTCCCCTGTTTTAAAGCAGACCCATCCATGGAGGCAGCTGTTCTCCAGCCAAACGATGATAGCAGAGCAGTAGAAAGTGCATCCAGATCAGCAGTAGAAAGTGCACCCAAGTGCACAAAGCGGGTGCAAGACATCTTCCAGGCACAGGAGAGGGGCCACTGCAGCACTTCTTCCCTCTACTGCTCCCCACAAGGGCAAGAAACAGTGCGAGGGCAGGTGAGGTGTGCCAGGGCACCTTTCAGCCCAGCCAGTCCCACAAGAGCAGGTTTTAGGCAGCTGGCTATCCGCAGCTGGTAATCCCAGTGGCGCGGTGTGTCCCCGAGTTGAGCCACAGCCAGATCCGGGGAGTGAAAAGGTGACAGCCAAGCCAACTTCACATACACCCTTGGAGCCTGCAGCTCAGACCCCATGTCAAGATTAGGAAACTATGCGCACACAGAGAGCACATGAGCTGCTGGAGTACTTTGATTTAACTCTTGCACACACCATATGCTGAAGAAGTTTGGCTTCGTGGCCACGTTTCTTGCTGGCTTTCTTCAAAGCGAACTCTCCTCAGGCTGCAAAACCTGTGACACTTCCTTGGGCCGAGCAATGCCTCCTCATGCAGGTCAGGAACTCGAGTCAGTGAAACAAACTTGGAGCTGTGGCTCACATGGGTTAAAGATTCTGGTTTGAGTCAGGAATACTTTTCCTGAAAGCAAAATGCAGGCCCCGGTCCTGAAACACTTCCCCTAACTTTGCCCATGCCAGCATTTTGACTTAAATGGAACAACCTATTTAAGTAGAATTATATCTGTGTTTAAAGTGTCTGCAGGATCAGTGCTTGGCTTGATCTAGACTTGCCAGCGACATACACACACACCCCAGCAAATTTAGAAAATACCTCAAGAGCTATCAGGATAAGCTGTGTTAAGACAAAAAAGAAATGGATAAAGATCATAACCCCCACCATGGCACATTTAAAATTTACATCTGTGTATGTTGGAGGATGATTCACCAGGGCAGGAGAAACAGGGATGCCTGAAGGCTATGGCTGGAGGCACAAGAAAGATCCCTAATACTCAGTTTATCTGGGTAAAGGAGAGTCTCAAAACCAAGCACGTCTGTACACTATCAGCACCAGAAACACTGATAATTCTAGGAGTCACACTTTTAGTTTTACCTCTTCTAAGGAATAAGAATTTAAATAAAGTAATGTTAGCAATCCCAAACTGCAAAGAAACCCCCCTTCAGCCAACAAACAAATTCAACTCCTTCCTTCTCTGTATTGAGCACAAAGGCAGCAGACAGAAACACGAGTTTCCCTGGAACAAACCAGTCAGATTCATTCAAATCTTCCTGAAGCACAACAGGGCAGAACCCATTCCTGTTCCCAGAGCTTATTACAGTAACATGACTAAACATGCTCAGCACTCCAATGTGATAGGATGCATCCATTTGCTGATGCCAGAGGAAGATGCATGTCTCTTCTACATGGCACTGCTCTCGCAGGCTGCTTTTCAAAAGATGTTTTGAAAAGCGACCTGCTGCGTACATTCTTAACAAGTCATAGTATCACTGGCTGTACAAGTGTTTGACCTCTACTTGCTATGCACTGTAGACAAAAATCTGACATCAGCTTATTCCAACCTTAGTAACACCAAACTGCTTCTAAAAAGCTGGTAGACTACAACAACACACCGATAAACTCCCAGATGGAGCCCTGGAGTGCTGAAAATGCAACTAGTTTAGTACTTGAGCTCACGTTTTTTAAATTTAGGTTGGTTTAATCCAAGTGAGTAACCTGATTAAAATGGGAGTCTTCTCTGGAGGTCTAATTTCTAGATGTTTCCATTACTCCACATGCTTTCATGCTGTATAAACATAACAAATGATATGTCCATCACTCTGAGGATGATTTAAGAATTCAGTTTAAAACTATAACACAAGCCATTCAAGGCAACAGAATTAGATTACTCTGTGAATTGTAAGAGCCAGCAACTGCACTTCATTTCAGTCTTGGGAAGGTGATGTACTGAGGGCATGACATCTTTCTATTCCCAGTCTCTTCTTCTAATTTCTTAATTTCAGAACCTTGACATTTGCCACTTTTACATACAGACTTAAAGCAAAATGGAGAGAGAAGGACATGATCTGACTATGATGGTTTAAAACATGTATTAAAGCCTGGAGCTTATTTGCTTCTAAACCAAACGACCAGACACAGACCCCTGAACATGTGTATATACGTGCACCTATACTACCTAGAAAATAAATAAATAATCTGTCCCTCATGTGCAAAAAAGGCATCTATGAGAGCTGCCCAAATGCTACCTCGGAACCAAAGCTGTCTGTTTATAAGGAGACACCTCAGCAGCAGCAGTGCAGGTTCCCAGCATGCCTTTACGTTGGTATCTGGAAAGGCTCCACTATGGGGTAAGAAGATAGTTATAATTAAACATTTATACTGAGGCAGTGCCGAGCAGGTCGGTTCCGCAGCATGTTAGGTGGCTTTTCAAAACTCGGTAATTGAATGCTGATCCCTGCCCTGAAGAGTTTACAGAGTAGGAAATCAAAGCGTAACACTTGGCATCTGTATACCAGGAATTAAACAAAGACCACCACCAGTTCATTTCCTGGGTCTTTGGACTAGGCAGCTCATATAAACATCCATTACCAGAAATAGTGGAAATTTTTAAATCAGCAGTCTGGACTTTCCTAATCCACATCTGTGCAGCTCTGTTTGAATTACTAGCTGGGACAGTAACTACAGCATGCAATTTTCACATGCTGCTGGCATCTTCTTGTTCAGTGTAGATTATTTTTGGCCCAAATATTTTTTAGCAATCATTTTGAAAAGACAGTGAGCACACAAACGGAAACACTTACTGCAAGTCAGTCGACTCAGGCAGTGCAACCACTAGAGAGGCTGCCAACACATGAGGTCGAAAGTCAGCCAACAGTAGATCCTTCTGTTCTGGATCTCTAGGATGATCCCAGGAAGGCATCAGTACATCTACAATGCAATACTAGCACATGCTGGCTATCGGGAAGACCATGACCGTATGCAAGTCTGTGGCATTGCAAATCTACTAACCCACATCTTTTCCTATGGAGATTAGAAGTTATGCAATGGTGCAAATAAAAACTCTGGCCCCAAACACACAGGGGCCATCTCTGTCCCAGATCCATCCTCAGGGAGAATTTTCTACATTCCCCTTTTCCTGCAGGGAAGGACGAGCCTGGGAAGGGCAAGTCCTCCTCCCACTCACCAGAGTGAATACACTTGAGAAAGTTAAAGTACAGCCTCCAGGATTTAGAAAAGGGTTGTAGCACTAGCTATACTTTCACTGATGCCCAAAATCTGGATGGAAGAGAATTTAGCCAAAGTAGGCCATTATATCACAAATTCAGTTTGCTGTTTATCAAACAAGCACTGAAAACAGATGCACTGACTTTGTAACTACACCTGTAAGAATTTCAAACACAAAAAAACCCAGAAAAACACTATGAGTGTTTCAGTTTTTCAAAAGTTTCCTGGCATCTTTCATGCTATGAATGCTCAAGAGCTTTCAGCTGCATATATGCTGCATAAAATCTTAGTCCAGTGAAGCCTGAAAGAATTTTGCTGTTGATTCAAATGAAGCCACGTTTTCCACTTCTACATACTATTTACACATCTATTTATTCATTAAACATGTAACAGCAACTGTAACGGGGCATAATCTGCGTTCAGCTGAGTCCACTTAATTGTTCTATGAACACTTTAACTTTCATTTGTTGGCTTTTGAGCATGTAAAATGAGTAACCTTGCCATTTATTTCTAACTTTTTTTCTTTCTTGAGGGAAAAGGGAACCATGGAAAATTCTCAGCCACTAGATTTAAGGAGCTTACAAGTTCCAAAAGGTTTGCAAGTAGAGATTGGGAACTGCTTGAAACTGCAGTTACGGAGGCTGCGGAGTTTACAGAATCCGCCAGTTCCTTCCTGCAGAGTTTATAATCTGCATGGCTTCCTCCCAGGGTAACTGGCATCCACTCCAAGGTACGGATCGTTTCACTCACCCCTAGAAATTCACCCCCTGCTTAGGTCGAATGTGGTAGCCACTTCGTGTTCAGCAAAGAGACACTGCCATTTTGCAAAAAGGAGGAACAAAGACAGAGGATGGAGAATATTTCTCCCATAAAGTGTAGGTAGCACTGATACGAAAATAAATTCTTTACTTTTTGAAGAAAAGTAGAGTTTTCAACAATAAAGGAAGTTTACAATAGGAAAAAGGGGGCACTGTGGTAGAGCTCTCTTTACCCTTTCGAAGCATGGACAGTCAGGCTCCTGACATTCAAAGACTGACAGGAGACCTTACCAAGCAGAAAAGCCACCTATCTGCTGTAAAGGCTGGGAAGTTGCTCCAAGACTGGTTCCAGAACCTGCCAAGGACCACAGTCTTGAACCTTACTTGGTAATGTAGTAAGATGTACTTAGCAACACCTGGCTGGGCCATCTGATAAGGAGGAAAACCAAATCATACCTGCAGTGGTTAAGAAAACAGACAAAAAGAAATATATTCTCCAAATCAACTAAATACAAGACATAAGTTTCATCTCTGTAGAGGAGCACTTGTCATCGCACTCATAGTACTTCCCCTGGAAAATACAGTCAAACCTCACAAATGGAAGCGCTTAGTAACCCAGCTACAGCTCTTCTACATCTGGCTTCTATGGCACATGCTTCCCCTTCCTGATTCTTCAGTGTCTCACTTAAAAAGCAACCCTCCTCCTGCAGCTCTCCTCCCTTCCACCCAAAAGCATAAGGATGTATACACAGCTAAATATGTGAGTTGTGCTGCAAGTTATCCAGCTGAAATCCAATTCAGGATAACTTAATGTATTTGGGGAGAAAGAGGGGACGAAGCAGGCAAGCACATGCACAAGACATCACAGACATCTTGTGTGTTTCCTCAATACACCGGCAACTGCATCAATATCAGAAAAAAAATGCACACAGGAATGAAGAACAGCACACAGATATTCATGTCCCGGCTGCTTCTTGTCCTCAAAACACGAAGAGCACTGAGACATGATGAACTTAATTTAATGAAGAAAATACACTTTGTGTAACAAAAAGAGGAACCTAAACCAGGCTCTTTCCCCTACCCAAATCCGTGAGTGGTCCAAACTAAAAGTGATGTTGCTCCCTAAAGGAAATACAAGGAAGTACTGTAGCTTATTGGTGCAAACTCCAAAGCAGTTCTCCCTTGTCCAAGCCCTAATGTTACCAGTGTGAAGGTGTTCAGCCTGAACAGAGTAATGGAATTTATTGCTGTGATGCAAGTGCTCTGAGCAAAGCACTCCCAGGTACCGATACACCTGAACACTGACATCACCTGCTGTATGAAACAGGACTAACACGGGTTAGAGTTAAAGCCAGCTAATCACACATGATAAAAGCAACGGCCACCTACATTTCAATGTGAACATTTTGCTTCTCTCGTCCTCAGGGAGGAAGCACATACCTAAATTAACTAAAAAAAGGTTTGTCAATAGCTGATCATCCTCCATGTTCAAAGGACAGATGATGCAAGCCCCCATTCCTGAAACACCTACATTTGTGGTGTTTCAAGAGAGCACCTGTTAAAATATCTACCAGGAGCTGGCAAGTGGAGAAGTCTTACATTTATGAGAGGCTGGCAATTCCACTATTAATCACAAAACACCTTTCGCTTTTAGAACCAAATTAACAAGTCACTCAGGCACATCAGCATATAAAATGCCCACGATACCTAACACACTTTTTACCCAGAGTAACTTAAAAGTCTAAATGCCACTTTTCAAAGCTGACAGAAATCGCGCTGGCAATTCACTTGACCATTGTGTGCAAGCACCATTCCCACACTTTTTGACAGCTCTACACAAATAACATCCCTCAAGCAAATGGATCTTACAAAGAAATTTCAGACAGCAGGACATGGGGATGTCTTCTTCAAAAGGAAAAGGATCTCTCAAAATCCTGAGATTATAGAAGTAAATAATTAAATAAGATTAAACACAAAACATTTTTGCTCAGTAAGGTTAGGTGCAGGAAAACGAATTTAAAAGTTGCATTCCACAAGCTTCTACGGGAGGATCTGCAAAGGAGACTGGGCAGGCCTAAAAGGCCTCCCTCTCTAATGGTCCTTGGAATACCTATTTTAGCTCAGAAGCCTAACAATGCCCTGGGGGATTTTGACAGCTTTTCTTTTCCCTTGCTGTAGCACCTCTGTGGATGGCTGGGACTCTGCAGATGAATCCTATTGTTGAAACAGCTGCCTCTCTCTACATCTTTAAAGAGGTATTCAGATTCTCTTAGCCTTACTTAGTTGAATCACTCTGAATAAACAGTCACCACCCATCAACTACGTATTTTGGTAAGGCACCTATTCAAAGGCAACCACCTTTATTGATTGCTAGGCTGGCCAACCCGAAAGCTGAAATGTCCTTATTAAAAAAAAAAAAAAAAAAAGCAGGATACACCTGAAGGCCTGTGTTGTTTCTAAAGGAAGCACAGGTCCAGGCGTTGCTCAGTGACATCAGAACAATTCCTCTCTGACTGCAGGAGGCTGCTCTAACAGGTTTCATACCAGCACAGCCACGAGCCAAGTATCCCACTGACTCTTCTCCCTTTTGTCCAGGTCCTTTTCCTTGTTCTGCCCCTTTTCCACCACAACAGGAACAAGCCACCCAACAGGAGTCCAGAGCATATGCCCCAGCTGGCAATTATTTCTACTTTCAACATTTCATAATAAAGCATTAGCACAAGCTCTAAATAAGTTTTGTCACCCTGCTCAGAGTAAAATGCTGAGGGAAGGGGGGTGAGATGCTGCTGTCTCAGAACCTTGCACTCTTCTAAGTCCCTGGCCTTCAAATGTTGCTATTCAAAACAGAGTGGTAGGGTGAGGTAAAGGGAACACCTTCAGGTGGGAAAAACATCATGACTGGCAGACATCAAAGATAAGCCATCATCAGATTTCTTGCACCAAAGAAGAACAAAGAGTCAATGCTCCTGAAATTCCTGTTCAGAAGTATCCCAGAACAGAGCCAGCACTTCCCACCTTGGCCAACCTCACCTATGTTCACTTGTAATCAAATACTGATAGCCAAACTTGGCTGACAAAGCTCTGCAAACTTCAAGCCCATCCTGGTTCCACACAAATAGCTAACTTTTCTGTGTATCACCAGAGAGTGGCATTTCCAAAGATACCCAGGACCTGCCTTTGAAATCACTGCCCACAAAGATGCTTCTAAATGTGCAGGTGGGGGGGAAGCTGCAGCTCCCACAGATGCTGGTTTATATAGGATATATAAAACAACAGCCAACCAAACAAAATAAAACAACCCACAGAGAGACAGGACTCCTCATATGCCTCCCCAATGAAAATCTGCTTTAACTGCTGAACAACAACTAGACAAGCCCAATCTCCCACCTCAAAGCAAGAAACAAGCTGTTGCATCGTCTCAGAAAATAATTCCTTCTCACCCTCAAAGTTTACATCTGCTCCTTAAGACACTTTCCAGCAAAGCTGCAAGGTACCTGAGCACTCCATCCACGATAAAGCTGTACTCAAAAGAACACGAAGCAGTTCCTGGCCCTTTTCCAAGCTGTAGAATACTCTTGACAAGGTGTATTTTAAAGCAGTAATCCTATGACTGACCATCTTGCTTGAATTCAGAAAGGAGTTAAAATAAAAAGACAGAGAGCAACAGACATTCTCACTACCTTCAGGAGAACAAAATGCAGCACTACCATCCTCCTCTACAATTATCTCCCAAGCAAGAAACTACCACATCAACAAGGCAGCCGTTGCAAACTGGTCTAGTAACACGGTTCAATAATACACTCATTTCAAAACAACCTTTATTGTGCTGAAAGAAGAAGACATGATTTCACATGTTTTAAAGAGTGTACACCTAAAACACAGATTTCCAAACTTAGGCATCATTCATCAAAAAGTTAAAAGGGGCTTTTTCCGCACATGCACAGATTTCAGACTAACAGGATTTACTTGTTTTCTGTCTGTTCCTGGGGAACCTTTGCAGTTTTTTTCCCAAGACTGTCCCTACAGGCTGCTATCCAACATACATCAGATGCTCTTGGAGCAACAGATAACTCTGGAAGGACATTTACAAAGGGCACAAATCAAGTAAAATTTAGGCATATTGGGGGAGGGTAGAATTACTCCTGTATGCAGATAACCTGAACACTTGACACAGTCCCCTGGAAAGCTTTATTCATGCATCTAAGTATTTTTTTTCAGATGTCTTACTAGCAAAACACGTATTTTAAGTCAATAAAAAAATTATTGCAACTTAAAAAGTGAATCCCTTTCAAAAACACTCAGGTTAATTTTAGCATCCTTCTGTTTAGCTGCTTAGCAACACTTATCCTATGACCTTCTAAGCACCACCTACTTTTACAAGGGATAATGAATATAACCAAAGGGATTTATCTATATGTTTTTAATCTATACAGTGTTAAGTACATCGACAGTTTTTATTTAAATGAGAAATCCAACTGAGAGCAACTCAAATTGTTTCTCCTCAAGAAAGTTTCACAAACTAAAGTCAAGCTACTGCTATGACTGTAGTATGACTTCAACACATGCAAAATTATAAAATCCTTAAGGAGTGAGGAAAGCACTACAGAAGTCAGTGTTTCTATGCCTTGGGAAACACTGCACTTGCCTTTGGTACCAAAGGAGATTACAGATATTACTAATGGATAACAAAGAGATTAAGTTTTTCCAGTTTTGAAACTTCCAAGTATCTCCTCATCCTCAGAATCAAAAAGAAAAGCCATTTGGTCAGAGGGTCACTGAGTATTGTGAAGAGTTAAGAATGGACACACAACCTGGGTGAGCTGAGTCAGAATAAGATGCTTCATTACACTGAAATCCGCAACTAAAGCTTCAAACACCCAAGTCCAGGTGAAAAAACAAACAAACAAAAAACCCCAGAAAAAACAGTCAGCAAACACCCTGCTCTATTCTGTCTTAATACCAAGCCACATACATATATATATATATATTTAGAGTCATTAGTTATCAAAATGTGTAAAAGTGGCTACATAAATACTCACTTCTGATGAGCAAACAACAGTTTGACTACTAGAAGCTGTCTGTGAAATGAGAGCAGAATAAAAATTTACTCAATTGTACTTTAAGAGTGTTTTCCCAACTACATGATACGAATTCAGTTCCAAATACGGATGCCAGGAGGAGGAAGGTGAGGGAGCAAAAGAGGCCACACTCGGTCGAGAACAGCTGCCCCGCAGCAAGAGAAGCTGGATGTGTCCCTGCCGGCAGGTGAGGGAGAGCCCTGGTACTCTGATTGATTGGATGATGGATTCATGCTGTTTCTGGGTTTCTAACAAACAAAAGGGCCTATTCTTTCCTGGATGTACCCAACTCCCGTTAAGGCTAATCGGCATTATGCAGGCACACCAAGAAAAGACTATGTACCCTTAAGTCTTCAAAGAGAAAATTAAAACCTAAAACAAATATGGCTGGCCTGACCCTGAGTCACTGCATCCCTTTCACGCACGCTGACCCTGTGGAAAACAGGAACTGCGGTAACAAAACTCGGTGCTTGTGTCAAAACGACAGACCTCAACGAAAAAACTTCAGCCATCATAACAGCTGTCTACTGTGCACTGTAGGGGTGGCAACACAGCATTATTTAGCAACTACTCCTGTTGTTAATAGGCAAGTTTTTTTCCAAGGCACGGGGCTGGAGCTGGATCTTGGAACGGTAAGAAACATCAGCTGCATTTGCTGTATCTCCTAGACCACCGCCCCCAAATCACACTGAACTAGAAGTTTACTTTCTCAAACACGTAAATACACTTGATCTTATCTCCAAGAGAAGACAGGCGAAAGAATGAGTCGGAATTAAAACTGGATGGTTGGTC
>NW_021940534.1:7229730-7309237 GCF_001715985.3 Manacus vitellinus
GGTGGTGGTGTTGCGCTGCCGGCTTTAAGGAATTCATCGGGGCTCTCCGCTGCCCGTGGAAATGTCTGTGCGTCCTCCTCCTCCTCTTCCCAGCCCAGTGCCTCACCAGGTACAGCGTCCGCAGCCCGCTGCTCTGCTGGCAGAAGTCGGCTTCTGGTTGTGTTTGTTTGTTTCCTCAGAAACTTTCGTCCTTGCGCGATTTGGGTCTCAGCTGGGGTCAGTCATCCATCCAGCTGACGAAACCTAAAGGACGTGAAGTTTAACAGGACCCTGAACATCAGCATAGGAACAGGAGGTCCAAATGCTGTTCCTAATCAAAGGCAAGATGCGGCTGCTTGCAAGCACGGGTAGTTACACGCTGCACAGGCGCTGTGCACGGCACTGCATGCACGGTCCTTCCTCCACTTTCCCTGCAGTGGAAGTTCAGAGATGTAGAAGAAGACTCAACAAGTGATGGAGAAGTGTGTTCAGAGTCGTGGGGTTTTCACTTTAAAGACAGTACCGGTTTAGAGTTGTGTGACAAATAATAACAGTACATAAAAACAAAATATTTGGCAACACTCCATCTTGAAAGCTCGATAGGGAAAAAAAAAAAGTAAACCAACACTGCTTCCGAGGAGTGTCCTAATGAGTATAGCAGGAACCAGTTACCCGTTTACACTTTATGGAAATGGTTATTTACACTATGTCTAAAGCTACTAAAGCTAGGCCTTTTAAAGCTGCTATTGGTGAGATGGAACCTAAAGTCTCTGGCTGTTTTTTTTAAAGAAATCAAGTTATGACCTCTGGGCAAAAGGCTTGTACCAGCTTATATGGTATCCTATCTCCTCATTGAAAAGGGATTCACATGGAAAAGAAGGCTAAGTTCCAGGTATGTGGCAGTAAGCCCTCAACCTACTCTTTTCAAAAACAGTCTGTTGCCAGTAAGATGTCATGATTAACTTCATTTGCACCATTCTTTTTAATTACTGGATAAAGGCATACAAGTCCAGAATACACAGGTCCTGTCTCAAAGACGTGAGCTGTGCTTCATGTCAGGAATAGCTCTCTTCCCTTATGGACTCCCAAGTAAAACACCTGCAGGTGTGGTGAGCTGGAACTTGGAAAAGCCAAAACTGCAAAACCGAAAGGCGCACACGTGTATGTATTCAGAACCCGAAACTGCAGCTTTAACCTGCTTGTGTTTGTTGTGGTGGTTTCTGCAGGCTGAATTTTTGTCACCTGAGTTTTGTGCAGTGTTACCCATGAGCTTTGTAGATAAATTTTAATACCATTAAGCTCTGTTAAAGCGGAGTTGCTGACTGACAGAAGAGCAATATCATGCTTTACCCCACAATATGAGCCACAAACATTAGAAAGCACATTCTCATTGTTCTAAGGTTCTTATTTTACCAAAAACAGTCAAGGGAAGCCATTACAAATAAATTGATCGCAAAGTGTCTTTAACATTTTCATCTCTGTCCCCGTTGTACCTGCCAACCTGCAGTGGCAGAGCTGCTGGTAAATTCAACAGCTTTGTAGCCAGCTTACATCTTTACTTCAGTATCTCTTGTGGTCAGGCATCCAATTAAACAAAAACCTGAGCAGTTTGACCGTCTCAGGCTCAGCCCTTAAAACATATTATTCACATTGCAAGACTGCTGTGATTTAAGCCTGCACAGCACATACATATGGACTCATGGAGACTGGGCCTGGTTTACACAGCCATTTACATAAGTGGCTGCAAGTGAAACTGGTGAAAATTCCTGTATGGGTAATCATATTTGGAGGTTAGCAATGCATGTGCCATTGATCTCTGGCTAATATCTCTAGAGTAGTCTTGGAGGCATTTTGGACCACTTCTGTATGAAGATTCTCATCTACCCTTGATCTATTTTCTAACTTCAGAGGTGCTGAAGAGCCTTCCATGTGGGAAGTTTAGCAAGGATAGATGGAATAGAAGAACAAGTGTTTTTCAATTCAGCATCTGCTCTAGAAACATGAAAATGTAAAGCTCGCACTGGAAAAAAATTAGGATTTTAGTGCTTGGAGAAAATATGTAGATAATTTTTAAATTGCATTTGTGTTTTTAACATCCCTGTTCTTTCAGAAAGATGTAATGAAGGGTGAACCAGTACATACCGTGTTACATTAATGCTAGAAATTAAAAAAAAAAAAAACAAACACACAAACCCCCTAACAATGCAAAAGGGTAATGTAATAACAAAAAAAACCCCAAAAGGGTAATGTAAAAACAAAAAACCCTGGTTAACTACCAGGGTTTATGAAATAGTAAAAAGTGATATGTCTTTTAATAGTTTAGGAATTAATTATAATTCTGAGCTATTGCAAGGCAAGAGAAATTAAAACAACTCAGTTTTCCAACTTTCTGTCATTTGAACTTTTATAATGCATCAGGGAGGTAAAAAAACTATTGTGGTCTAATATTGAATGTGAAATTTGGGGCAAATGGGTTTTTTTATTATTATTTATTGGAGTGAAAGAGAAGGTAGAGATACTTTTTGTATAATAAAACCCACTGTTATGAATGACTCTCCCAGAATGTTACTACATGGCTTACATGATACAGCTATTTTCATCACTGCAATTTCTACCATCTACATTACTGTGGTTTAGCCCATCTCCTGTGACTGCTCTATAACAGTTTAAGTAGTAAGTCTTTTATCTCCTAGGACTAGTCAGTTTCTATACAATATCCAGTTTCTGGGTATTGTGATATCAATACTTAATAGTGATGATAAACACACTAAGGGGCAAGACTTTCTCTAGTTTTTATATAACCCTCGCATAGCTCTCTAATCCTACACTGTGATGTTAAATACAATGAGCAATAGTAGAAGTAAAAACAATAGTTTTGTGAAGGTGTTTAGTGTGTTATCAAATTCATTAACACCACTGGGTGACATAAAAGCCACCTGCTGTGGTCCCAAGAAAAGGACAACTCAGCCCCCACCCACAATTCAAATATCAGAGATGCTGATTAAAGGTATTCAAGGAGAGAAGAAAAACAGGATGTGTAGCTTATATGAAGGCTGCAATCTGAGGATGTCTTAAAGCATGGAGACTAAAGCTAACATTGGCAGTAAAAGAGGAGTTAAAGGTTAGCTAGAAAATCTTTCCCCCTTCCCCCATCTTATTTGACATTATCAATGTTCTCTGCCTTAGATCATGGTATTTAGAAGTTACTTTAATTTCTTGTAAATTTACACAACCCTTTCAGCCAAAACAGTTCTGAGTGAGGCAGTTCTCTGACTAACCAGGAGTATTTCATATGCTGTAAGAGGCAGGGCTGGACCCTGACTTTCTAACACTTCATGACTGCTGGGTGAGGGCAGCGCCAGGCCCCAGCTCCCTCACCCTGCGGTGTGGCTGTCCAGCCACAGAGGATGTCAGAGGCATCGGAAGCCCCATGCCCTGCCTGAGCTTATGCCTGCCTGCATAGCATACAGAGTCCTCTCACTGCCATCCTTTTCCTGATGTCCTCACTCGTGTCAAGAGGCAGAACTCAGATGACATACTAATGCAGGGCAAAGCCTGCTTGGAGGATCAGAGAATACAGCCCTGAGGGCTTTGAGAAATAAGTCTTTATAAAACCTAAGACCCAAAGAAATGCTTGAATTTCCTTTATGTTTCAACCAGTTATTTCTTTAAATGAACAAACATGCTACTGCTGAGTCTTCTCATGGGTTGGGGTTTTGCTTTGCTTTAGTGGGTTTTTTTCCTTCAACTGAGACACAGGTTTCTTGGATCAAAAATCCCTTATATACTAATGCAGAACTGACAAGTGTGACCACCATAGAGGCAGGGAATT
This sequence comes from Manacus vitellinus, assembly GCF_001715985.3. Classification (NCBI taxonomy): domain Eukaryota; kingdom Metazoa; phylum Chordata; class Aves; order Passeriformes; family Pipridae; genus Manacus; species Manacus vitellinus. Next base: position 7,233,542 of record NW_021940534.1, read on the forward strand.
ATACAGAATAAAAGGGAAAAAGTTTAACTAAATATATTTCCTATAAATTGCTTGAAAAATTAAACTTGGTGAATGTGTGTATCGGAAAACCACACAGAAAAGCACATCACGTAAGACCAGCTGCAAACCCTCTCAGAGCATTTGTCTGATGACACGGCATCATACAGCATTCCCGTTTTCCCCACGTAGGGAAATGTGATGCACCACCGTGCTCAAGTACCTTGGCCTCTGGAAATCGGGCTGCTGGGGAGTGAGGGAGTGGTGGAACTTGCTCCTGCAGCATCCCCACCCACTATATCCAAGGGCAGCTTTGGATGATCAGAAAGTCAAGGCCAAAGTTTCAGTCCAAATTTATCTTAACATTAGCCTTCACAGTGTGAAAGAAAAGCTGAGGTATCCCAGCATGCTTAAGCAATTTCCTTCACATCACAACAGCCTGGTAGTGGCAAGGCTGGAATTAAAACCAGTATTTCTCCCCAGATCCCAGTGTAGTTCTTCGGGCACAAAGTCAGCCACTCTGCTGTATGATTCTTCTCAGTAGACATTTAGTGATAACAAACAGCAAAAATAAAAGATCAAGTGTAAGTATTTGCTCCCTGTTTGCTCTGAGACATTTCAACAGTGGAAAACTGACCTTGAGCTGACTCACAAGACTACCTTTTGACAAAGGACTCATCTGGAAATACGGAGACAGTATTTCTGAAACTCACACCACTTTCCCCCCGCCCCCCCCCAGATCACAGCCTGTAGGGCATGTTGCAGAACTGCTTAAAGTCTCTGGCTGCAATAATTGCTAGTCCTATCTCCTTCTCTCCTTTCACTGTGGGAGTCTCCAGCTGATGGATGCAATGCAGAACAGCCCTGCTGCTAGGACTGGACAAGCTTGATGAACTAGTCCCTTTCCCCAGCTCTGGTTTTCAGGATGTGAAAAGCAGCAAAAACTATTCCCCTATACTATTGTAGCAATAATCAATGTTTCTAAATCCTTTTTAGGGAAGTTCACCAACCTAAACCTATTCTTTCAAGATATAAAGTCATAACTATAGATAATGGCTAAAGGGATAATCAACTGATAATAAGCCTTGTAACCAAAAGAAACACCAGAGGCACAAAAGAGTGTTAATACAGTTTTAGTAATGAAAATTCTTAAAAGAGGATTTAAAAATAGTATGTTTTAAATTACTACAAGTAAGATTCCCTCCTGCAGATTTAATTAGTTAGCAGATTTTGGAACAGCACAGCCTACTTAGACTGTTTAAAAAGATAGCATGAAAAAAACTAACAGGCAGATGTTTGACATTTACATTCTAAAGCAGTTCTGTGTTCACTAATGTGCACCTCAGAAACAGGTTGTATAACCCGTGTGCAAGTGTGTCTATGTAGAGACAGTGCAGGAAAAAGAACAACAGTAAGCAAAACCACCCGCTGCAATACTTTCACTTGTTTTAAAACTCTGCATTGTTGCCCAGGTAATGCAAAAAACACAGGTGTGCAAAAAGAAGTTAGTGTTTAATGCCCAGCTTGTGATTTGGTACTGAACATGACATGTTTCATTCTTATTGACCACCCAGCCTCTCACACCTAATTGATTGTTGGCTTAAATGTGGTTATTTTCCCTCCTGAAGGCAAGTAGTAAGCCAGCTGTGTGCTTCCCCTGTCCCATTTGCTAGGGAGAGTGGATTCTGAATCCTCTCACAAATAAAATAAATGCTCATGTTAACAGTAGCTTCTTCATGTTCAGTTGTTCAAAGGGCTGCAGTAGCACCAGTGGCGACATCAGCAGCTAAAGGAAGGCAGCAATATCCAGCTAAAGCATCACTTACTATCTTTCAGTGTTATAGGCTAGAAATGGAAGATGCCTGCTGTTCATTCCCTGAGGCTGCCATGGTATTTCTCTATGCAGTTTACTTTTCTTTACGGTCTTGGTTTAGTTTTAAGTATCCTCAGTTATGGAGGATTTGACAGCTACTGTTGGGAGCTTGGTCCATACTCTTGCAGGGTTTGCTATCGGGATGATTTTTCCAGCCTACATTTTTTTTCTCTTAACTTCATAGCTAATTTTATCTTAAAGAGTGCAAGTAGAAAAGGGGATGGGAAGAAGGAAACCCCAACCAGCCCAGGGAAAATACAGTAGACAATGCTTTGAGATGCACCCACAAAGTAGCAGAAAATAGGTAGAGAGGGCCAGCAAGCAGCAGAGAAGCAAAGAAATAGGAAGTGAGGCAGCAGTCATGAAGAAAGCATTCAAGGAAGCAGTTATCCTGCAGGGAAGGAAAAAGCAGGAAAATTTTCAAGGGCAGAGATTAACATTACTCGGGGGAGGCTGCAGTGACAGGATTTGGGGAAGAGTAGAGAGGAACCAAACTACCAGGAAAAAATGGCCAGTGGATGCAGTAGGCAAAGAATCAAGGGGGAAGCAGAAGAAAATGGTAGGGCTCAGGTAAATGAGCATGAAGAGAGTCACTTATGCTTTTGTACCTGCTTAAATTGAGCTTTGTACCTCCTTAAACCAGAAGCAAAATTGTGTTGGGACAGGTCTATGCCATAAAGTTCTGCAGGCATACTCACACTGGTCAGATGTACAAAAGGATACGATTTGCAACTGAGGTGAAAACCGAGCTTCGATACCAAAAACAGTGAATGTTCAGAGTTATGCAGTCAGAACCATACTTTCACCAGCACAGCTTGTGTTATTCAGACAAGCCACGCTGGCAAAAGTATGGTTTTGCTGACGTAAATTAAATTGTATTGGGGGTAGATATACTCTGCTGCAGCATATAGGGGCATAACTACACCAATAGAGCTCTTTGCTTGTCAAAACAGCTATGCTGTATTAGCAGATTGTCCATAATGGAGACATGATTAAGACAGGTAAAAGGAATTCTTCTACTGACATGACTTCCACAACCACAGCAAAAACTGTCAGCAGAAGGTTTTTCCTGGCAGAAGAAGTGGACCAGAGGCTTTGTAGACCCAAGCTTTCATATAAGAAAGTATTTGCTTCTACAAAAAGAAAACTCAATAATTGCGAAGTGTCTGAATATTAGGACAATGTGGATAAGAGCATTTAATTTCTAATACTGACACTTAAACCTTCATTTGTCACTCCACATTCACTTGTTTTAAAATAAAGGATTCTTCAGAATAAAGTATTCTCAATACATTTTGCTGCATTCCTGTCTTAAACTTGGATAATAGATAATATGTTCCATCATCTTCTTTACTTCTGTGCAATGCAAAGAAGGTGAAAACTCTCTTAATGAGCATCTAGAGAGGAAAGATTTGGTAGGTAAGGTAAAAGTGCTACTAAACTTCTTTTTTTTTTTTTTTGTTTTCAATTACTTCGGTGGTCAGATGGGACTGTGCTCTAACTAAAATGAAACTTGAAAAGGAAAAAAACCCTAAACCACTCTTATCAAAACGAGCGCAAGAAAGCTGTTACCCAAAATGATTCACCTAATGGAAATCTCAACTCTTGAAACAAATGATTTCTAAGAACAGGTCACACACATCAGCGTCCTCCTCAAAAGAACTCCAAGTAACTAGAAAGGGCAGAAGACATTTAAACTCCAAATTTTCAGCTTGCAGTCAGTGTTTACAGCAAAGGATTAAATTGCTTGGGATTAATGTCTATGAAAATATCCTGAAATCCTACCAGTCATGCAAAATTTTTCCTGCAATCTTTTGTGAAGTGATAATAGACTGCAGTGGCTCTCTAAACTCACCAGTGAAATAATCTTCTCAGGTACAAATTTTGATTAAATGGCAACTGCAAATAAGATGTTCTCAATTTTCTGAACAATCTTATGTACTCACTTCACATACATCTTCTGAGTTTGTTTCATTAGGTTTTGTTTTCTTCTATGTCCTTTCCCTTACAAAAGTGGCTAAAGGTAATTCTTAAAGTGCAAATGAGCAGCCTGAATAGTTCAGCAAAATGATTTTTGAAATGGTTAAAAGCAAAGAAACAAAACAAACAAACAAAAAAAACCAACAAGAAAGGGCCTGAGGGTAGAGCCTAATGTTACTAGAATAAGAGTTATACAGCAGACAATCCAAGAGAAGGGCTCAGGAGAACACTGCTAAGGTGCCCAGTAGCACAGTGGATTGGGGCACTCTCTTCTTACCTCTTGAGATCTGGATGTAAAGCCTGATTTAAAATACACATAAAAATGAATGTCATCAATTCACCTTAGAGCCTTCTGAGCAGTGGTCTACATGTAAAAATACCATCTGTTGAAGGATGCTGATGTCCTCGACAATTGCTTATCCCCCTGCATGCACATACACACATGCTAAACAAGGCTAGAAAGTTGCATGAGAGTTCTCTCTGACTGAAAAGTAAGCTTGCTTTTGTTTCCTGTTTATTTTTATCTGGTATTTATAGGAGTTTTGCTATGGCTATACTTATATGTAATCAAGAACTGAGTAGCGAATAGTCTCCTAAGTGACTTGAAATTCTGAACTGTGGTTTCTGCTATATATGGGAATGATTCACCTCAGAAGATGTAGTCGGTCATTCTCTGGGCACAGACTTAATCAGTAAAAACCCTGCTTGATGTTTCTGTGTTGATCCCTGACCCATGAGCCAGCGGACACAATTCACTGCAGTCCATATACTTTTCTTGGGATAATCTCAAAGACAGATCCACAGGTGATGTTTCTGGTCTAGACTCCAGGATACTGACACAGCAAAAGAGAGGAAATATTCCTTGTGTCTGCTTGCATGTGCTGATTCAGTAGAGCTGGTATCCTTAGTCCTGTCCTATGATGAACACATTACCCAACCACACTGGCAAAGAATGAGCGGGCTCAGACTTCCTATCTGGAAACGGACAGCTCTTGCAAAACTTGGTACTGTGATAATGTAGCGTGTAAATAGGAACAAGAGCAAAATCTTGTGGCAGTAAATTGAGGCTAAGTTGGCATAAAAGTGGTGAGTTTTTGAGAGCTGGGACAACAGTGGAATGAAGAGAAAGTAATATGGGAGTAGTGTATCATAGTTCAGTATACAAAAGTTTGGTAACATGGAACCTAATACAGATAGTTCCTGGCATGATTTTTGGCTAGTGCTGACTGCAGAGAACTGCTGTACAGCTGGAGTACTTGTGTGAAAATGTTAGCAGTGTATGTAACAAAAACCACTGAACTTGGAATTATACAGAAATAAGTTATTATTGAAACACAGCTGTACTTTGAACAAAGTGTTGAGGAATTTATAAGACAAGGATTTGCCAAAGGGAACAGCATAAACTTATCTCAGCCAGAAAGCCACAACCAGTTGCTGTGGCTGCTCCCCACAATTCAGTGCAAGCCCCACTTTCCTCCAGTAATGAAACGGGGACCAAGAGCTTTAATTGCATGGCCTGCTCGACATCAGTTCCTATAAATTGATGTCCTTTCTTTGTAAGAACTAAAAACACATTTCAAGGGTCTTGCAACTTTTTTCATCCTCTTTATCATTGCTATCAGTCTTATCATATGAAAGTTGATCACAAGGGAACTGTAATTATTCAGCTAGCAGCTAGTAGTGAGAACATCAAAGCAGAATTATGTTTATAGGGTTAATGCATGATTATTTTAGCATCCCAAAGGCTTTGGAATGCCATACAATCCAATTATCCCAGGGCTATGTGAGAAGAGGGAATTTCATGAAATTAGGAGGGCCTAAACTAACCTTCCAGGATCAGTAAAATACATCATGTCTCACTACAAGCTGTTTCTCCCCAAAATTTAGGGAACATATTACTACCTTTTTTAGAATTTAAAAAGTGAAACAAATGTGTAAAATCAGACTACTGGATTAGTAACTACATTTTAGTTTTTAAATAGAAAAATAATTACATTTGCCAGACATCATAAACGTACATGTCAGATCTGCCACATCTGAATGAGCATGAGATCCATGACGTTATATGCTCTGTTTCTGCTAGGAACCAATACTTCATCCATATTCAATAAATTAAAAAAAAAAAGGTTATTTTTTTTCCAGTTAGGATGCCTGTACTTAGTTATTTGATTCTGTATTTTCTAGGCACCTACATAGCCCGGTTTTCAGACATGTTGAGCACGTTCGTTGTGTCTATGGCTGCTGAGCAACCCTGAAACTTAAGCAGGTGAGTATGAATTAGATGCTGAACTACACTCATCCCATTTTAAAAATTAATAGCATAATGCATATAACTACTTGTGTGGTCTCTGATGAAAATAGGATGAAAATGAATGGAGACATTTTCCTGCATCTCAGGTAACTGCCCAGTCTACTGGGATATTGAACGAGTCACTTTGACTCAAACCCTCCCAAGGAGGGCTTAATCAGCACTCAGACATATAAGTGAAAAATTCAGGATGTAAAAGTAAAATTTAGCTTCAGAAGTTTGTGTAAAAATTCCAGAGCAAATCTAGTTACCAACAGCCCTTTCTATGAATAATACTAGGAAGTTAATTTAAAAGTGAAACTTAGTAAGAATTATTCATTTAAAATCCTCTACTGTTTGTAAAATATGCTGCAGCATGTTGAGACACTTCGAAAACTACTACTAAGAAAACAAGGTAAATTCTTCCCAATGAATTCTAAACAGCTGGAAAAAGTGGTGGAGGCCACTGTGATTAAAGGGAGATAGGAAGATTGCTGTGAACATAAAAGAAAAGGCTTTCAGGAATACACACAATATAATGAAGAAATAGGTTTTTCTCTTATGTCACTCTTCTTTAAAGAAGAGTGACATAAGAGCTGTTTATAAAGATAATTTGATAAATTGTATGTTTAGTAAGGTTTTCTTTGATTATCAAGCACCCATAATGATTTCTACAGAGGATAACAAAAAGGTCTCCTAAAGGGATGTTCTGCTATAGCCTGTTTGCATGAAAAATTAGAGGATGGAGTCAGCTCTCTGTGAATGGAATACAGTTTCCTGGTACAGTGGGAAGGGCTTAGTGTGCCAACAACAGCAAAAAGAGGTGTTAATAATACTGCATAAGAGACATCCACTTGTAAACGTGACCTGCAAACATCTTTAAACAGTCCAGCAATATTAGATGTTTGCCAAATGCTTCTGAATATCACAAGGTTCTATGAGTTATTAACTTAAATGTTGAATAGCCACGTGTTCTGTGATTCTGCAGGGTTCTGGTGATCTGCTCTTAGCAACAATGCTGCATGCTCTCTGCCAGTCGTGTCTCATCCATAAACCCTTTCTGCAGACTTCAGAGGACCCACAGTTAGAAAGATAAATGTTGGCTTACTATGATGCTTTCCATTCTTCGGGGCCTTCTTTTCATTTCCACATTTTATTTATCATTTAACATTCACATTAACTCTCCAAAGCAAAATTCCCAATCCCGTTACACAGACACACTGTTCCATTGTAGGAATATACAGAGTTATAATACCACCCACACAGTGCTTTCTGGGGCATTCTTTGGAAAACGTGTGTCTGACCCAGTGCAAGGCTGTTACAGGACCTGGAGGTAAAATGGTGTAAAGATGAAAAGGCTCAGCTTCAGATTAATAAAATGTACAACATGTACAACTACTGTGCATCTTATATAGATGCTGCTTTGGTGGAAAACTTTTTTTTTACAGGATGAGGTGGAGTAGAGTGAAGATGGAGTTGCTTTCATGCCCTATCCAGAACCCTAAATCTGCATGTGCATTTCAGTTACTTTAAAAACAAGATCGAAACTATCTGCTAATAAATTCAGATACCAGGTTAAGGAGCAGTGCCTCTAGTATCAAAGTTGTTTACATGATTCAGTGCAATGAATTACAGTTATTTTTTTTTAATTGGAAGGATTTTAATTCCAAGTTACTTTGAGTTTTTCATAAAAAAACCCTCAGTGTCTTGCTGGACATATTCATCAGCAAGAAAATAAGATGGTGTAACTGACAGGTCTAAGTGCTTGTAAATCTGTTCCTGAATTATCCAATATTTGTTACATCCTACAAGACCAGTTTCTGAGGCCTGCTCTGAGAAAAGATAAAGTTACAGAAATGCTGATATACCCAACTGTAAAGAATTCTACAACTGCGTAATTCACCTACTATCAGTTTTCTGTAAAATATTAAGAGATATACAGTAGCACTTATGAATAAAATAGCAACACTTAAATGATTAGAAGCCATCCTGATTTCAGAGAACAAAAGAAGAGATACTGTTTGTACGACATTTACTACCTCCATGTAAGTATATAGACTGTCTCAAGGTTAATAACTGGTTAAAAGAGAAATCGCTTGCTTTCTTTTTTTTTTTTCCCTTATTGCAAACACTTCTGCCAGGAACTTGACAAGATCCGAAGACCACAGTAATGATATTACACTGCACAAATATATTCTTATCTAAGATGCTATTCTATCCTAGCCAGGCTTAAGAGTAGAAGATGCTAACCTTGAACAAACTTCTGCTGCTTTGTGTATACTAATACGATATTGGAGAATTCTCCACAGAGTGACAGTTGTGTATAATACTTCTCCAACAGCTTTGACTGTCTGATTTCATGTCATGTTCTTCATCAAGAATCTTAAATCACTTTATAATGAAAAGGACAGTTTTGTGAGTGCTGTTGCACAGCTGAAGGAAGTGAGGCAGTGAGAGGGCAGCTAATCAGCAATATGTAGAAAGGCTGGGAACAGGAGCCCTCTCTCCCAGCTCGGGGCCTGCTTATATCAACAGTGCACACTTCATTGCATGAAATAGAGTAGACTCTCATTAAACGAGGAAGAGAGGTGTCAGCTGTATAACCATGTTTAAAGAAAAAGTTTCAGAAATTGCAGAAATCGCCATCACTTCTACAGCTTCTGAATGCAAACCAGCCTGTAGCTGTGCACACTGGGAGTAAAAAAGAATCTGCTGGTCCTTGACAACTCAGGAACAGACACAAAAATAAATATAGGGAATGATGGATTGATGCTTCTAGGAAGGCAAGCTGTGGGTTGAATAATACGGGGAAAAAAAGGCAGAAAGGCAGAACACGGAGTAGGAGGCAAAAGGAGGGAAGGTTTAGGGGAAAGATTTTGCCTTGTCCAGTGCTTTTTTGTGAGGTCACTCCTGACCTTAACTTTTAGGGTGAAAAGGCCTTGTGACATAGCAGAGCTGGTGTGCATTTGTCACATGGAGAAATAATTTGAGAAGAGTGTACAGGTGTTTCCTGTGTTGCAAAAATCATCTCTACTGAGACTCTAGTTTGCCATTACCCAAGACTTCAAAGAAAATACCAAGACAGATGTGTAAAAGGTCCTGCTAATACCAGGATCCACCATCTATTATCTACCATAGTAGACACAGACACAGCTCCTGGGAATGCCTAGGAGGAAGTACCATCAACAGCAGCTCTTTAAAACAGCCCTAGATGTTAAGAAGATTCCTCCTTTACAATTCCCTGCTGGGTAGCATCCCTGATGACTCACAAACATTTCCAGAGTCAGGCTCGACATTTTTGTAATACATTTCTCTCACTATGCTTTTTTTTCTTAAATTATTCTGCTGATGATCAGCTGTACTGGAAGGCCCTTACCCTTTAGTAAAATTTCATTTTTAGTCTGAGCTGATATGCTTCACCCAGTCCCTCTCACTGTAGAATGATGCTACTATTTGCTTGCATCTTCCTTTGTGTCAGGAAGTATGTCCCAAAAAATGACATCTACGATTTCTTCTTATTTTATGTTTTTGTGGCACTCAAGTCTGATTTTTCAGAGCAAGCTGTATACAGTGAGACTGTATTTTTCGGAGCTGTTGAATAACCCATTCTGACCTGAAATGCTTTGCTACACATCAAAAAAAGGGGTGCTGAGAAGTACAGAGAAATCTGAGGTTAGAAAGGGGGGAATCAAATAGGAAGCTAATGTGCTTTGCAAAGTCCTTATCCATGTCTTTCCTCCTCAGACCTTCAGTGCAGAGCAAGCACTGCGAGGTGGCTGCAGAGGAGCTGATCTGTCAGATGCTCTAACTGTGCCCTGGGCTTGGGTGGGAGGACCCATGCACAGACCTGTGACCTGAAGCACAGCCCTTTTGCAGGAGACAAAAGAGTACAGCCTTGGGCAATGAAACCTAATTTCACTCCAAGGAGTTGTAGTTAACAGCAACTCAGAGAAAGCAGGATTATACCACAGAGACTGTTTCCAAAGAAGTACGAAATGTCTGCATCTCTCATGGTCCAGTCACTGCGGAGCCTCTCCCGTGGGTGTTGGCTGACTTACAGTGAATTAAGATAAGGGGAGCTGGGTGGGTAATTAACACTTTTATATGCATGTTTTGAAACAGGATCCAGTGAATTCACAGCTAAAATTTTGAAAAAGCACCAGAGTAGGTTAAGCATTTTAAGTCCACCGTGTTCTTACTTGCAAGATGCAAATCTTTTGAGCTCTTTCTGAAGCATCTCACTAGAAAAGGGGCTGTAAATCATGAAATATCTGACCTTCGTTGTTTGGGACACAACAAAAACCAGGGAAATGTGTTTAATGAACATTCTTCTTGTTCAAAGCATTTCAGTAGTTCAGCTCTGATATTGTTTCAAAACTGTTTTCTCAAGGCCCTCCAGCACATGGCGTTACGAAAAAAAAGTTGTCAGACTGGTTTTAACACATCTTTTCAATACTGATAAGCAAAAGTTCACTGAAATAATTCTCAATAAGATACACGTGGGATATACCTTTCTTAAGGCTTTCTTGTTGGATTCAAACTTTAAGAAGACCTGTTGCATTCTAAGCTTGAGCTTTTCAAAGTTATTAGAAAAGTACACGGATGTGTCAGATACTGTGCTGAAGAGAGTCTATGTCACATCCTGTTAACCGTGTCTGCTTTTAAACCTGTTTAGTAAGTACAGTGAGTGGCTGACAATCTTCAGCTGCAAACAGCTTTGAAACTACGTGAGTTTCAAAAGAAAGCCAAACACTACCGTATTTTGGTTGCTAAAAGTAAAACACTCAATAATAGCTAGTTTTTCTAAATGAAAAAAAGGATTTAATCTTGAGGCTACTTTGCTTAACAATGCCATCATTAAAATGGTAATGGGCTTTGAGGTCCTTATTCAGCTTGCTATGGCATCCTACCTTTGCTGCTATTGTTTCATCCTGTTTATAGAGAAGTTCCAGCAATTCAGTCTGGTAAGAACAAGATAGTAACCAAGAAAATAAAGCTCAAAAATAGCATGTGGCTAAATCTTTAAGTCTATCTTAAGGGTTCAATCTATCCTCCCCCTGAAGCCAGACAGCCACTTTAGTAGGATGCAAAATTATTTCTCTGCTAGGTGGAGACAAGATGAGCTAATATATTTTTAAAAATTATTAGTATCTGTTTTGGAAATGATGGTTTTAAAAGCCAAAACATGCTACAATTACTCAGAAAGTAAGTATTTTACTAAACCATGTACACTAGCCTGCTAACATAATTTGGTAAAAATTAATGCATCTTTTTTCTCTCTAATAACCAGGGGACTCAATGCAGCTACAAACCCCTACTTAAACAGTGGGTTTTCCCCCCTCCTAATTTTCCAGTGTACAAGTTAAAGCAAAAACAAAGCAAAAATACTTTTGCAGATGGACTCAGGTATCAAACCTGGAGCTTTCCCATGTTTCTTTTTCCATACTTGTGCATTAACTAGCCTCTCACTGCAGACTAAGCCCATGCCCAAAGGTTGGCAGCAAAGGTCTGGTCTGAGATGCCATTATCAACTGTTCAAAGCAACCACAGGTTGAAGGTCAAATTCTCTGTTATACCTAAGCTGTGCTTCATGCTTTGTCATGTTATCTGGTCCTTCTGGGGACCTCTAAGACATCCATACAAATTTAGAGCAGCGTCAAGGTCCCTGCCGTTTACCCTTGAATACAAAGGCCTTTGACAGAGCCAAAAAAAACTAGAAAGCAGCAACTTTCTGGCCCCACCTCCTTCCTCACATCATCCCCACAGAAAGGGGTGGAGGGAATAGATAGGAAACACCGTGCTCCTACACTGAGCACAGGAGGATATTCTCGTGACTGTTTCCATAAGGCTTAGCATGCCCTTTGCTTGTCCAGAGGAGCATAAAAAGGGCCCCAGAGTAACAACAAACCCCCCCTGCCAGTAAGTGCAGGTATGGTTGCTAACACAAATTGTTCTTCTCCGTAATGTTTAGTTTTCCCAGCCCACTGGGTTGCCTCAACACACAGGAAAATATGCAGGTAATAGGTGGGACCATCAAAATTGTCTGTGGCAGTCCCCAGTGAGGAAGCTTTCTAACCTGGCATTTTCACTGATAATGTGAGAGACTTTGTGGGATTCCCCTGTGCAAGCAGGTGGCATGAAAGACTGTCCACTAACTGTTCTGCATGGCCAAGAAAGTTGACAAAACCAAGTAATGTTGGGTTTAAAGCATGACATACCGAAGCAGTTATTGATCTTAAAACTGTGGATGAAGACTGTGTGAATATTTTCCATGACTGGAGGTATCACCTAGGCCCTCCACTGAGTTCTGCTTAAGAAAAGCTTTGTTTGGTTCATAGCACTTAAATCAGTATTGGTTTCTACTTTTTTTTTTCTTAAAACAAGAGTAATGGTACAATATATTAGCTATATTTCACCACAATTTGCTTACATTCATGTATCTTTTATTATTACATTTAGCTTTTAGTAGAAGATGATATGAGAAATCAGCTTGACATATTATTTCACGGAAAATGTAGAAATAGTAACATTCATTATTCATCCTTGAATGTCCTTTAGTTAAAACAGTGAGTAGCTTTCAGAGGTGAAATAAGCTGGAGGGATGTTTATTTATACCAATACCTCCTTGACAATAATTCAAAGGAGTAAAAGCATTAGCTGCACAGTTTGCTCCAGTTACTTTTGTTCCCTTAATGAAATGTACACACATAGCCTCATCCATCGACTGGATGCATACCTATCTGCTGTGTGGCCTGCACTGACACACTCTCTGTCCCCTCACTCCTGATGCATCTGTAAGCTTGATGGCCCAGTTCTCTGTTGATCCTCAGGCTGGGAACAGAATCAGTCTCGTGTATAGCAGCCCATTTTTATTTCAGAATACCAGTGTTTTAGAAAAGATACAACTCTGGAAGAAAACTAAAAAAGAAATGGATATATCGCAGCATCTGTCTTCAGTGTTTCTTTTCAGTTCTTCATTATAACTCTGAGAAGTGATTCCCCACCCTTGTGAAAAAAAGCCTATTTTTCTATTAGAGGATGGTAGAAATCAGATGATAACAACTGAAGGGAATAGGCAGAAATAATGCATAACTGGGCCTGAAGTTAAAAGTTTTTGCTTGTTATTTTAGTTTGCTTTCCACTTTGAAAGTATTTAGTTTACAGATATCCTATAGGAGCAGGGTTGATGAATTCTCTCTTTTAATCTAAGTAACAATATTAAAAATTGTCAGCCTACAGTAACAATGCTGAAAAGAAGATGGATGGAAACTTCAGTTTTTGAGTCAGCGTTCACTTTCTTTCACACCCCTTAACTTTCTAAAATTCAGGCCACCAAACAAAAATTATTTGCATTGAAAAGGGCTGCACAGGGCTACTGCAGAGTTGTGGGTGAGCTCTGTAACCTCATGCTACATCACTAAGGCAGTTTATTTCTATCTCTGTTTTCTTATGAGTTTACAATACATAGGGGATAAATTCTGAGAGTTTTATTGCATAAGGAAATGTAAAAGTCGTGTACTTAACTAATACATTTTGCTGGGACTTTTTAAAAATGTTTCCTGACCTGACTGCAAGTTATCCAGCCTATAAAGTTTCAGCTTCCTCCTCCTCCATTTAGCAAGGCTCACCTATGCTATTTACTGCATCATTGCATCCAAGCCAAACTTGGTTACTGCGGCAACTAAGTTTTTCTTCTCAAAGGGTCACAGGGAAACACATCCTTCAGGATCCCCTAGTAACCGTCAGCCGGCAGGACTGGGGAACATCAACAGTGAAATGCCTGCTTTCCATCGCTAAGGCAGCGCCGCCTGCGCCTGCAACAAGGGGGGCAGAGTCTAGTTACATTCCTGACCCACTTTCACATCCCTCCCTCCTCCTCCTCCTCCCTCTCCTCCTCCCTCCCCGAGCCCAGCAGCAACCAGCAGGGCAGCAGGAGCCTCCATTTAGCAAGCCTCACACACCCGCACCCACCGAGCTGTGTGCTGTCTCCTAGCAAGCGGCAAAAGCGCAGGTTTCCCCAGCAGCACGCGGGGAACGGGAGGGGGAACGGCAGACCTCCTGAAAAGGAGGTCTTCCCTCTCGCTACCCTTTCGCCTGTGCAGCTATGGTGCTCCTTGTCCTTTGTCCAGCTCTTTCACGCACCCGCATGGATGCATGCACCCACACCAGCTGTAGCGTGAGGCTGTCCCCCTTCCCTGTGCTTCCCAGCCGGACAGCTACATCTGGGCTGTGTTTAGTTTCCTCTCCCAGCGCCCCTTCCGCCATCCCCTTGCCTACGGATTATCCTGGGCGCGCACACCTGACTGTCCCGCTCCCCTTCTCGCCCACCCTCCTTTATGTAACCCCACCATTCCTCTCCCACTCTCACGCTCCCGGGGCCCGTCCCTTTCCCCAGATACTTGCAAAACCTCCTCCCGACGTGGCGGGCAGGTCGGTGACTAAGAGTAGGGCGCTCCGTCTGTTCCCCTGCGAGGGACACTCCCTTCCCCCGAGGGCAGACGAGAGGCCTTTCGCCCCGCTCTGGGGGCAGACATTCACCCCCGCGCCCCACCTCGCCTCGAGACGGGGGCTGCCCACTTATCCCCAGCCTTGTGCCGACGGGCAGCCGAGGCCTCTCCGGGCCGTGGGAGGCCCCTGATGCTTGGGAAGGGGGTGTAGACAATCCGGGCTCAGGTGCTACCCTGGGGGTACCAGCATTTGGAGGTGTGGCTGGGGCTCACAAGGACCAAGAGGGGGGCTGCCACCACCAGCTCCCGGTCTCCGCCTTACCTGGCTCCCTTCAGAGAACAGGGCCGTGCCTGAGGCAAGGAGAGAGGAGGGTGGCCCCCAGCACTCCCGGGTCCCTGAGCAGGTGGCAGGTTTCAGAGCTCCCTCCTCAGCAGGACCTGGAAGGGGGCAGCTTCCTGAGGAGGCAGATGTGTTGGGCCCGAGGGAACGAGCAGGGGAAACACCTCCCGGGGACACAGGAGAGCCCTGCTGCTAGGACATGCACCAGCCCACCATGGTTGCCACAAGAGATGTTATTGAAGGCTTTTTTTTTTCTTTTTAATTTATTTTTTTCAGTTCTATTATTCCAAAATACCAGCTATGACCTGCTCCAGCCTTGCTGCAAAGCCCACCCTGCAAGGGCTCCCTGGTTCATGCCGAGGAAGTGCTCTTGTCCCACATTTTTTGAGTGGTGGAAAAGAGAATAAAAAGAGCTGTTTAATTTCCGAACTCAAAAACTGGCTGCTTAAAAAACTGTTTGCTGTTCTTTGTCCTTGTATAACATAAAACCACCTGTTTTCAAGTTTGGGCTTGATACATATTTCTGCTCCATTCCTGTAAGCATTTCAGCGCATGTTACACATATGTTTACATCTGCGGAGTCTGGGGCCTGAATCTTCAATGTCACCCCAGATATTGTACCACATTTACTAAACTAGTTGAGTAATAGATTAATAATGACTCAAAATAACATGACGCATAAGCAGTATATTATTGCCGTCACAGCGGAAACGGGGGTTTTCTAGATACTCTCTGTATGTAAATGTGCATGTAGCAAAGATCTAGCTACTAAGTATGCAGTACATTTGTATTTTTAATTATTAAATTTAATCATTTGTACTTCTCAACTAACCTAACGTTAACATATTTAGTATTTATGGAAGCTTTAATACAGCATGTGCTGTCCTGTATGCTCCAGTACTAAACTGGTAGCAGTACCTCAAGCATCTTTAAACTTTCCTCAGGTTGCCATGCACTAGGGAAGAGTTACATACCTGCAGCAGGGTTTGTGAGGACATGAGACTGCACACAGATTATTTCACTGCCAATAATGTTTTTTAGGTTGAGTGATTACACTGGGCTTCCCTGCATCTGTTGTGACCATGACAGCAACCGCATGCTGTGAAGTGCGTTTGTCCATGGCAGACGTTTAAGTGGAAATGAGAAGAGAAAAATTAGAAAAAAAAAAGTCAGAAACCACCGAGAAAATAATAAATGCAGAATGACAACAGTGTCAAAACTACAAAGTGTAAAAACTACTAAGCTAATTTTGAGTGCCGTATTTTTCACTGAGATAACCAAATCTTGTAGTAGAGATAAAACAGAAGCTATGCTGCAAATGCATTTTTCACCTCTTCAGAGCTTTTCAAGAAACTGAAGAGCAGTGACTATTTGCAATACTGTTTGATAGATTATTATTAAAATAGTGGCATCTTCAATCCTAATATCAGAAGACACAATTGAAACAAACTGCTAGGCTGTTTAATGAATGAATGCCCATGAACAACATATGCCTTTTTCTGTAAAAGCTTTTTATTTCTTACTAGGCTTGTAGAATTCTATCCAAATCACAAACTGCAAGATATTTTCAAGAAGACACGTAGAGAAGAATGTATTGTGTGGATTTTTTTGCATAAAATATTGCTTTGCAGTACTTTAAAGTGAAGATCTATGAATTAAAGAGCTTGTTTGGGGAGCTTTTTGTGATATTTCCTAGAGGAAGAAGAGAAAGGAAGGTGAAATTATGTGATGCAAGTTCGTACAGCCAGTGACCCTAGCTGTGCTTGCCCAAATTTAAAGGTGCTTTGCAAGGGTGTGTTTTCTCTACTGCAAGGCAAGTTTTAAGGTTAAATCTTTACCATATCTGCAGTAGCAAAGAGGACAACAAAGAAGTTGTGCCTGGTCAGGCACTCTGGTGAATTTAAGTTATGGATAAAGAGTGGTTTGCTACAAAACAGATACTGAAATATTGTTAGCAAAGTGATCAAACAGGCGCGTAGGTAGGAGGTTTTGGGAGGTGCAGAAAACCGTGATGAGGAGGCTGCCCTGGGATGCTGGGATGGCACAAGGGAGCGCACCGAGGGCAGGAGCCAGAGAGCAGCCCAAGACAGTTAGTTATGATGACACGTATTCAGGCATCTACTGCAGCCATAAAAATAGGTGTGCGAGGTAATATCCAGGGAGAGCCTTTCCCAATCAACAAGGTGTGCCTGAAGGTGCAATGTCATGAAGGGTGAGGTGAAGAGGGGCCCTGCTGTTATGAGAGGTGTGTGGAGGATCCCGAGGACAGCGAGGAGCAGGAAGAGCCAAGCTGCAGTGGAAATGGCTCTCCTTGTCTCTCCCCACTTCCCTGCAGCCTCCAGCCATGCTACCAGCCACAGAGCAAAGGCTTGAGGTTGGGGGTGAGAGAGCCTGCCAGATTGTGGCAATGTTGGGGGCGTGGAAAGGAGCGGGAGAACAAGAGATAAATAACCCTGAACAAACCCTTTTTTGTACTCTTTATTTCAAAACAGACATTAGGGCCTTTCTTTTCTGCTCTCAAGGATTTTTTTAATGTTTTTTATTTTTCAACCCTGATGTAACTGCTGGTGATGTGGTGAAGTAGATGAGTCCAGCAGTGGCCCTTACCTTTGGACTTGACCTTGCCTGGTTTGCCTTGCAGTGAGGCTGAAGTTGCTTGGTTTCAGTGCTTTTTTACCTTGGGACAGGTCAGAAGCATTAGCCTAAGGTAAAAAAACTGCACCTCTTTGCAAGGCAAAGGCAAGGCCTCACTCTGCTTCAGCCATCTCTCTCAGTAACTGGAATTTCAGCAAGTACCTGCCCCTAAGATGAATGTTGTGCAGCATTCCCAGGCACGCCCCACCTCGAATGCCAGCCCGATCTTCCTCCAGGCCCTAGCACAGCGTCAACAGCCTTCTTGCTCCTGAAGCAATGCATGAGCTACTGATTTGTGCTGCTCTTCCACCAGCAAGCAGGGAGATGTCTGCACCATCTTGGGGACCTGGGTACCAGTAGTTACCCAGGCAAAATTCTTGCTTGGAAAGAAAGTCTTTTTCTTTCTCTGCTGGCCGCATTTTCTAAGATTTATATGACCAGTTTCTAAACTCTTCTTAATTGTAGAGATAATGTATTTAAAACATATGTGCTTCCCGTAATGCATGCACTCTGAATGCTGTCTGCCTCTTGCCCTGTCTGCGTTCACAGAAGGTACACGTGCATATGGAAACAATCAGGCTACCCAAAAGACAACACACTTGATACTGCTAATTACACAGAGTAAACACCGCTGGGACTATAACTGGTCTCAAGATCTGAGTCAATGTTTTGCTGCTGAGCTAAAGAAGAAAGTCTATTATGTGCATTCGTATTACAGCCAGCTAAGTCCCTGCTGCACATATTGCTGATTTCTGTACATGCTACATGGCAGAGAGCCAAGAAATTGTAGCGCAAACAGGATTTTATAACCAGCATTATTTAAGGATGGGCAAACTATGAAGCTCTGAAAGTTAATGATTCTAGCGCACTTTCAATTAATTTTTATTGTCAAGCTATATTTCAGGGTACTAAAGACCTCTTGCGATGACAAGAAGGAGTGTGTGGGAACAGGCAGGAATACAGTATGCATTGTCGTTATAGATCAGCAAATAACCTATCTGGATGACAAGTTATTTTTTTTCCTCTCTTGTTAGATGCAATTCATCTCTGTGTTGAGCTTCCCCTCAGAAAATGCATTTTAGCAATATAAATACAGTATCAGGCATCATATTGCACAAGTGGTACAACTGAGCCCCTGCACAGAACTAAGTATCACCTCTTTCACTAAGAATATCTGTACTACTTGTGTAGTTAAGACAATTAATCTTACAATAGCCTGATACAGAAATCACTGAATGGATTTAAAAGTACTAACTACATTTTAATGACTTATAGTAGGAACTTCTGACAGGACGCTATATTTTAAAGCACAAGTGCACACTGAAGTCTGCATGCCATAAGTTTCGAGGTCTGGATTTAGGCAGTCTGTGCATGACCAATCACAGTGACAAAGCCTGGCCTTGCATGATGAACATCAAGTTCACCACTTCAGCTCCCTCTCTGCCCCTCTGAAGGCATAGGCCAGAGCTGTGTGTCAGCTAACCAGCAGCACTGGCTAGCAGCTGAGTTCTGCCTGCTTTTCTGCTTGCAGAGGACACAAGTTTGGGCTTCTACCCAGACAGTGACTGATTTAGAGGGTCATGGTGGTTTCGAATTCTTTCAGATTTGACTGAGAGTGCACAGCAGAATTGAAACAGATTACAGGAAAACTGAGGGACAGAGCAATCGCATAAACTGAATTTCCTTAGGAAACATAAGGAAAAAAAGTCAAGAACACCACAAACCCAATTCTAACCAAAACACACACTTTGGAAAGTATTGGGAGAGCTGGGCCCCAGTCAGACATCCTGCTCTAGTTTTCAACTGAGCGAGGTGGCTGCTCTGGTCGGCTCCTTCTCTGCTGCCCCAGGTTACTGCTTCATCGGCTGTGCTGATACAGCTGTTTGTCTAGCTGCCCTTTAAACTAGTTCTGTGAAATGATCCACTCAAAAGAAAATACATGCTTTTCAGGGAGAGTGCATGGTGGGGTTTTTTTAGCCCAAAGATCCTTAAAAAAAATCTTTAGATCTTAGCTACATAAACACTTAGCTTGGTGTCATGGGACAGCAGGTGTAAGTCTCTGTGTGTGCGTGTGAGGGATGAGGGGGAGCTACACCAAAGGGCTCTGCTTCAGTCCAAACAGTTCATGTAGGCTGTGGAAGAAATTTCTGTCTCCAGCTCTTCCCTGGTATTGGAGGTTCCTGCTGCTTCAGATCCAGGGAATAAGCTGTGGGTTGCCCCCTTCCTGTCTTGCATTGGGTGGTAGCTTATAATACTGGTGTCACCTCTAACCTACCTCATTCAGACTGAAAATATGTGAGAATGGTTCAAACACAGTTGAGCAAAACAGACCTGAAGCCACAGACTGAGACAATAGACTTTTCCAACAGACTTTTTTGCATCTGTAGCCCAGTCTCCTTTGTAGACATTGTTAGATTATCTCTAGAGGATTTATTGCAGAGCGAAATGCTGCTTATTTCTAGCATGAAACCACACAGCTCCTCCTTTGGGCTGGCACTGTGCTCCAGCTAATGGGGGCAACTATTCAGATCATCCGTGTCTCTTCTTAAAATCAGTAGACATGATCTTGAGTATGCTAAGTGGAAGGAAGCTCACTCCTTTTTAAAATGCAGGTAAGTACTTCATCGCTGATTGCAAACCAAAACATCTTTATGGGGAAGCTTTCTGCTGAAATCAAAGTGAAACTTTACCCTTGGCTTTCTTATTGCTACCCTGGAGTCACCACATCCTTCTCTTGTCACCATCACTTTTCAGTTTAGAAAGTGGCAACAAGCTACAGTATTCAGTGCTAAGTGAGAAGTGAGTCTCTCTGTGTTTGGGGGGGAAAGGATGAATTTATGGTCGTGTTAAAATTTGCTCTTCGAAAGCAGTGAACACTGAAGGGTCCACTTGAGGAGAATGTTTCTGGCATGCTGCAATTTTGCGTTGCTTCCCTGCATTTCTTGTGGAGACAAGCCCCAAGGAATCTGAAAACTTGGCTTATTTTCCTGATCCTACAACAGATTCCTTGTCTTGCCCAGCCAAGGGCAAGTCCTTTAAGATCACATTTTCAAGCATGGTCTTTAATTTTAGCCCTGTAGCTTAGAGATACCCAGAATCTGTCTTGCACATGTATTAATCACTTACAGCTCTAGCCAAAATTAACAGAAGCTGCCTGTACACAGAATTGCACTGAAAATTAGATGCTACTTAAAAAAACAGAGCCAAATCTGTCTTACTCAGCTTGCTCATATGTTCACTGGAGGTAGTAACACCTGTCCAGCTGGGGAGACATCAGGCTAAATTAATTAGTATTTGTAAAGCATGTGAAGTAATTATTATTTTTTTTAAAACATTATTTGCACATGTAACCGAGAAGAGCTCTTTGAGCATTGTTTCTCTTGTTTGGATGTTTTTATTGGATTCAAATAAGGATAAACATTACCTCCTTTATCAGCAATCGTGCTGCCCATAAAGAATTTGGTTTTGCTTTGAAGGATTAGGGCATGAGATTTTGGTTCCTCTCACTTGTTTATGGCATTAATTTGCTACACATAAATCACTGCAGGTCAGAACATTGCTGTTCCTTTAGCAGAAGGTAAGAGCACAGAATCACTCTTTAATGTTGTGCAATTGGACAGGATTTAGCTTGTCCTGATTTTGTGTTTGGAGAAGTCAGGATGCCCTTTGTGCTTGATGTTTTACCTCTTTTTCTCTTGAAGGTCCAGTGGAGAAATCTGACTAGGCGCATTTGCATCACTCACTCACTGCCTGATCTCTGTCTGTGTTTTGCACAAATTAAAGTACAGCTTCCCCTCTTTTGCTTTCTGTGGGATTTCCCAGTGTTTCACCAGGCTGCACTTTGATGAACTCTTCAAGCTGGCACTGATGCTGAAAGAACCACTTATATTTTTTTTCTTTACACCTGGTCCAGAGTACATGTGACTGTAGCATGGAACAGATCAGGAAAGCAATCTGGCTCAGAAAATAACCATTTCTGGTTTTTAATCAGCTAAGTTTTCTGTGTTTTGGTTTAATGGTAGAGCTGAGCAGCAGGGCAAGAGCAGGAGTTGCAGAGAGAGGGAGTGAAGGTCCAGTCCTTCAGGTGGCCTTGCATGGTGGTGTTTGCAGAAACTATGCAGTCTCACTATTTGCCACTCTGTGTCTCTTCATCTCTCTTAGTGCCACTATCTGTTGGTGGTGGGAAGGGTTGTGGCAATAAGTTAATGTTACTCGGTAGCCAGCAATCAATGTGGATTAAGACCCATATTGTGCCTTTCTGATACCAAGACTATCCCCCCTCCCCCTTCCATTCTTTGGTTTACTTAGTAGAGCTACCCTGATTCACATAAGCTAACAATCTGTTTGAGAAGAAACAATTAGGCTCATAGAAGTTGTTGACATCTTATTTTCATTTTTTTTCAATGGCATAATGGGTACTCCAGTCCAGCTTGTCCTTTTGTGTTCTCCATCCCAGGCATCCCTCCCGGATGCAAAGACCCTGTGAGGTTGAGGACAGAACAGTGGCCCTCCCAAACATTTTGGATCAAGAAACTGCTAGTAACGCTTAGCATTTCTCTCAGACCATAGTGTGGCTGCTGAGCAGGCTATTAATTGAAAACACTGCTCAAACCAGGCAGGCTCCCTGGGCCAGCTGCAGGCCGCTTCCCATGCCCTCTGAGCCCATAGTGCTGGCAATTGCTGGAAAGCTGGGGAGGATGGAGTGAGGTTGCAGAAGGCTATAAGAACAGCTTGGGTGTCTTTTCCGGGAAGTTGAGTGCACACTCCCTGCTTCTTCTTTCTCTGTGGTCTTTTGGAGTTCAGCTTAAATCAGATCCGGAAAACAGCATCCCGCTGCAGAAGAGCCAATGGTCCTAGAAACAGACTCCTACTATAAAAAAGCCTACGGGAGCCAGATGCCCCTGACAGAGATTGATTGACTGGCTGGTGGTATCACCTTTCACTTCACTTTGGCAAGGGGGGAAGGCACGGAATGATGGAAAGTTTTCAGGTGGTACTTTCAGAAAGTATTTGAAGGGGTTTTTTTTGTTTAAGTGCTGCAGGCAGGAAAGAGTCATTCTACACCATGCAGTGCCAGCTCAGAGACAGAATAAAAGGAGGTCGGTAGGTACCAAGGAGCAGTTGTTCCTGAGCAGTCCTTCCTGTGAACACAGCACGCTGCAGATGTGTGCTTTGTGAGAGGCTGGATTAGATCATCGCCATGGAAAGGAAATACTGTGTCTCCTGGAGGTATGGGAGGCTCAGTGACAAGCCTCGTGCGGCAGGGTGGATCCTTGGCCAGAGAACCGCTTTGGAGAAGAGAGAGAGAGGGAGATGCTTGACGGTGCCACCGCCAGCCTTTGCAGAACCGGTGTGCCAACCGCCTCCCTGCGGGGTCTTTTTGCAGCAGAAGGTCGGGCCCCTCCCGACCCGCACGGCAAGGGAACGACGCCACGTTAAGACCCGGCTCAGGGTACCCACGGCCGCAACCTCGGGGTCCCCGCGGGCCGCCCCGGCAGGTGCTGCCCCGCGCGGCCCCTGCGCGCGCCAGAGGGCGCTGCGCCGTGCGCGCCGCCGCGGGGGCGGGGCCGCGCCGCCGCCTGCGCCCGCCCCGCCCCGCCCCGGGGCACCGCTGCAGCGGGCAGGTTTGGGGCAAAAACGGGGAGAGCATCAGCCCGGGCGTCACGCCTCTCTGCTCCCCTCGGCTGCACGCTGCGTGCGGTGCCTGGAGTCCCGCGGATCGGGGGCTGTTGCGCAGAACATCCCTTTTAAAGGCGTCTCTTGGCACAAAGGTTGTCCCTGAGAGCGGGATCCTAGGCTGAGACGCAACCCTCTTGTAATAAGTAAATACCAAGGGTTTATATCCTATTTAGCTAGCAGAGGGTTTGTTCAAACAGTGTGTGACCAGACACGGGTGGCTACTTCTTGCCTTCCTTCCTCGTTATATCTCCAGTCTGGGAAACACCAAAAAGTTAGTGAGCATAGTAACAGCATCTGAAAGAGAGAGAGAGAGAGAAGAAAGGATGAGGCGATCTGGCTCGGCATCCAGCCTCAGGAGATGGTAACACAGAGGAGCTATTCATTCTTGAGAGCCAGTTGCTCTTCACGCTGCTAAATTATAAATTGGACACCTTATTAAAAGCTGATCCTCCAACAGCCCCACCCAGGGCTGTGCTCATGCGCTTAACCAGTGGAACGTAATCCCATTTCACTAGTGATGGCTGTTACTGGATAAGCACATGTGCAAAGCGTGGCAGAGGATACAAGGCAGAAAGAAGCAGCACTCTGACTGTTTTCTGAATTGTCAGTTAAAGACAAGAAGATAAGAGTTTTGGGAGAGAATGAGGAGGAGGTTGGTTTGCAGTAAAATTTGGGCACTTTTATGATGATGCTAGCTGCCTTATGAAAAATTTAAACCAGCATAATTTTTGTTTCTAATTTTTGCTTCTCAGCTGTAATTCAAAAATACTAGCTCTCTGACACAGTGTGCCAACCCAAGTGTTGCTGCTGGAATCAAGAGCTAGAAAAGCCTGACAAGATACAACCTCATCAAGGCATAGTCTTTGAGTGGGACTCTTCAGTGATTCTAAGTTTCTCTTCTGATTATTTACTTGTTGTCAGATTATCACAAAGGTCTGCACAAATTTAGGCAGATGTCAAGTTGCATGGTTGTTGTGGTGAAAATTTAATGGAAACTTTAGTTTAACAAATTCTACAAAGTCTTATCAACCTTGGCAAGACTTCTGAGCTTTTCAACCTTCATGCACCTTTTAACCATTTGAAAAGTTGTCTGGCTGGCATTTGAAATGCTCAGTTATTGCCAGTTTTTCTCAGAAAAAATTACCTGACATGCATTCTTTAGGGCTTATTTTTGTGCTGAAGAAAACAGCATGGTGTATTATAAACCTGTTTTAGTGTCTCTGAACAGACACCCCTGTTCATACATGCACGTTTTTCCTTCCAGGCAAAACCAGCAAATCCAGGGGGATTGATGGAATGCTAGATACCTCATGAGAATTCTGCATTGTCAGAGCATTCATACCGAATATTTTATAGATACGTGTCCGGTTGGTTCCCCTGTTGAGGTACCTCTGTTTTACTTTGCTTGGTAGGCAATTTAAATGTAATTAGATGTATTGCAACCCAGCAGTGGTCAGGAAATGAAAAAGTGACATAGAAATGCAATCTTAAGATCCCCTCCCTCTGTAGCAGCGAGTTAGGGACATAGATTCAGGTGCATTGCTATGGTATCTTCTGGACTTTTTGTCTTGTTTTGATCTCACATAATTGAAAAGCAGCTTTTGGGTTTGTTTTAGGAGGAAATAAATTTCTTTTAGATCTGATTATCATTAGTGACTCATTTGTCATTTAAAAATGTTTGTCTGATTCTCTCCAGGTTCTGAGTCCCTGGCTGTTACTGGTGTGTTGGAAAGCAATGACTCCTCAGATGTTCCTGTATACCTTTATCTGTCTGCCTCCAATTACTTTATGAGCTCATGAAAATGAACACAGGGCATCTTTGACATTCCTCTCTCTCATTTCCTCTCCTATTTTTTACATAGGGCACTTTTGCCAATAACTCTTTCCTAGTAAAACAATGCCTCTGAATTCATGCTGTGTGTGTATGTGATTCCATGTACCCTCCCTCCCCACCTCCCCAAATGTTTGAGCCTGTTGGCAAAAGAATTCAGATCTGAAAGTGAAGTTCCTGTGAGGTTGAAAGAGAGAGGCAGATGGGTACATGAGAGAGCCTGTTTGTGCTAGAAGCGTCAACGTGCTACCAGCTCAGCTCACCTTTTATCAGGCACCAGAGAGCTCCCACTGGAGCATGCCCTTGGAAATCAGACTTCATCCTGTCTGTCAGTCATGGACTATTTGTTCAAGCTGATGGTTTTGGAATAAAGATGGGAAGGCGGGGTTGAAAAGCTGGAGCTTCTCTTTTCTGCACTTTCAAGATGTATGGTTGTCATTTGCAGGTGATCAAGAGGCCATAGTTATGTACTAGGCAGTAGGGAATCTCTATCCCTGGTGCACACACCCTGCAAAGTAGCTATTTATTTTGTTACAGAGCAACAAAACTGTCAGGTTTCAACAGTGTCATATCTCAGAAATGTGGATGCCCTTAAATCAATTTTTGCTAAGGTCATAAAGGCTTTAAAAATAAAGGCAAAGCCTTGAATTTAAGCTGGGACTGAGTAGTTAACAGAGCAAAGAACAGAGCTTAAGCTTGTTTGGTGGTCTTGTGCTGCTGAATAAATGGCCTGATGCATTCTTGTATGGGTTGTCATTCCTAAACCCACTAGGTTGTAGAAATCAAGCATTAGGGCCAAGTCCAATCTTTCAGGTTATCTGACTGGATACCCCATTATTGGGGTTTTTGGGATGATAGAGTTCAGATGAACATTAAATCTTTAGTTAGTCTTTAAAGCCGGCAATGGACGTTATCAAAGTGTAAAATACTTCCTTATATCTTCATCAGCCCAGGCTCTTACAACAATTTAGCTTCTGCCAACTTCATTCATTTGCTGATCTTAGCCAAGCCCTTGAAGAGCTGGGTAATGGTGTCATTTGCATGGGAGGTGAAGATGATGGAGAGATGGGTGTCATGTGTGTACTGCTGACAAGCCAGTCCATGGTGCCACTGAATCTTCTCTAGAGGCTTTTTATAGATAGTGAACAGGCTGGGTGAGAGGAAAGAATCTGGTGTTATTCAGCAGGTGGAAAAGGTTTTGAAGGTTAAGGAAAGAGCAAGTGTTTATCATAAATCTCTTGAGTGTACAAGAGATTTATGTAAGGGATGTCTGAAGAGGTACCAGCTCAGTTCCATAAGGCTGTGGACAGACATTTATTTTCAAACAGCTGAGCTGGTTGGAAATTTTACAGCCATTCCAGATGCTTGCTACCAATCCTCTGTCGATGGCGCTTGTACCCCTTGCTCTGCTATTAGAAAAGGTGGTCAAAGGTCTTCCTAATCTGTCAGGTGAAGCCTCTCAGATAAAGTCCTGAAAAAGGTGGTGTTTGTTAACCCACTGACATTCCTTACCTTTAAGAGAGAGCTGTTTACTAGCACTGGCTTGCCCTGAGTGAGAGGAGAGGTGAGAGAGGAGAGAAGGCGGCTGAATCCTTTCCCACAGAATGTGCCCACAGGCCCAAACAGTTCCTGCGTTGCCTCCTACAGGTCTGAAGATGGGTCTGGGACCGGACGCATCTACTGGAGTAGACTATATTACACCTGTTTCATGTGCCAAGCATGTGAATAAAATATGTGTGAAGAACTTTGTTACACGAGCAACTAAAATGGAATATTTGGAACTGTGTCAGCCTCCTTTGTAAACAAGAGCTCTAGGATGGGTACACAGTGTGGTAGAAGCTCAGGTAACTTAGGGATCACTATTGTCCAAATTTCCTAACAGTCTTTACAAGAAATTGGTGTTAATTATTATGTTACTACCACTGTGGTTAAAGCTGAACTGGCAAGTTATAATAAAATCTTTAAGAATATTCAGTTGGGGCAATGAAGAAGACTCCTGTGCTCAAAGGATCATTTGGAAATGGGAGGAAGGATGAAGAAAAGGTGCAGGTGGTTTTTAAGAGATCCTGTAGCTCCTACAGGGTTTTGACATCCCAAAATACAGAACTGTAAAAAAATCCTTGATGTATGCACAGGTAAAACGAAACAAGCTATAATACTGCGTGTGGCCTCATGGTAAATGTGTGTGTCTGCTGACTGTGCTTTAACATGAAGGGCTGTTAGTACCCACCACTATGATTTTCAGGTAGTGAAACATGCTGTTATTTATCAAATGATAACCCTCTGAGGACTGGTGAGATGCAGAATCTTCCTAGCAACCAAGAAACAACCTGCAGCCTTTCTGAAACATGGAACTGCGGACAGTTTTTAAATTCTCCCTTCATCAAGAAACAAACTCTCCCTTTCATATAACACTGCTCTCTTACAGTATGAGACAAACCTGTAAAAATGGACCACCCCTAATGTCTGAGCCTGGCTCTAAACAAGATCCCTAACTTACTGGTCATCCTGTTTCTGAACTGGGCCAAAAAGGAGCATCCTACCTTAATAACAGTCTGAAACTCTAGTGGAATTTGGACTCTGATCCAAACTCAAGGCACAGTCTCTTCTCTAAATAAAAATAACTAGATCACAAGCTATTTTGGGGGGGTGACTTTTAGACAAGAAACGTAGGGCTTACATAGGTTTTTACTCCTGTCAAATACATCTGGATGCTGTCCTCCTTCCAGCTGATATTCTGAAAGTGCTTTCGTCAGCTCTGAGCCAAATAACCCTAACTGGAAGTTGGAAACTGTAGAACAACTGACATTATTCATGGTGGGTTTTTGGTTGTTTTTTTTTTTTTTTCCACACAGAATATTCTGCTACTCTGCTTGCTGCTGATGCTGATATAATGTCTGTCATGGCCTGTGATTAATAGCACATAGAATGCTGGGTTAAGATAAGAGCCAACAGTATGTTAGAAAGCCTTCTCTAAATATGAATCCCCATGATTCTGACTTTCTTGACAGTGAAGTAGTTAACAAAATTGCCACACTTAGTACCATTTACATAGCTGCCAAAGCTGCTGATCACCATAGCCTCCTCCCCTCCCATAGCACCTGCTAGCAAAGCTTCTGTTTTTTTCCTGTTTACTTGGCTATTCCTAGTATAATGGTATGAATAGTTTCCATTCATGAAGAATGTGGTGTGGTAGAGGTGGTTATAAGGGATAGGAAGCAGTATGCTGGAACCTTATTGTAAATGGCACTGAGTAGCAAGTACTAAAATGTTTTACATCAGCGGGAACTGGCTGTGTGTGGTACCCCACTGGGAGCATTCCCACTGTGTTCAGCAGATGGATGATAGGAGGGTTTTGTTGCCGTGTTTTAGGGTAAGAGCACTTTTCACCTTGGGAGCTGCAAGCAGTCTATGCACCTCAGTTAATGGAAAGCTCTGTACTGTGTAAATTATTATCCTGTTGTATCGAGGAGCAAATGAGTTTGCTTAAGATGTCACAGGAAGTTTTCAGCTTTGTCAAGAGTATAAACTAGATCTTCTGACTTGTAGATCTGGGCTATAATTGAAGGAGTTTTCTTCCTCTTAGCATAGCTGGCCTTCCTTCTCTTTGGTATTACCCCATCTTCTCCTAATCACTGGGTGACATCTGATCTCTGTGACTTTTGTACAGGATCCAAAGTTTATTGTACTTGGTCCAAGATCTCACCTTTCATTTCTGGCTCTTCTAATTCTGTTTTGGTTCCTGGCAAAAAAAGTCAGCTGCTGAGCCTTGAAAGCTGGGTGCATCTTGGCAGTGTATCTCACCACAGCATGGATATTCTCCTGGACCAGCCACAGGAATGGTCACCCACTAAACTCTAGCGTGGAGGATGGCTATTGCCACCCACACACTTCCTGCAGTTTCTGCTTAAACACAGTGATCTTTGCTCGCTGCCTGCGGTTGGTATGTAAAGCTGCTTTCTGTAGGTTTAAAGCTGCTGCCCCCTCCAAAATGGCTTTTATTTTAGTGTTGGGTTCAGTGATTTCAACAGAGAACTTACTAGCCAGTATCTAAGATTTTATTTAGGGTCAAGTTAACATATAGCTTTGTTTTTGTCAACATAATTATTTTTCTTTTGTCTCTAATCTCACTAATTTTTTTAAGGCTATTGACTCCTTTTTCCCCCCTCTCCTTTAAGAATTTGCAATTGTTCTTTTGGTATATGGATATCATGGACTAAATCCTGCCCTAATTTACACCTGTAAGACCAATAGCACTGCATACATGCACATGAGGATGCAGTTAATAGGATGCTGAAGTTGTTTGACTGTTTTGAAAAGTCATGTGGTCTAGAGGACTAATGCTGGAAACGTCACTTAGGATTATATAATTCCTAAACCTGTAAATCCTGACGTACAGATAACTTCTCCGTTAGTTGTAAACTTTTATTGGTGATAAAATATATCAATTTTTTTCAAAAATGTAGGTGTTGTACTGGTAAAGCCCCTTACTGGAGTTACAACACTTACATAGCAGCTTTTTACGTCACTTTACAGCACTTTTCTCATCCTACCTAGTACTAAAGGCTTATCTACACAAGGAGATTTCTCAGATTGAGAATTGTATTCAAGTAATGTTTAATATTTATACAGACGGTGAAAATTGATACTTAGATTTTGTTTTGTAGAGCATTTTTACTTCTCAGAATTTGATTTGGCAAATTTATAAATATTCTGGTTTTTAACTTTCAAATAGGTTGGGTTTTTTTTGTTTGGAATGACTGAAATCTTTGTTTTTGAGTTTTGCAGCTTATCTAATGCAATACAAAGAGACTCAAAATTGAAATGAAAGTAGCTTTGAAATAATAATAATAAAAAGCAGCTATGTTGCCTTTCAAACATTCTTTAAAATGTTTCAATGCATACCATCAGGAACTCTTTGCTTTCCTGATTTTATTCTTAAGGAAAATTCTGCCGAAATCAGCTGCATTTTGTCTTTTGATTCCAGCAGAACAGGATTCCAGCAGAGATTTTTTTCCTGGTGGACTGAGAAGAGCAGAACCAGCAGAACTGCCCATGCAGAGGGTGTTATTTCAGAAGAAGAGCACTCCCTTTCTCACAGAGTGATCCAATATGCCTTCCGTCCGGGGGCAGGAGTGGAAAGGAGGGGGGAGAGGGAGAATAAGGATGCTTCCTTCCCAGCACTCGGGGCTGCTGGCCAAGAATGCAAGTCTAAATTCAAGCCCAAGTGAGTGCTGTGCCAGATCCAGAGAGTTTGGAGTCCTTTTGTCCAGAAGCTTGCAATACGTGAGGGAGTTGCCAAATGGGATGTGTGGCATCCATGTTATATATCTGATGCGTGAAAACTGGTTCCTACTGAGCTTACTGTGTTGCCTGAGGCAAAAGTACTTCTGATTCCCTACATGATGCAGTGATCACCAGACCACTGCTGTTCTCCTTGAACCCGACTACAACGGCAGCTCAGGACAACCTCCCTCCTCGGGTCAGGCTGAGGCAGATGGCATGCACAGGGAGAGGAAAGGTGGTGCTGCATTTGACCCTGCTCTCCCTCTCCGGGAAGGGAGGACCTGATGCCGTTTGCATTTCTCCCTAGGCTGAACCATTAAGTTTGATGACAGAAGTGAACCTTCCCCCCTGGACGTGGGCCAAAAGGCCTTTTTTTTTCCCCTCTCCCTTCCCCTCTTGTCTCTTTCATAACCGTCATTTTCACATATCTCTGGAACATATCACGTACTACTGTCATGTGCTCTAGGTGCGCTCCCCTTTTTTTCTTCAGCTACGTCCTGCCTCCCAGCTGTCAAATAAGAGCCTCTCCTTGTCTGACTGATGCTTTTTTGCCACAGATGAGAGGGTGGACTAAAGCCATTGCTTCTGCCCCAAGGGAGAGCCTCCACAGTGAGGAGGGAGGGAAATCTGCTCTGGAAACACCACCTACAAGCCTCCATGTCAACAGGGCCGTAGCAATTCTTGTGGGATGAGAGTGCCTGTGTTCCTGTGCCTCACCAGAAAGTTCAACCAGTTGTGCTTGTGCAAACCCTTGGAGGGTTCTGAGGTTGAGAAGGTGTCAGTGAGGACGTAGCCCAGGTTGCAGAACTCCTATGACAGGCTGTGCTGGACAGAGAGGGAACTTGCTTTGGTAATAAGTGTTTTTGTGTTTTATAGGGATGCTGATGGAGGACACCAGGCAGGGGGGAATCCTGTAATGACACTTCCCAAGCCAGTACTAACCCAATATGGCTTTTCCATTTTTATACTAACAGGGTTCATATCAAATGCAAAGATTGCTGAGGGCTGCCCATGGAGCAACTCTGATACAGGACATGCTGTTGCAGAGCCCTTTGCCAGAGCATTACTTCAGCCAGTGCTTAGGCAGAGGTGGAGCAGATATAATATGGTTTGATGCAGCGTAGTTCTCTTAGGCTTGAATTCCCACTAATCCAGTTCTTAAAGAGCCCACCAGGATGTGTGGCAAGAGGTTTATCTAGCTGAAGTCCATACCTGGATGCAGGCCATTGCTAGAGAGACAAAAGGAGGTGTCCCTCATCCTCCTAACGTCAATCATGATCCTGACACATTTCTGGGGTTTCTTGTCAAAGCCCTGCTGCTGCACTGAGAGCAGGAGCTGTGGACCAGAAAAGGAGAGCTAAAGCTTTTTCCTGGGGCTATCCACCCTGAGCAGCTGTGCTGTCTCCTGGGCTGCAGCTCAGCTGCTCTGGCTCCACAGGCAGCAGCCCTGCTTGTCCCTGCAGTGTGTGCCAGGAGGAGGGTTTCAGCTGTGAAACAGAGCACGGTCTGTCCTGTCCTTCCTGGGTCAGGGTCCAGAGAGCATGCCCTTTCCCTGGCATCTCATCAGCATGAGAGATACCCTTTCCCCTGCACCTCACTGGCTCCTTCATCTTCTCCTCTGTTCACATCAGGGCTGCTTTTTCCCTGAGCACAGCAAACAATCCCCTGCCATTCTGTCGTGCGCTGGCCTGGAGCGAGGCTTTCTGTGTGAGCCTCCCAGGCAGTGTGACTTGTTTCTAGCATGCTACAGGCAGACCTCTATTCAGATGAATGTCCCTGTTAAATATGTATAAACCCAATTGACTTCAACTTCCTAGTTGTCCAAGTTTTATTCCTTTTTATTAATTTGTGGATGTCTCCTGCTAAACAGGGAGTTGTAACCATGTCCCAGCGAGTTTTGACTCATTTGAGAGGCTGCCCTTAATCTCCTGTCTTTAAAGCTTCCTCCCCTCCTCCCCCACTCCATCTTCCCTCTGGCTCATTTTCTCCCCTCCTCTCTCTCTGCAGCTGCTAGACAGCTTTGTGACCACCAGTTAGGATGGCTGTTTGCCACTCTCCCATGATTGCTGCCATGTGCTGTTTCCCTTATGCCTGTTCTCCAGTCAAAGAGGAATTCTCCTCCTCAGAGAGAGAAGGAGGCGCAGTTGTCTCTGGGCTGAAGTGGGAGCTCGTGCTTAGCTCTTACTCCATGAAAAGCCTAGCAATTTTTTTTATGGTGACCATGTAGACTTGGCAAGCAGCAGCAGCTTTCTCAACCCAGCTGTTCACTGCCTCTCTGCTACAGGTTACCAGCCATCAGGCAAGCAGAACATGTGCTCGCACTTCGGCTGTGGCCGTGTGGAGCCCGGCAGCTTCACAGGAGTGCCTGCTGCCCCAAATCTGCAGACAGTCAGTGGAGCAGAGAGAGATGCTTTGGGGTGGGCAGAATTTTGTCCTGATGGCTCCTGTTAGGGTGAGTGGCAAGGGGCAGCCTTGCAGCTGCAGAGGCTTGTTGACACTGCAAGCACTGGTGGTGAAGCTGGAACAGGAATCTGGTCCTTTATAAACAGACTTACTTTTGTGAGTGGGGCAAAAGTCCTAGGGACAGCAGTGCCTGTGTGTAGGCAGGTGAGCTTGTATAACCTGCCTGTACTGGGACTTTGGATGGGATTTTTAGTGGCACCAAAGGAACTTCAGTGCCCGAATCCAGCCTTTTAAGCTTCTGGGATGTTGTTGTTTCCATTCCTCCACAGCCATCAGGGAACCTTCCCAGTCAGGCCACACTTGTAGTGATATAAAATAAGGGCAAGTTTTGGCAGAGAGACCTCCAAGTGCATGATGGCTCACAAGCTAGAATGCCACCTGCTGAAGTGGTGGCTGGTCAGAAACAATACCTAAATTCAGATGAAATAAAGGGCTTGTAGATTTTGCATCCTGCCCCTGCTGCATGTGTCCTACCAATGTCTTTTGGAGAAGATGGTGAGCCAGCCAATGCCTTGGACATTGTGGACCCAGGAAAGAGGTCATCTGTGCCCTCTTGTGTTCCCTGAAGTTTTTTTCTGGGTGGCAGTCCCCCACGGGGATGTTCACAGGCCACCTGGATGGGCAGATGACATCAGATGTCCTCATCCTACCTAATCCAGGAGGGCACAAACTGAAAAAGGAAGTGTTTTCCTCTCCTGTGTTTTCCTGGGAGCACTGGTGGCACCACCTGTAAACCCACTGTAGCCTGCAAGCTGCTCTAGCCTTTGACCGGGCCATCAGGTTCCTGTTGACTCCCAGCCAGAGCCACCTGTGAAATGGCAGCATGGGTCAGGTTAAGATGGCACCCAGGAGCTCAGGTCCTTCATCACCCTTCACCCACCCACCATGGAACAGCCTCCTTGGCTGCTGTGGGTGGGGTCAGCTCCTCTGCTGTCCAGAGAAGGTTCCTGCTCTGGGGGTTGGTCTGATGGGTGATGTTCCTGCAGGGACAAAGTCCTGTTGAGAACCACCCTTGTCTGTCCATGATCTAGGAGAGGACTGTGCTGCTGAGGCAGGAGTTAGTGAGAAAGTGGCTACTTCTCCTTCCCCTTTATTTTTTACATATTTATTTTTTACTTTGCTTTATTTATTTTTACTTTGTTCTTTTTTTATTTTACTTGGCTCAGCTCCATCTTTTTTACTTCCCTCTTAGCACTCTTTAGACGACAGTCCCTCTCACTCTGCTCTCTGCACCTCCTTCTCTGCTTAGTGGGAAGGTTGTTCCTCTGGTGCTGGATTTCATTCCTGTATGTATGTAGAACACTGTTCAGGAGAGGAGCTGTGGGAGGGCCATCCCACTGCCCCAGCTGGGTGATGGTGTCTGCTTCAGGCTGGTCTTCACCATGTGTGACTCAAGTGTCCCGTGCTCCTGCAGCCACCTGCTTCCACACACTCACTGAGCTTTTCCTGCTAATTCTGAAATGGGGTCACAAGCTGCCTCTCATGCACCCCATCCCTCTTTAAAGATACGAATTCCTTTATCTCCTGGTGCCAGACAAGCCTGGGATGCTCAGAGGTGCAGATAATATTGCTGCTGTGCATGCCAGGGGCCGGGCAAGCAAGTGGGGTACCTTTCCTCTCCCTTAGCACTCATCAGATGACAGCCTGATCATCTCCCTGCCCTTGCTTTTATTCCTAGTAGGCACAGGGGGATACAGCTGCTATTTCCACCCAATTAAAAAATTGCAGTGCAGCCCTTCCAGGGTGACAGGGTGGCTGTGCAAAGTCCTTGAGGAAGGGGCAGCATCAGGAGCCAGTGGGCAGTGGTGGCCAGCCACAGCTATGCCAGGAGCTGCAGGGCTCTGCGGAGCAGTGACGGCCTAGGAGGATGGATGGGTGCCGGCTGTGGTGCAAAAACTGACAGAGAAGCCAGGCGATGCACAAAAAAGCAGTTTATGGCCTGGCAAGGCAGTTAAGGAGAAACTTGATCCCTCCCTAAACTGCAAGTGGGTATTTGGGGTTCTTGTTCCTTCAGGTCTGCTCAGCCAGGGTTGCAATATGTCTGGCCCCATGAATGCTTGTAAATGTCCAGGTATTTATGTGCTGAGGTATAAATTCAAAACTGCTTTTGGTAGCATCACAGGAAAAAGAGCAAAATCTTAGTCACCATTAGCACAGAATACTTATGTTGATCCCATTCAATATCACAGTGCATTTTCCTGTGATATTTTACAGTAAGAACATAAAGCCTGGCATCTTTCAGTTTTATAATTGAAACGTTTACAGCAACAAAAACATGTGGGAATTCAATATGATCCATGTCACTGGATTAAAAATCTGTCTCTCAATTTATTTACTGCTCCACCTATGGCTTTTACTGCACCTGTCTCCACAGGCATCAGAGCATTCGTGTTTTGTCTGTCTTTTCCATGGCCAGATGAAGTCATCTTGGAGCATGGGTGCGGCGGTGAAAGACACACATAGTGAATTTACATCTCCGGGATAAAGGGAGAAGCCAAGGAAAGATTTCCCCTGTGAGCTGGCTTTTATCGTCAGTGTGAACATCTTAGTCAGCACAAGCTCAGATTGCCAAAATTGTGCAGCTGGGTGCTGTGAGGGCTACAGTCCCTGCAGCTTCCTGGTTCTCTGCATCAGCCAATGATGAAGGCTCCAGGATCTACTGCTCCTCTGGCAGGAACTGCTGAGCCCAGGTCAAGTGAGTGTCAGGCTTTGAAACTTGGCATGTGACCCTGTTCCTCTGGAATTTGGGAAAACATCCGCTCATTTTATTTTAACAAATCACCTCAAGGCTAGGTCCTGTAGCATGTTGAGCATCAGTGGATATTGGCTAGAGAATAGAATTAGTTAGAATTAGCTGGGAGAAACCTAAGGTTTTGTAGAATTATTTCCATGATACAGACATGATACTTGAGCGGGATGTTGAATGTTTAAATGCTCAAGTTTCCAGGAAGCAAGAATGTGCAGATACTCTGACTCACTAGAAGAAAAATTACTTCTAGTGACTCAAAGGCTTGAATGCTGTTGTTTCCTAATTCATCACTGTGCTCTACCATGGGTCCAAAATCCTCCTTTGAGGACCAGAGAAAGTTTGTGGCCTTGAGGATTATTCCTGCTCTGGTGCAGCTCTCTGGGTGGACAGATTAACCTCTTGCTGCCTGTCAGTACCATCTACAGGCCTAATTAATTTCTGGGCTGTTACCACAAATGACTTGATGAACTCTGAAAGCCTGACGGTGGTAGTTTTGCCTAAAGGATGGACTTTGCAGGTCACACTTTGTTGGGGTGACCATGTGATTTGAGGAATCCCCACAAAGGTATACTGCAGGTTTGGCAGCAATCTCAGGATCTAGGGGGCACAGACTCCTGGGCAGTCTTTCCTGGGAGGAGACAATCCGGTGGTGCACTAGAGCTGGGAAACCCCAGGGAATCCCACAACCCCTTCCTTCTTTTGCAAGAAGACAGTAAGAGATGTCACCCTTTGTCTTGGCATGGCTGATTGGCCAGGAAGCTGGTCCCATTGGGCAAAAGGTGAAGTTTGTATCTTTCATAACTTTGTGTTTGATTTTTGTGTCCTGTGTTTATTTTGTACTAAATGGCACAGAATATGAATATTATGCATTGAGATAGCTCATCTCCTCTGCCCTAAGCTCAGAGGGTATGTTGCTGCCACCACAGGAAAACAGTATGACTGTGGATGGAAATAAAGAATGTTTCTTTTCAAAGTTTGTGCTAATTTTGCACTTAATTGGTATGTAAGAAACCTAGCAGATCATAAATAAAAACTGAGTTTTCCCTTTTCCTAAAACTAGTTCTTAAAATGTAACTTGCCTTAGATCTGAGTCAAAAAGGCAGGCTTTTGAAAGAGATGAAGCATGCCCTCATGTGGCAATATTTTTTCCTTATAATACCTGTTTGTTTTGTTTTTAATCCCCAAATAACCTATTACAACAAGTTATGTCATGACATCAGAACTGGCATACAGAGTAGGTGTTGTGATACAAAGCTGGCATACACACAGAATGTTTGGAAATAATTATATGGGCTCTAACTCTCTTGTTAATTGAGTCTCTGCATGAGTGCTTTTATTCTATAATAAGACTAGCTCCACACAGGAATTCTCGAATAAACAAAGGTGTGAATTAAAACTAGTCTTGTCCTCTGCTCTGTGGGAAAGTTGCTTTCCACAACTGAGAGCAAAGTTTAAAATTGTTACAAGGTGGATAACTTGGTTTGAAACCAGAATAATCGATCTTGAAGTCAATTGGAAGCTAAACCAAAATAAACCGAAAATTAAATATACATTCACAGAGCTGGCCTGAATATCTCACTTTAAAAATCATGTTATTTGTTGAGCTGGTAGAACTTTCTCATGCCTACATAAGGCTTGACACTGTGTACATAAACCTTTGGAAACCTGTTTTTCCTGTGAATTTTACATTTTTGACACATAAAGGTTCAGTTTTAAAACCTCAGCTGATACTCCCCAGCTCAACAAACCAGGAAGTTCTTGCCTGACACAGCATTTTCTGCTTTTACTGTAGATCAATTTCCTTTTTTTTTTTCCTTGAACTTAAACAGTAAATGTGATTTATAGAAATTGCTGGGTCCTAGCAGCTTATTGGGACTTTTTATAGCATTCTTTTTCTGTGATTACAGATGGATTGGTATCTTTCATCCAGAGTACCATAAGGAAAGTAAAGATAAAAATGGATAATGATCATGGGAAGCCTGATTAGGAAGTGTGCGATGGATGCCACCAGGTTTTAAACTTGAGGGAAGCATTTGAAATCCCAGGGTTTCCAGTCTGCTGCCTGGTCACTGTGTCCATTGGTTCACTCTTTACCAGATTTCTGGGAAGATGGAGACAAGGATGCTGCACTCCACTATGGAGCAAACCCACAGCTTGACCTCCTTCCAATGCATGATTTCTCTTCTGAGGGACCTGCTGAGGGCAAGACTTATTTGCATGGGGCACCTCTGACTCTCCTGTGGCAGCTTGTCACCACTGTCACCAGCAATCACCTGCACTGCAAGGTCCCTGAGAATCATCCTCTTCCTTGCAGAGCCTTGTAAAGCTTGTAGGATGGTCAGGTCAGCTGAGGAGCAGTTGCTTGCTCCTCTTGTCTTCCTCTCCAGCCCCCACTCCCCGTTAATACAGGCAGCTCCCTCCTGTGCTGAGGGTAGTTTCCATAGGGTCAGGAAATATAAGAAATAGAGAGAGGGGAAACTCTGGACCCACTGGGCAAACCTTGACTCTGCTGGAGGGGCCTGAATATGTGTGAGAGCTGTGGTAGTCTGAATTTTGTGTACTTGAGCTGGAGGCTTTGGATATTGGTGTGAATAGCCAAGTTACTTTGAGAAGACTTCAGGCTGAATGAAAAATGAATTCCCTAAATCTCTCCCCTAGGGTCTCATTGACTTCAGCAAAATCCTTCCTCAGAGGCAACTTGAAAATCTTCATTCATTGAATTCTCAGCAATGCTCTGCTATCGAGTTCCCTTTGAGAAGGTTTTTGTGCTGTAATCTGCTGGCTGGTTATTTAACTGGTGCTGCTTACGGACCTCCACTAATTGTTGCACATCTTGTAATTTTTAAGGGTTTATTTTGGGTCCTTTGTGAAGCATAAGGAAATGGATGATTAGTGAAATTCTTCCCAGTATTTTAGAAGCATTAGTAAATGTTGAATAAAGGGCAATCACACTGTTGTTTTCAGGGGAACTGTGAAAGAAAGACTGCTAGATGAGGTGCAATTCTGATCCTAAACTCACAATTCTTACACACTGTTTTTTGCACCCTGGTGCAAAAACTCGTATGTGAGAATGTGTGCTTGTAATGAGCCAAGTAATTCAGCACCATAAGAATCCCACAAACTTCATCGCCAAGCTGGTAATGAACATGGGACTGGACATGTCCA
Source organism: Manacus vitellinus (assembly GCF_001715985.3). Lineage (NCBI taxonomy): Eukaryota > Metazoa > Chordata > Aves > Passeriformes > Pipridae > Manacus > Manacus vitellinus. Next base: position 7,272,273 of record NW_021940534.1, read on the forward strand.
ACTGATGTGTTTGCCTGCAGAAATTATCTTGCACTATTTGCAATAAACGACAGTGATGTCCTTTGGATGTTGGTTTTGATACAGTCAATATAAGTGCCACTTCTGCTTTGCTTCCTCTTCTTGTTGTGCCCTGGACTCTTCATAGCTGTGCTCTGCTTTATATTACCCGGCCAAAGACACCCTGTGTCTGGAAAAAGGTGAGCTGGGCAGCTCTGTTGGAGAACTTGAGTCAGCCTCCCACTGTTAGTCCATTCCTGTGCCTTGCTGCTCTTTTGCATGGCCTCAATACCTAAGTCAGTGTGTTTCCAGCTGGCAGTTATGTGCCTGAGCAGCGCTGATGTCCCTACAGCAACTGCAGTGTGTTTGGAGCAGAGATGCTTGCTGACGTAGCTGACTAGATAAACTGGTTGACTGGTTAAATAGGGGTGGCAAAAGAACTTGCAAAGCTGCTTTGAAGAAGTGGGTGGGTCTCAGCCACTTCCCCACTGGCTTTTGTATTTGTCCTCAAGCCTGATTTCCATTTTCTGCACACCCTTTGCTTTCTGCTCTCCTGCTTTTTTGGCAGATGTTAGCCAGTAGGTTGTGGCAGGCTGTCAGAAATGGATGGAGACCTCCATTGGATGAACAAAGGTCATCCATTCTCTGTCTAGCCTGAAAACCCCACAGGAGGAGTGGGGCAACCAGTTGTGTTCCTGTTGCTCATCTTTCAAACTGCAGGAGATGAGTGACAGTGACACCCCAGGACACACCACCCTGGGGGCTTTGCCGTGAGACTCCTGGCAGTAACTCAGCCGGTGGTTTTCAGATGAAGAGCGCTTAGGGCCATGGATGTGAACACTCTCTCTAAGCCACTTTTTCCCAGGCCCTTCAGCAATTTTTAGTGCTTTCTACTTAGATACATCTGAAACAGGTATTCCAGGGTACACGGCTCCTGCTGCTCCCTCCTGCAAGGCTGAGGGTGCAGGTTAGGTAGCCCCCTCCTCCCAGAGGGGCTTCACTCATGTGTGCTCCCTGCATTGTGGGGCTCCAAGCTGTTTGCAGAGATGGTGTGTTGATAATTTTTACTTCTTGCCATACACCAGTGACCCCTGGCTGCTTTCCCACTGATGTAACTCACCATGCCAGTGGGATGTTGAGGTGGCAGGGGGACAGCAACTGCTGGGGATGTGTGGAGGGGGGGGAACAGCTGGCTGCTGCCTCAGCCCCACTGCGTGGGGGAGATGCTGGCTGGAGAGGTGGGGGGCAGGAGGGGACAAATGCCTCCAAGAAGGAGCTGGGCCACCACACTTGCCTTCCTTCAAGCCCATCTGCCCTTACTTGTCAAAGGCAAAGTCTGCATGGCTGCCCAAGGCTTTGACGCACGTAGGCAGATGCCAGTGAGGTTTAATTCAGCTGGCTCAGGTGCTAGTAGGCAGGCAATTGCCTCCCTAAACTTTAATCACCTGAGCAAGTGCCAGGTGAGCCTGAAAACCTCAGGCTGCAAATGATGGCATTGCAGTGAAAGGCAGACATTTTGTCTGGCATTGATCCTGGCTGGCAGCTCCCTTGTGAGGGATGGGCTGCACTGCGGATAGTCCTCTAGACTGATCAGGCCACCCCTGAGGTGTACTCAAGGTGCTGGTCTCTGAGGAACTCCATCCCTGGCTTGCAGGAAGAGGAGCACTTGTCTGGCCCAGGGGAAATCCCAAGGGCCCTGAAGCATATGGACAGGTCTGCTCCTCTTTCAGAAGGTCCTACAACAGCAGGAGTATTGTATGAGGAGGTGCCTTAGGCTGTACTGTGGGTTTTCACACCACACGGCCCACTCACAACTGAAAATTTTCATCAATACCTTTCAAAGTAATGAGTTTTTTCTAAATAGAACTGAAATCACATGTGAGGTAGGGAGGAGTGTTTACAGAAAAGGCAGGTCTGCTGCACTGGGATCTCATGTGAGAAATTGGATTAGTACTGTCCACAAAAGTTAGACTATGAATTTGGAAGGGTCTAGTTGAGGAAGTTCCTTAACACAGATGGACTGACCTTGATGTTTTCGACCTGACAAAGTCAATTAATGCCAAGAAGCAGATTCTGTGTTCATGCTAGGGAGAAGAGACCATAAGGCCTTGTGATATCTCTTCAGGATACCTCCATGTGAGCATAATGGACCAGAGAGATCCCTACAGAGTATAAAGACGAGTGCTGTTGAAGACTACAACCCCAAAACCCAAGAGGCACCCTCTTTTTGAGGAGAAGTTAGATGAGGTAGGTCAGAGGCAGGGAAAAAGTGAGTTTTCTCACAGTCTTCTCCTCTAGTAGCTCTCAGACTATTTTCCAGAGAATGCTGTTATTCTAAGCCAGGCTTATCCCATGGGGAAACTGAGGCACAGAGCAGTAAAATGACTGATCTGTGGTCGGGTCAAAGCCTGGAGAAGGATCTCACTCTCTTGGATTTCAGTTTGGTAGTCACTACCAGTTAAGTCATAATTGATTTAAAAATATCTGTTTTGCTCTCTTAAGTTAGAAATCACCATTTCCAGCAGGAAGCAGGTAGAGAGGGAATTGGTAATCCCTGCTGCTGCTGCTGCTGCTGCTTTTCCTTACTAGTCTGCCTGTCAGTTCCCTTTTACCATTTTACGTGTGGTCACTTGATACCAGCAGCTGCTTTGGGACATCTCTATCTGTCACATCCTTCTTTTTAGTTCAGTGTCGAAAAGTCTGAGTGCCCCACAAAAAAACCCAAAACAAAACCCAAAAAAACCCCACATTAACATAACGTGAGTTTCCTCCCAGATTTGGTTCTAAACATGTCACTTTAATGATGTCTAAACTACACAGCACTTGATGAGCAAAACATTACTATCTTCTAGCCACATTTGTTTTCCCTGTCTCCCAGAGCCTTATAGTCACCCGGGGAGAACTGTGTGTTCTACTTTGCTGCTGTAAAGCTATTATGGGTATGAAAAGTTCCCATTAATCTGCTCCACACATGGATGTTTCTGGATAAAGTTCAGTAGCCAGATCCCTCTTTCTTTGTGTGCATCAAACGAAGCAGAAAAACGCCTCCAATTTAAAGACACCAAATGAATAACCAAATAGATGAGATTAATTTTTGTTTAATCCACGTGGGCAGCAAAGCCAATGGCCAATGTTTATATGTGGACTTCTCCCAGGAGTTCATTACCAGCTGAGTCTGTAATAAGTTAATGCAGAGATTCCATGGAAATAGGGGGTTAATTATATGCAGAGGATGTTGGCCAATGTACAGCTTTGAACAACAAAAATAGCCCAAGTCTTCTGTTTTGGATGTGGAATCAATTAACAAGGTCCATGACATGTACCAGGATTTGTTAAGATAGTTGTTGTACTATAAGGATACTTATTTTCTTTTTTTTTTTTTCCTAAAAAGCTAAGAAAATAAGGGGATAATAGAAGGCGAGGGACAGAAAGACATGAGACTGGTAATAAAACACTGGACTTTGGCCTGGGGCCAAGTCAAGCTTTTCAATGGGTCTGAAGTTTGGACGGCAACACAGTTTGAACTGGTTTTCACTAACTGTCCAAAAGGTTATGCCATAATAGACGGTGAGAAGAGATTGCTTTTAGTTTACCAACTCCCTTTTCTCTGCTGGCAGAAGTGTTATGCTGCTAAAATGCCATACTCATTAGACTGATGGATATCAGCATGTGGCGCGTGGTGCTGCAGATTCAACTCCAAGGCTGAAACATAAAAAATTCTCCTCGATGCTGGTTGGCACAAACCTAGTATTTTTCCCCCTTTTCACATCTGGTCTTAATATAAAATGTGTCTTTCTGTGCCTTTTTTTTTTTTTCCTTGCTATATCTTTAGAAATGGCTTCTTTAAAAACAAAAAAAAAATAGTGTCATTCCCCTTCCCCTGTATTTCTAGGTTTTAGAATTAATTGTATGTATTTGTGATAGTTTCGTAGTGCAGCTTGGGAACTGAATTGAGCACAGCACTGTACCTTTGCAAAGGCATGTTGTTTCACAAAAAAAAAAGGTGAGAAAGACTAGATTACTCTTACTTCCCTTCAGTGTTGAGAGCTGTGAAACACACTTTTGGCTGTTACAACTTTTCAAGGAGCCACTTAAACAGGTAGAATACAAATTTAAAAGAAAAAAATTTGACCCATTTTCACCTCGTTTCACTTTAGCACAAGGTCTGGGCATGCTCCAGGCATTTCTAAAGTCGCTCAGCTCCTGCTGTTTTTTTTCTCACTCCCTTCCCCCAACTTGATTCCTAAAGCCATTAATTTGTTCCTAGAAATTATCTACTTGTCTGTTGTGTTGTGTTTTGGTTTTTTGTTTGTTTGTTTTGTTTTGCACACAGAAATCCTCAGACAGTGCTTCAGAAAAATGTTGCAAGACAATCCAGTTTTGAGACAAGTGCCCCTAATAATGTCTGGGCACCAGAGAGAAGCAGTGGAGGCTGAGGCCGCCGAGTCTCCATAGAAATCACAGAGGGTGAGGTTTGTTTAACTAATTAGTGGTAATCTTGAGTAACTCTTTGGGCTGTAATGTATGGGATTTCCAATAGGTTATATGTTCAGCTCCTCACGGAGTGCATGGACCCCTGGATTTTATCACACATGGACTCCCGGAGACTGTCTGGCATGATCCAAGGGGCCACCTAGGGCACAGGGACATGGCCTGGGTCAAATACCCCTGCAGTCCTCTGCCTCTGTGGCGAGCAAGCATCATCACTAGCTGTTGTACCAAAGGTACTCTGGGGGATCCGGAATGCAGGGTAGGGCAAGAATGCAGGATGGACACCCTTGTCCACCCAGTGTTGAGGAGGCTCTCTGTATGAGGGACTGGTGTGCCATGGACTTGGTCAGCAGAGCTGATACAGGGACCACCCTGACCTCTCTCCTGCCTGCCTGGCTGCTCAGAGTTAAAGTGTTACCAGGAGAGGTGGCTGCAGCCTTTGTACAGCAGATCCTGGTGTGACTGTCGCCTCCCAGGGGCACCTGGGGACAAGGTCACAGTAAGTGGGAAGGGAAGGTTATTTTTGTGGCAGCTCTTCAGACAGACAGGAAAGCGGAGGCAGGGGAGGCCAGGCAGGAGGAGGATGTGATAGCCAGGCTGAGGTGACCAGCCTCAGGCCATCAGGTCGATGAACAGACACAGAAGCTGTGGAGCTTGTTCGTCGGGGCCCCAGCTTGCCAAAGGAGCCCACAGTGAGGAGCATGGTTTCTTTGCCATTGCATGGGAATAGGCAATGCCTTTATTTTGCCTGTAATACCAGGGGCAGCTTTAGGCACTGCATTACAGGTGCACTAAGAATGAATGCCAGCAGGCAACTCCCCCATGATGCCCAGTGCCCACCAGGTGTTAGAGCAGGAGCAGGCTACATCTGCTCTCTGGTCTGCCAAAATTTTAATGGAAAGAGTATATCCCAAGTACCAGAGCACCACTCCCTAATTTATATCCTGCAACTGGTTCTTTTAAGGTCATAACCAAATGAAATGGGACTATACAGCCCCATTCATGCTGTAAGAAAACTTTTTTTTTTGTTTTCTGAACTAACTGGGGAGTGCCATAAGAGAAGGGGTCTTTACTGTCTCTAGATCTGTTGCTTTTAGTTCTTCCTTGTTTGGGAGGGCTTTGGAATGGGGTGACCTGCTGCTGACAGAGTTGAGCAGTGCCATGTCCCATGTCTTTAACTCAGATGCCTTTAACTCTTCACACAGCAAGAATGGACGATAGCTGCCTAGTTCCTCTGTAACCAACCTGAGCAAGGAAGTATAATTATGATAGTTATCACTGGGGCATGTTTCAAAGGGAAGGCATGCTAGATGCTCTGACTAAGCACTTAATTTTTTTCCCATCAAATTACTTCCAGCCCGACAGCTAGCTCAATGTACATGATAGCTCTGTTGGCTTCAATGAGGTCCGTCAGCTAAGGTCAGATGAATACCTGCTCCATGAAAGCAGGACACAGAGCAGATGCAAGATGTCACCTTATCCACTCCTTTCCCCTTCTGCTGCAGACCCCCACCCCACTGGCTAATTGTTAGCATTTGGCCTTTTATAATTTCAAATGAATCAAGCTCCATCTGACTTCACTCTTAAATCACTCGTTCATTTCCCTTTTAAAATTCAGATTTTTGTTCACACTCAAATAAAAATACATATCAATGTTTTATAATTTCTGCAGTGTATCCCCAGGCAGAAATTACATTGTAATAATAAACTGGCCAGCTTGTTTTAACAGTTCCTGGCTTTTGGCTTTATGCAACACTGCAGGTGTGATTCTAGTAGCAATACTGTAGGTGTGAATTATTATGTTAGTGTAATAGGCTGTACTTCATTGTGCTTTATTGCTTAATTGGCTTCTTCCATAAGGATTCTGCAGTTGTTACTAGGAACTAATGCCAAGCTTTTCAATAAAAAGAGTGGGTTTTTTTCTTTTTTGGTGTTTACTAAGGTTAGTAATTTCAGTGTGTGACTGGCTTTGGGAAACAAAGGAAAGATGTCATTAAATGAATTAAGAAAGTGCTTACTAAGTCCTTAATAAAAAGCAGAACAGGCTAAAAGATTCTCCTTGTTATGCGTAGATACTTCTAATGCCTAGGAGCCCTTCGGGAAAACAGCTGGCTGAGTTTTCTGGCAAAGGAAGCCCTCTCCCATGTTCGGGGGATTCCCAGGTGGTGGGCAATACTTCTGGGTGGTTACATGCTCTGTAATCTCCTCTTCCCTCTCTATCCTTCCCACCACTTTACTTTTTCCAGAAAAAGGAAGATCAAAGTCATCTTCACAGCAACACACAGGCCCTGATCTCCTTGCCTGTGTACCCCTACAGGATCACACACCTGAGCTGCCCCATTCAGGGGGACCAGCTGCCCCCAGCCATGTGGACTGCCTGAAACAGTGGGGATGCAACCCTTCAGAGCATGTGCAGATCCTGCCACTGTGCCTGGGAATCAAAGGGACACGGAGAAATCCCAGGAGTACCCAGGTGCCCCACGGATGCCTCTGCCTCTTGGAACCTGAGACACCTTCAGCATATGCAGCCACACCATGGTGTGGGACCAAGGATGTTTTCCAACATTTTGGAATAATGAGTCACTCAAATTCCCACCATGTCCTCTTGCTAAATGATTTCCACCTCTACTCCCCTGTGCTCCCCAGCACTGTGCCTACTCATGCTGCTGAAGTTAATTTTTGGCCTCACTCCTTCATTCAAACCTTTTTTTATATGTCTGGAACTGAAGTTTAGCAGAGGGATCTCTATTTGCTTTCAGCTGGATGAAATGTTTATGCCTGGCATCTTGTTTACAGGGCTAGTGGGTTAGGTGATTTCCCAAGTGGGTTCTTCATCATGCAGAGTAGGAAACTTTTGATTTTTTCTTCTTCTTGTAATGGTGTTTTCCCAAACTATTAATGCAAAGCAGGGCTGGGCAAGAGCTACAAAATATGGATGCAGATGTAGATTTTGAAGTTGCAGGGTTTTGCTTGGTTCTCCCAAAATGGTGAGGCTGTATGAGTCCTGAATGCTACCTTGCCTTACCTGGGATCAAACTGAAAATATGTAAAAATATGAAAGCCCAGTGTAAGGGTACACCATTAATGTCCAGGTGAATAGGTGTTAGCTATGCACAGGTTGTCCTTTACTATGGCTGAGGCACAAAAGTGTAGTACTCATGTCTTCCTTTTTCCAGGAGTCACCAGATCCAACCGAAAGAGGATGAGCATGTTTGAGCTGTGTTTGCACTGTCTGGCCAGGAAGAGAGGATTCATCTCTGCCATAAGGGTCTCAGTGCAGTTTGTGCTGAAGTGGGCTTCTACCATCTGGGATCTGCCTAAGAGCTACGTCATACTCTCTCAGAAACAGGAAAACTTCATAAAGAGAAGACTTTGTATCAGGAGTCTGCTGTGCATTGCAACATTTATCATCATGATTCACATAGCTCCACCGTTGCTGCAAATCTGGGCAAAGTGTGAAACGATTCTCTCTCTTATCTTTGAGGAAATACAACGTGCTCCAACCATACTGACTCTGAAAGTCAGCTCTACCCTGCTTTGGTCCACGTAAATTGTCAGGATTTTTGAAAAAGCTCAACAAACCTCAACATCATAATCTACCCAATTAATTTTGAACTATTCAGATCTTTTTGTTTTCACCTGTAGAAACCCTTGGAGTTCTGCAGGTACATACTGAGTTATGAAGGAGCTGGAGGCAGTAAGAGGGCTGGAACGTAATTAATAAGTGTCAAATTACAAGGAACACTTTAAAATCCCTTAAGTCCCTTAAATCTCTCTCCTCCCCTACTTTGTCCTGGCAACTAGGACATGAGCCTTTAGCTAGGTTGTCTTTCCCTAAGGCAGTCCCTTCATATGGGATGGGAGATAACTTGAAGCCACAGCCCAGGTGTTCAGAAACTTTATGACAAAGTCCTGACATGGAAAAAAAAAAGAGAGAATGGGTAAGCTGCAGCCCAGAGGATCACAGGAGGGAGTAGCTGGTATGTTCATGCCAGTGCCAGAGTCCTCAGACTCTTTCATCATGGGAACCACAGCTTGATTGCCAGATAAACCACCTCCTTTTGCATTCACAATTGCAAAATATCTCTGCAGCAGCTCTAGCAATTGCTCAGAGACAAAAGAAACAGAAAAACTTTTCTTGCATCCTTAGCATAACAGGTGTTTTTAAAAACAACAACAAGAAAGATTAATTGTGCATTTTCTTTTGGCCCTTTGCTGTAACTCTGATCTGTGTCCAAAGTGGTTTTTTTGCCAAGGAGATAAGCAGAGGCAGTCAACTCTTTACAGACCCCTGCCAGTGTTTTTAGGTTTATCAATGTTAAAGTTTTTTTCTTGTATACATTTCTGTATACCATTTTTTGATTTAGATTGCATGGAGTAACTGTATTTACTTTGCTGCCCTGCTGTCTTTTGCAGAAAAATTTAAGAAGTCTTTTTTCTCATTCCTGTGTGCCGTGGAGGCCTCAATCTGAGAGTAAATTATAGAAGAAAACTCAGTTAATCGAACATTAAGCAAAATGAATGAAGCTTGTATGGTGCCCTGAAGGTCAGTGGACTCAAGGTCTGAGCAACTGCCAAGGGGAGTGAGTTCCAGGGCAGGAGCATTCATCTGAGAACTCCCCGCTGCTGCTGCTGGACACGAAGGGTTGAACCTGGGAGCTGGCTGCAGGCGCCTCCCAGCTGAGCTCAGGTGCCATGGCTGGATGTGGAGTAGGACCTCATCCGTTCTCACACTCCTGGTCCAGCGAGCTCTGCAAATGGATGACAGGGCACGTCCCATCCCATGGGGAGGCAACAGGGACTTGCGTATTGCACCAGTTGTCTGGTTGCTTCCTTTACTAGCTATGGAGCAAGCAGGTAACTCTCCAATCACAAAGACAATTGCTGGGAGTTAGGGCTGATGAAACGGCCCATGGCCCACTGCTACACTCAAAGTCTGGAAGTGGCACAGGGTCAAGAAGTGCAGCAGGCAATGCAGAGAGACCAGTGGTCAGCTATGTGTCCTCTGAGCCTGTCTCCATCCCATGGAGACATGTCTTTGTCTCCCTGTCAGAGTGATGCTATGGAGGGGCACTGTGGAGGGTTTTTCTTCCACTTCAGTCCAACTTGGAGGTGGAATTGAAATCACAGGATATAGACGCAAGATGGAAACAGAGAGGCAGAGTGTTGTGATGTCCTTTCTACATCAAACTCTCTTCCAGGGTCTCCTTCTATGTTACAGAAGAATTCTGACTAATAAAGTCATTAAGTGAAAACTATTAAGAGCAAGGATGAAGGTGTATCTGGGTACCCATGCACTATTATTTGTGAATGTAAAACAGCATGTTAAGCCTTTTTGTAGATAAATTTGCGTATCTGTGTAGCAGTCTTGACATTTTATTCCTCGTTTGTGCAGGAGTCCTTTATGCCAATGTAGACACTGATCTCACTGCATATTGGAATTACAAAATATATAAGAGAGCTGGAATAACATGAACGTGTATTTTCCAAAAAAGCAGAAGGTTTCTGGAGAAGGAGTTTTCCCGAAGGGAGCTAAGTTTACAGATCTAACTCATTCAGGCCTTTTTACTTCTGAAGTTGACACACACATGCACAAACACACAGGCTCCAGTATCTATTTCATGGACGCATTCTTCCCATCTCAGTGTGTAAAGGTCTTGAAAGCAATAGCTACTGGCAGTACCCCAATTCAACATATCTAATAGGTCCTTTCCAGTTTCAAAATCACTAAGGACACACATGGCCAAATGAAAGCAGGACTAAAACTACCTTGCTGTCAGAAGCAATGAAACAAGCTGCCAGTTCTTCTTGATTTGTGGGTTCTTTGTTTTTTTAGCCTTGGTTTGCTGACTGCATCTCAAGAATTGTGTTGCTAGAGCAACTTTGCTAACCTAACTCTTGCGCGTAACTCCAACAGCCTGCAGGACTTTTCAAAATCTAATAATACACTGCAGTGTGTTTGCATTGTTTTCCAAATTTTATGGATTAATAGGCTGCAGGTGGAGGGGGGAAAAGGAGTAAATTTGATTCTTTGCAAACTACCTCTGACTCAGTGGATCTGCTCAGATTTAAGAAGGCATGGCCTGCCTACATACTTAAAGCAGATATTTTGGATCAGCATCAAATGGCTTAACTCTACTGACTTAAACACAGCATTTCCAATTTACCTCACCTCAGTGTTTGAACCTGATGTTACATGTGCAGACATGTAACCAGAGAAGGGACACTTCCTTCCTTCAGGTCAGCATTTGACCTTCTCTGTGTTTGTATTCGTAGGTGTGTACAGAGATATGGAAATATGTATACAAGCACAAAATATCTATGTTTTCCTGTCTGTCTAGGTGGGAAATCTTAGCTCCAGTAACTATTGGGGAAAATTTTTAATGCAAAAAACAATCACTGGAGGAAACAAGTGCCTCAAAAGTGATCCTTCTAGTTTGTACCCAGTAAGGACATTTTGAATCTCCAGGCCTACAGGAACAGAGTTCCTTACTGGCTGACATGCATTTCCCAGGCCTAAATTTCTGTTATGAGGGGGTTTTTTGTTTGGTTGGTTTGTTTTTTGTTTTGTTTTTGTTTTGTTTTTTTTTTACACTGACGTCCCTCCTAGCAATTGTCATGCTGCTATGCATACTTCTCAGCCTAGAGGAAGTCTGGCCAGGCTTTATCTTAGTGGTCTGTCTTCTTATGATCACTGAAACAGTTCAGGTTTATTCTTTCGAACAAAATTAATTATTATTAGGTTATCTAAGTGTTTGACTCAGACACTGTATTTCACTAATAAGCATAATTTTGAAGAGCTTGTGTTTAAAAAGAATTGTTATCTAATGCTTACTGGCATGTTTTGAATCTTATATCCCTGTTGAGATTGATTTCCTGTACATGCCTAATTGCTGATGACACAGTAAGATATAAGCTAAAAAGATATCTTACAACTGGAGAAAAGAAAAAAAAAGCTTTAAGCCATGTTCCCTTTGGCTTAAACAGAAGGAGGCTTCGTTTAATTTAATTTAGTAAAGTCACCGCGGAAGGATCCTCCTCCAAGAACTTGTAGCAATATAAAGAGTGTGTACAAAACAAGTCCAGACATCAAACAGGGCAACTCCCAAAATGTCTCTGCATTTGTAAACATGCTTCACATCTTCTCAGTTTTACAGTAAGCATGAAACATAAAACTTGGGATATCTCATTAATTTGAATGGATGCTAATTTGGGCTGTGGCTTGATGAGATGGAGGCTGCAGCTGTAGCTGGCTTAAGAAAGTGTTTCAGAAAAAAAAAGACACTGAAAAATTAAAGATGTTTTTATTAAAAAAAAGCAGTCAGTTGCCTGATATGATTTGTAGTTCACTTCTGTGAATAACTGTTGGAGCAACTGCCTAAACACTGCTGTCACTGCTAGTCTTTTCTTGGGGTCAAAAAACAGTCTTTGATCCAAAGGATGTTCACTGATGATGAGAGCATGGAGAGAGGGAGAAAAGCTTCTGTATCATTGAGATATGTGTCCTTTATTCCAGAGTATGTGTGAAAATGGCTAGGGAGCCTTTATTGGGATGTATACTGAAGCTTTGTATAACCACTACAACCACGGACTGGCCTGCTTCAGCTGCTGCACTTTTCCGAGTGCCTAGTAGAAAATCTTGCAGTGAGAATGGGTGCTTAGTAGTTTAAATGGATGTAGAGTGGCATGGCTTATCCCTAACTTAGAAATTTTTATGTAAGTGTAAGCAAATATATAAATAAACTTATATAATAAAATGTATTATAGAAATATATTTTAATTAGTCAGTAAACAGAATTTTTATACCAACAGAAGTACCTGCACAACAGGGGTAGTACTCTTGGAGACCACATAAATTAAAATATATATCTATGTGATACATAATTATATATGCATGACTATATTTGATACATAATTATAACATGTGGAGAGCATATGGAGAGCAGGTCTGAGAGGTGTGCTGTAAAGTGAATGGCACGAGATGACCTCTGTTCATGGCCAGGCACTAAATGAGACTCATTGTTCTAAATGTTAGTGTACTATTGTAGTCACTATACTTCTAGTTAATATATCCTTTGGATGCAGCTGATGGAAGAAGTTTTTGCCCATAGTTGCGCATCACTGTTACTCCTTTGCAAGTTTTATCTGTAAGATTTTATTTGCAGAGCTGCTGATCTGATTTGTCTCTTGCAGTTCTGTCAAAATACCTACCTGTACCTCTGGCTATGAAGAAGGGTGTCTGTGAGTAGCCTGAGGCTTTTGGCTTGACGCAAACCGTATTGAGTACCACAAGAATGAGCTGACCAAGACTGATCTGGACTTTCAAAAGTTTGGAGATCTGCAATTAAAAGAACAAGATCTTACAGTTTTACAAGCTTCTACACTATTTGAATCCATAAATACAAGGACCACTAATCATCTCATCGTTGGACTGCTTTCACACACTGGTTAGTGCAACTATTTTCTCTCTCCCCTCAAGCCAGTCTCTAGTCAGATATGCCAGTTGGCACACTTCTTTCCATGGGAAATGGCCTTCTTTGTGGAAAGAATTTACACGATTTTTGATATAGAGACAGCAAATCTGTCACTAGATAAACATGGCAAGCACAGTTTCAGGAGTGCTGCAACCTTCTGGAAAACCTTGGGCTTCCTAATGTAGATATCAAATACCGCATACTGAGTGGTACTGTGTGGGCGTTGGTGAGACAGAAAAGGGAAAGTAAGGCACATCCCAACACATAAGGTGAGGTCTGCTTCTTAAGGATGCAAAAACTACTTGACCTTTTTTCTTTGGCAAAGCTTCACCTTATACGTGTTCTGTGGCTTTTGTCACTTGGCCACATCCCAACCTTAGCTCTAGCATGGCTATATTTCAGCAATGCAGTGTGTGCAAGTGTCATGGATTATTGTTTACATGACAGCAGTACCTAGAGGCTTAAGAGGGGGCTGTAGCCCATTGTGTTAAGCACAGAGCAAACACACTGTCAGTCTCACTCTGAATATCTCATGGTCTAAAAGGACCAGCAAAAAAGCAGGAAATGAAAGAGAAACAGCAGAAAAAGATCATCCAGGGTTGCACAGTGTGGAAACAAGGCAGCAGAGGTTCCTGCTAATGGGTGGCGGCTCTTTCCGTGTCTTCCCAGCAGCAAGTGTTGTGTTACTTAATTCTGCAGAAGGCAACTTCTGGGTCATGTCTAGGCACAGAGCTTTTGCGGGGCAGCTCTGGTAGCATTTCGTGCTGTGACGACCTAAGAGTATTTCTCATCCTGTGTGACTGCCGTGCCCTACTGCCAGAGTGACTGTCCTAATGTCTTAGTGAAAAACAGGTACATGTGCCCATGTAGTGGTTTGTCTAGGGCAAAGTTCAGCCTTCGAGTTTCAAATTGCTTGTACACAGACCATTGCTGGAGGTGGGCCTCAAGTGTCTGGACCCCTAATGCCCACTAACCTCTGTCTTATGCTTCAGGCTAGAAAGTGCTGTGCGAAGGATACAACATGTTGTTAACACAGTTGCTTTTCCAAGGGAGATCTGTGTAAGAGGTTAGTTTTGTTCTTTGCTTTTTTCCTAATTCATAAAAATGTCTGATGTTCTCCAGAGTACAACAGACTATCCACACTGATAATACTTCTTTCTATTCATCTCCTTAATAGGACTGAGAGAACAGTGACTGGTCACCCTCCTGCAATGTCACAATCCCTCCTGGACCTTTTGAGTGGCTAGGCTGGTAGGAAATGACGACAGAGCGCTAATGAGATTAGCACTTCTTGATCTTCATAGTGTAAAAAAAACCAGGGCTAACTCATTCTTCAAGCTCCTCAGTGACTAATAGGTGTTTTATCATCCTTTCAATTAGAAAGCATTTATCAGCAATCTTTGCTAGCTCACTGCATGAATTGACCTGTCATTCACTATCTCAGCCCTTGGAACTGGTAATTAAGTTTAGCAATCTGTCTTAGCAGCTCTGATTGAGATATGTGGTATGTTTCCATCTGAGTAGGCAGACACTTTGGGTTTTCCTTCCCAAAAGGAAATGACTTTGAGAAAAGTGAATTAAGGATCCCACCAGATGCCCTGTGTCAGGTACCTGCAACCCTCAAGGCCTCACAAGCAGAGTGTGGTGAGTGGCACAGAGCAGCTCCACCATGGCTGAGGGTGAGCTGCAGAGGGGTGTCAATGGAGCCAGCTGGACCACCTGTGGCCCCGGGAAAGAAGTTTTACCTTGAGTTGGTTGATATAAGCTGGGACCAATAAGCAGTGCTCCCTAGATGAGTAATTACTTTGCTCCTAAACTTTCCAAATGGCACACTTTTGGGGCTGTAAACGAGATGTGCGCTTCATTCCCAATGTTCAGGTATGTCTACCTTGGAGCTTAGGCACAGACACACAACTCTGAAGTCTGGATACCTCTTTGTGTTGAGGAAGGGGTAAAGTAAAGCAATTGCAGTGAAGCATGTTATGTGTGATGAAATCCGGAGATCAAGTACACTGACAAAGGTCCTACGTCTTCTCTGGTACAGTTCTTCTCAGTAACAGCAGAGGACATGTCCTACTGACAGTGTAAACAACAACAACAAAAAAAGTAAGCAGTCTCCTGCTGAAGGAATTTTTTTAAGGAGGTAGACCCTGTGGAAAAGTGACTGAACTGCAGTGATACCGTATGCTTTGCCATGCTAACATGAGGGTAATGCTAGCAATGTCACAGGTATTGCCAACGTTATGGCTGCATGCCTGTTGTTATCTCTTGGCCTGTCCAAGTATCACTCGCTTTTTCAGATGAGAGGAAATTTGCAGATTGCTTACACTGAGCCCATACTTCTAGTAAAAAGGCATTCCCCCCTCCTTATCTCCATCTTTGGTTGATATTAGTTGATAGAGGCTGCTTTTCAGTAGCTCACTCATTCTTTTTTTAAGCAGACTTTACTCTGAAAAAACAGAAATCAAAAAATCACACCTAACATTCTTCACAATTGCCAAGGGGTACAGAAATTCCAGTATACCCAGTACTCACTCCAAAATCAGGTTCAAGTTGCCTGGTTTGGGGTTTTGGAGGAAACACACAATTTGTGGAGTTCACTGAACCTCACAGAAGATTTGGATTTGAATTTGTCTGGAGCTGCCCTGAAATATTTCTTACCATTTCTGAAAATATTCTTTACTCTGTTTTACCATAGGAAACATCCTAAGGGGATTTTTCTGCTTCTTCTTTTTCCCCTCCTTTCACTACATCGGGCTTGTCTTCCTGCTGTCTTAAGGAGACCACCTACAATTTAAGGAAATAAAGACCTCTGTGAAAAAACACAGGCAAACCTGATATTTAAGGGTCAGTTCCCCACAATATTTATCTAGTTGTCTGAGCTGGTCTAACCACAGAGCACAGAAGAAAAAGAAAATCATTATCATGTAGTGGCTGGGAGGGTAACCTCTGTTAAAAAACAACAAAAAAACCAAAGCCCAGCAGCATAAAAGTGATGGGAAAAATGCCAAGCAGAGGAAAGGAAATAGACTCTGATATTTATGAGGTATACTAAATAATAGCACTAGGAGGTAGTGCTTGGTGAGGATAAAGCAGCAGACATCTTTTAATTTTGGAGCAGAGAGACAGGGCCCTGCCTACTATAATTTATTTAAGAGATTTCTCTGTGTTTATAAGGGGAAAAAGTGGTCCTGAATATGAAAAAAAAAAAAAAAGAAAAAAAAGAGGGAGCTTGGGCAACAAAATACACTTCCTTCCCTGAAACCACCCAGGTGTTCCTTACAGCATTCTACTCCCTGAAGATCACGTGCCTTGACTTCAGACCTGAAAAGAAGAGAAGGAAAGAAGCCCTTACAATTTAGAGCAAAGGCCACCTTTCCTCATTGAGGTACTAAGCAGAGACATAAATTACAGGGTGTCTGTTTCAGGCCCCTTTCAATATATGGCTCCTATAAGAGCTCTAGAGTAAGATAATCCTCTGGAGATCAGAGGCAGCACATTATTAGCAGGAGCTCATAGGTTACATTTAGTGGTGTCTGGGGTACCTTTATGCTGAAGTGTTAGTGTCAGCTAGAGAGCACATAATCATTCTCTTGAGTCTAATTATATATTCAGTGCACAGGCAACAGAATATTCGTATGTGTTTAATTAGTCAAAAGATTGTGCTTTAAACCCACAAAAGCAAGGCAGTAAGGAATAAGGATGAAAAGTCAAATAGCCCTTAAATTAGTCTTTTATCTAATCACATCTCTGACTGCCTATGAACCCCCAAGCCCCAGTGTGGGAGATACTGTGAAAATATTTAAATATAGAGCCATAGATGAATAAGCTATAGGCAAAGCAAACCCCTGTGTTTCTGTTATGCTTAATGACTAGATGAATTCTTCCTGATTTACACCAGTTCACATGGAAATGGAAAAGTATACAGTTTATGTCTGCTTGGCCCCTCAGTTGGATCACCTATAACATTTGTGGTGTGGGAAAAACACATTCTGATGTTTGTAAGAAAAGTTCATTATCTGCTTTGGAAATGCCTTATTTACATTTTCCCATTACAGAACATTAAGTAAAGTTCTCAAGGATTTCCATTAAAGTTGGGTTAATAGCTCAAATAAAGGGTTATATTTAATTACAAACTGTAAAGGCTTCACCCTTGAAAACAGGGCTATCACTTCATCTTCTCATCTGAAGTACCATGTTTTCTTTTTTTTGGTGTGGTAAGTTAACTGGATTTTGCACGTGCTGTCTGAAATCTAAGGATGAAATAATTGTTATATAAAGTTGCAGCAGGTAAGTTTTTACCATAGATCACGTGGCTAAAGAAGAAATCTGGCAACAGGGAGAACGAAGGCACGATTTGTGCTTCTGCCAGCTCGCTCACTGCCTAGCACTGGGTGAGTGCTCTCAGCTGAGATTTTCAGGAGTGGACACTCAGTCTCCAAGCCCATTAGCATGGCATTATTTCTGTACCCAAAGGAGACCATCTCTGGACAGGCATTGGCCCCCAGTTAGGCATCTCCAGGCTCCCAGGAATGCTTAGTGCCCTGGTCATGCTCTGGGTCAGCCCAGCTTCATGCAACTTTGACTCTGCTTATCCCCATTCAAGTAGTGTAATGCTTTTATCTCAGAGACACTTTGGTTGGAAAGGACCTCTGGAGGGACACTTTCAAAGTAGGGTCATATTCCATGTTAGATCAGCTTTTTCCCTGTCCAGGACAGGAACCTGCAGATAAGGGTTTTCCCAAGGTATGGCCTGTGGTATGTGACTTAGTACAAAGATAGTGCAAGACTGAAAGACAAAAACCCTATGAAGTGAGCTGAAAATCCAGCTCCTAGAATTAGAGGAGCTAAGGGGATTTGGACCTGCCTTGACATAGTTCAGACAATTAAAATAAGCCATTGCTATTGAGGATTAATCAGCTCAGTTGGGATGGGTGATAACAAATGCCCCTCAGCAGGCTGTGACCATGCAGATGCTGCAGCCACGTCCCATCTTTCAGAAGCTGCAGACTTTCCCCAGAGAAGGGTGTCAGAATAAATCTGCTCAGTATCCCCAAATGGAAAATTTATGAAGGTTTCATCCTGGAAAGATAGAACCTCAGTGAAGGCAGAGTAGAAAATAGCCACTTCATGCTAAGCCCTATTGTATAACATAGTCATTGTTTTATTTCATCCATCTAGGCTGAGAGCATCATGCCATAGGCAGAGCATGATACAGTGAATTTATTTTTTCAGGAGTTTTGAAAACCATGATGTCTGTGTATGCAGTATGTGGAATTTGTCATACAAAGAACTCTGTTGTTTTAAACAGCCTTTTAATGGCTTTGAAAGGGATCTCAAAGAATGCAAGACACTGAGGGACTGATTGAAGCTTTCTATGTACCGCATGGGACCATGAGACGTCTCCTGAACTGTGGTCATTTGTTCTTCCTACAGGCACTAACTGTGGGAAGCCTAGGTACCTCAGTGTTCTCCTCCTAGCACTGCGAATAAATGCTAGGTAAGTTTCTACATTGTCTTTGGCACTTTGGTGCAAATAAATGTTCTTCTGTACTGACTCCTCATTAGAGGAGATCTGTTCAAGCCAAATTTTCTTCCTTCTTACCGCTCTGCAGCTCCTGTCATTTGGAGGTGTAGCTTGGGGGCAGAGTTCATGCCAGGTTGGACTGTTTGTTTGGGTTTTTTTTCCCTGAGGGTGTAATGACCAGGTTGTGGAAAAGGTCTTCAGAGGGCTGGAGCTATTGTAGCATGGCTGGTAGGAACATTGAGGAGAAGGTAGTGAGGCTGCAGCTGCAATTGTAAGGACAATCTCTGGCCATAAATTTGATCAATTGGATGTTTTCTCCTCCTAAAACACCATCTGTTTGCTACTGTTTATATTCCATGCCAACTCTTGCACATTCAGGCAAGTCTGTGCTACTGGGACACCTGGGGTCACAGCTCCTCCCCAAAACCATCTCTACAACTTGGGAGAAAAGTGACCTCTGTTTTCAAAGTACTTCAGCACTTCAGCCTCAATTAACAGAAAACTGCCTGTGGTTCTGGGCACACAATGTTTATGCCACTTATCTGTTACCTAAAGATGGAGGTTTTGAAAACACTTTTAATTTTTTTTCTTTCAACTGCTAATCTTAAAGTGTCAGGAGCCTTTACTCATGAGAAAGTCACATCAAGTTACCTTAAAGGGCTTTAAATTTTAGTTAGAGTGACAGGAGATGCCTTCTGCATGTGGAGGATAGGAAAGCTCTGCAGAGGGATCTGGACAGGCTGGATTGATGAGCCATGGCCGACGGTATTAAATTCAACAAGGCCAAGTGCTGGGTACTGCACTTCGGTCACAACAACCCCAGGTAGCTCTACAGTGTTGGAGTAGAGTGGTTGGAAAGTAGCCCAGCAAAAAAGGACCTGGGGGTGCTGGTTGACAGTGGCTGAACATGAGCCAGCAGTGTGGCCAGGTGGCCAAGAAGGCCAGTGGCATCCTGGCCTGTACCAGCAATGGTATGGCCATCAGGACCAGGGCAGAAAGACATTGAGGTGCTGGAGTGTGTCCAGAGAAGGGCAATGAAGCTGGTGAAGGGTCTAGAGAGTAAGTCCTATGAGGAATGGCTAAGGGAGCTGTTTAGTTGAGAAAAGGAGGAGGCTCAGGGGAGACCTTATCGCTCTCTACAACTACCTGACAGGAGGTTGTAGCCAGGTGGAGGTTGGCCTCTTCTCTCAGGACACTAGTGATAGTGCAAAAGGACACAGCCTCAAGCTATGCCACGGCAGGTTCAGAATGGACATTAGGAAGAATTTATTCGTGGAAAGAGTTGTTAAGCATTGGAACAGACTACCCAGGGAGTTGGTGTAGTTACTATCCTTGGTGGCGTTCAAGAAACGACTGGACATGGCACTCAGAGCCATGGTCTAGCTGTCAAGGTGGTGATTTGTCAAAGGCTGGACTGGATGATCTTGGGGGTCTTTTCCAACCTAAATGATTCCATGATTCCATGATTCTTGTTAACAAAGCTGAAGGTCAACTGATGCATCTTTCTCATCAAGAAAATAAAGTATTATCTTGATGAGAAAAAAAATGTGACAAAATAAAACAAAAAAGAAAGCCTGTGAACCAGGAAGACAGCATTAGAAGCAAAGTTTGACCTTGCAGGTTCCCATAATGTTCTTTCACTTCACTTTTCTGGCCAGTCACGAGAGCTCAAGGAGAAGGCAGCTGACTCTCTCCATCTCCCGTCACCCTTGAAGGGCTGGTGCTGTGCATCCCACTGCAGGGGAGCTGTCCCTGCCATGAGGTTTGCTCCCCAGGAGGCACATGCGAGCACTGGTGGGACTCCAGGCAGTGAATCTGGTACTGGATGGGCTAGGTGGATGACTCACAAAAGCTGGGATTGTCCCCCACCGGCAAACAGCATAGTGAGCAGTGATGCTTCCAGTCCTCTGCAGAGTGACATGAGCCTCCCCAAGGCAGCACTTTGTCCCTTGGAGGGAGGGTGAGGAGGAGATATAAATCACAGCCAGGTTTCTACATGATAACCTGCAGGCCTTTACCTCTGTACAGTGTTTCACAACCAGCACGGTGGGATGAGAGATGACTTTTGTGCTCATACTTGTTTTCTCACCCAGTTTGGCTCGGTCCTTCATGAAAGTCAGTGGGCAGCAGGTTTCTTGGGTAACCACTGCTCCATAACACAAAATCAGAGAAAAAGTAAATTGGGAAAGGTGGGCTGTTGGGTTTTGCCTTGCTCATCCTTAAGGCCTGTGTGCGGATCTGAAGTGCCAAAGGTGAAATGGCTAATGCCATTGACTTCAGTTTTCTTCCTCTTAATTTTTATGTCCACCATTACTGGATGGGATGGGTCTAGCCTGTGGATGTCTGTATCCCACCACTCTTTTGCAGGATGCTTCCCAGTATTTTTGTTGGGGTGAGGACAAGGGCTTTCTATGGGAACCAGGTGCATCTCAGCTTCTGGGACTCATTATCACCTCTGGCATCACTGGTGTGCTGAGGCATGAGCAAGGAGGCTCTTGCAGTAGGAGCACTCACAGTTTGCAACTGCAAAAATCCCAAAGCAAAACAGTGGAAAATTGGCTGGATAAATGTGGAAAGCTCTTGGAAATAAACACCCCACAGAGGCACAGCCAACCTTTTTGAAATTGGTTTTAAGTGATTGGTTACTTAGTCCTCCTCCATGTGGGTTGAGCCTGGGGGGAAGGCTGGCATCCCCTATGAGGTGTGCAAGGGGGCACAGCATGTCCCTCTCCCAGCTGGGAGCCTCCTGAGGCTGTAATGTGGAGATGTGACGCCAGCTGGTTGTGTTGGAGGCCAAAAGCCTCCCTTCCCAGGGGCTGGAACAAAGTTGAGGGCATTGAGCAAGACGTGGGCCTGAGTCCGGTGTCCCCTGCCATGGCAAGGACATGGCAGGGTTATGGGAGATGTCATTGTCCTGTGTCCATCTGCCTTGCAACACTTTTAAAGTGCTAACATGTTTTATGACACCGTGCGAGCGAAACAAAATAGTGGCTCCTGGCTCCTCGTAACTTGTGTAAATTCCAGATGTGACAATCCTTTTACTGGCAAATGGAGCTGTTTATCCTCGCACTTTCCTCGTGTTGAATTAGCTCCCACTAGGAAGAGCTTGCTGAAAATGTGCCTGTCTGGCTACTAAATGGCTGCATAATTATCCCTCTGCCCCTTCCCGGAGCTGCACATAAAAAGTGCAATCCAAATTCCTGGGCAAACCATGCAGGGCCCTGGAGAGTGCTTCCCACCCCCCTTCAGGAATTGCACGTCATGCCTAAAGGATAATGTAGGATTAGGGCAAGGGGAAAACGAGTGGCTTAAACAGATCCCAACTGCAGCGAGGCTCAGCAAAATGTGCCCTTCTTCCCAGCCCTAGTTCTCTCTCTCTTTCTCTCTTTTTTTTTTTTAAATAAAATTTGTTATTATTGCAAGGGGAAGGAGGAAAGGGCCTCCAGATTGTGAAACGGGCAGAAGAGGAACAGTCTTAGTTCCCTGAAAGCCCCCGGCCCAGGCAACAGGGCTGCCCTGCCCACTGCCACATGGCAGCGTACATGGGAAACCCTTCCCTGCCTGTCCTCCCCCACCTCCTCCTCCTCTCCCGGAACACACAGGCACTAGTTATTAGGGATTAGGTGGAACAGATGCATGTAAGATGCTTACTGCCTTTTCCAGACACAAGGCCACTTTCCAATCAGCTCAGAGGAAACAGGGTAATTAGATGGAGTCGTGGTCAGGGAGCGGGGTGGAATTAGCCTGTTACTCAACCAGAGCCTGCAAGCCCACCTCTTTCTCCCCACACTCGCTCCTTTCCCCACCTCCGAATTCCTCTGCCCACTCTGTAATTTGGAAGCTTTTTTTTTTCTTTCCCTTTTCCAGGAGGCAGCTGATGCCGGCCGGCTGGATGCCAAGCAGGTCAGGCCTCTGCAGCTGAAACT
Organism: Manacus vitellinus; assembly: GCF_001715985.3. Lineage (NCBI taxonomy): Eukaryota > Metazoa > Chordata > Aves > Passeriformes > Pipridae > Manacus > Manacus vitellinus. The sequence continues at coordinate 7,294,688 of NW_021940534.1, forward strand.
GCCCGAGATTTTTAAGTGCAGAGATGAATCAGCTGTGTCCTTTAGAAAACGCATCCTCTCTCGGACATGCTGCTGGGATGTTGTGTCTCTCCACTGCCTCCCTGCGAGTGTGCTCAGAGCTGCTGGCTGATGACAGTGGGTGGTTTAATGACTTTGGGTTAACTCTGCCGCTTCCCCCTCATAAACCAGCTTTGTGTCCTGGTGAAGTTATTGCCCCTTAAGCTGATGATAGCAGTTGTAGATATATTAGTGGAGAAGGAGTGCTGGGCTTTGAAGGGAATGATGCCTTGCTTGTCATTTGACTGCCATTAAAACCATATTAAGACAGCTTTAGCGTGAGTGCCCTGCAGGCAGAAATTCTGAGTGGGACAGGCTGGTTTTCACTGTGTCCATCCCTACTCCCAAAAAAGCCTTGACTGTTGGGATTGCTGAAGTGCAACTGCTGCAGACTGGAGGCTGCTGTTCCTGGGCTGCCTTGTGACTGGTGGCTCTCTGGCAGAGCAGGAGATATTTCTTTTCCAACTTCTTTAAAAGTTCTTAGGTGTGCTTACACTTAAGTCCTTGTTCATCCCTGAGGAGATTTCACTGGGTAAAGTCCTGGAAATGTGGAGAGCTGTCCTGTCACTGCTATGACCAGGGCAGCTGTGACAAGGTAATGATTATCAGGCATTGGGAATGGTGATTAAGAAGCTGGCTATTGTATTTATTACCATCTCCTCCCACAAGCTCCTGTCTGGCTTGTTTGGCTTCTGAGGCCTGTCTGTACTGCTGTTTATTGGGAGAGCAATGCTCTTCTCCAAAATGTTTGGTTTTAAAACCATCAGAATGTCCCTGGGGTGTTTGAAAGGGGATATGCTCTGTCACAAAAGGCAGTGTTCCCTGTGGAAGGATTTTTTCCAAGTGACAGGTCAGTTGGGCAATAATCATGCAAACGAGGATCACCATTACAGATATAAGTGAGCAGAGAAGAGCTGTCCCCAGTTTTGAGGCAAAGAAAGCAGCTAGTGTCTGAACTTCCCCAAATGCAGGTGATGCTCCTCATTGGTGATACCCTTTTGCACATCCTGTAGATAATTTTCTGAGATTGACATTAACATCTCATAAGCATGCACAAGCACTGAATGTTGAAATCCACTTGAGAACTGGATGGAAAATTTCTGACTATGGTTTGCTGTCAGGAAATGCTGGTTCAGCAAGAGGAAAAAGATGTTAACTTGAACAGTAAAAAAAGGATCAGAAAGAGGCAGGAAAAATATGATACCACTGAAGATACGCTCCTGGGAGCTTTTTGAAGCAGTGAGGTTTATTTTTCAGTGCCCTGTTCTTATTGCTTATTGACATGTGGGATGGACGCAGCCAGAGCAGAGGCTGCACCATCTTTTTCCCTGCGGTTTTATTCAGTATATGGCAGGCAATGGCTTCTGCATACTCAGCACATCCTTACCAGTGCCTACCTGCAATAACAGAGGTGGTAACAGTGTGTGTGGATGGAGGGGGATGAACTCTTTCTGATGTCCCATCTTCCTTAAGGGAGAGCAAAGTGCCTCTGTGGAGCACGAAACTCCCCATGCTGGGATCTGTCTTGGAGCTGAATTGTCTCCTTCACTGACACCCTGCACTCCTGTCTATGTGGGTTAACTGATGACCTAGTAAAACCATTGGTTCCCCTTAGGTCTTGACATACTCCTCATTTATGTAGCTCCAGCTACTTAGGTTTGGTAACTCTAAAAATGGCATCCTTCCTGAGCATCCAAGTCAAAGGAGTACAAAATTAAATATGCTGGGCAGGAACAAGACATGGAAGAATAACCCTGTGTTGCATGAGGAAGTGTGTGTAATTTCGGTTACTGCTCTGCTTTTTTTTTTCTCTCTGCCAAGTACATGAGATTGCCAAGTAAACAGACAAAAATATATATGTTGAAGCAAAAAGCTAAGAAAAACATTATGCTAGTGCAGTTCTGGAAATAGCCAACCAAACAAATCCCCCCAGATACACAGCTTTGCTACCCAGGGTGGCTGTTTGGTTCAGGACCTCCCCAATTAACATTATAAACAGACCAAAGTGCTATACATGTTTTAGAGTAAATTGCCTAAATAGATTATTACTGTTGGATAGCAATTAAAATGATTGAGTAGTCTAATCTATGTCCTGGTGTAGTGCCAGATATCAGAGCTCTGATTTATGCATTTCTCCCTCCTCCCCATGCTGTTTCTGAAATGGAACAGTGGGGGAAGCCTGGCAACTCATGGGACAGGACTTCTCTCAGCAGTATCAGGCCACTTGTTTCTTGAATTCCCCTCCATGAAGTGGGATGGGGAAAGGAGAAGGGACTTGGCACTTCCCATCCCTGCTGATGATTGGGGCCAGCCAGGCTTGCATTGGACTGCAGGTGAATGCACTGGGCCAGATGCTCAGGCCAAAACCCATGGCTGCTTGTTTGTAGGAAAGAAAGGTAGAAGATTCCTGAGTTGTTTTTTGTTTGTTTTTTTTTTTTTTTGATATTTTTGTTACAGTGAAGTTCCTGTCTCAGAAGTGATGCTTCTATTTTATTCTCCTTTTTCAGAACTGCCCCCTAATGCAGAGGATACAAGAGGGGAGCATCATTTTATCATAACACGGATGCGTCCTTTGCAACTGTGACTTTCCTTGGCTGGCATGTGGGATGCTGTGATCAACCTGCTGTGTTTTCTGTCTTTCTCTGGGACAGCTGAAGTGAGTACTGCAGTGCTGACATTTGACAGATAGCTTCGTGATGGATGAACTGGCAGAACCAACATATTTTACGGAGGTTAATAAGAGTTTTGTAGCTGTTATTTATTGCCAGGACGGGGACTGCCTACGTATGTCCCTATCTCTTATTGCAGCAGTAACGCTTTTCTTGAAAACCAGCTCATCTACTTCCCCCAGGCACTAGTTTTCTCTTCTCCTCTTTACAGTCTCTCCAGGCCGTGCTGCCCATTTAGCATTTCCCTGAACTACAGAGGAAAGACTGAGTGTCTGGGAATGTGTGCACAAATCAAATGACCTGAAACAGCCTGCACTTTTTTTCCCCGTTATTGGATCACTCAGGTGTTCTTGCTTTGATTCTCCCTCTGTGTTACCTGTCAGGGCATTTGTAGCTGAAAGCATGTTGGGACAGGGGCAGTTCAACACAAGCATGTACAGCACAGAGGAGCTGTATGACCTGCTTACAGGCTCCATGCGCTGCTGCTCTAATGACAATGGTGATTTTTCATGTGTATTATTGAAAGAAGGAAGTAACTATTTGCAGTGAGCCACGTACTAATCAGGAGCTGGATTTCTGGATACCTTTAGCCTGTTTGTTTTCCCCTCTGACTGACTTGCCTCTAAGTGGGACACTTTGCAGCCTGGAGCCTATGTCAGCCCTGCAGGGTCTGGCATTTGTCAGTCACTGAGAAGATGGGAACTCAAGTGAGAGTTTTTCCCAGTTGCCAAACGGTGTTCATATTTAGGAAGGCTTTTTGTCCCAACCTCAGAGGAGCTGTCAGTATTCTGGCTGCTGGGCAGTGCTCCTGCCAGCCCAGAGGCAAAAGAGGAGAGACAGGGTTGTCCAAGTCTCTGGCTAGATAATGCCTGGATTTCACCTGCAGCATGTGATTCAGCTGTTTAGCAGCTTGTGAATGCAAAGGCTGTTGAAAACCAAAGGGGCATGGGAGAAGAGGAAAAGACATTTTATTTCTCATCTCCTCTCCTCTGCCTGTTTTTCTCATGTTGCTGTTCTCCTCCTTCCTCGCTCCTCAGCTATTTGGCAGAATCGTTGCCATTGCAAATGTACGTGACTAATCTGTTACTTGAGGAACGGGGAGGCAGATTCACAGGCACGAATGACCCAGGCTGTTCGGGAGCTGATGGGATCCTCTGCTGGGAAAAGCGTTGGGTTTTTTTCATTTTTTTTTCCAGAGGGCTGCTCCTTTTGTTAAATGATGGGAGAGAGATACCCATCTGAGTATTAGATGTGATGGATAGGGTCTCTGTTAAAGAGGTGGCCATCCTCTTCTCAGCCTCAGAGGCAGATGTGCTGCACCGAGACGGCGTGTCCCCCTCCCCCCCCCACGGTGGCACGGTGCCATTAGCCACAGCGTGCTCGCTCGAATGCAGAGGCTCTGGAAGGTCTGGGTGTGAGAATAGGGCAGATCCTTACTCGTCCATCTCCTAACCAGCTCAGACAGTGACTCGAGGCCGTGGCACTGGAATGCTCTAACCTGAATACAGCCAGGCATTGTCCCTTCAAGCCTGGTCCTTGCCTCCCTCCACTGCTTTGCCTTGCTCTGTTTCAGCTGTGCATCCTTGAGTGCTCTAGGGGCTCCAGGCCAGAAGGCTCTCTGCCCCGCTGGGCTGATCCTGAAGAGAAGGGGTGATGTGCCAGGAGGTCTGGGAGGCAAATGTCATTTCATCACTGCTCTCCTGGGAGAGGTAGAGGGATCCAGCATGGGAACAACGGGCGTAGGGGGGCAGGGCTTAATAAGGAGTAATGGGATAAATTAAAGCAGGGGAAATGTAGGCCAAGTACTGGGGGAAAACATATGTTTAAATCTTGGCAAGCCAAGAATTATTTGTTAAAAAAAAAAAAGTAAATTCCAAAGAATGACTAAATTATTGGATACAGTTCCTAACTAGGTACCTAGAAAATGTGTTGAATCAGGTTGTTGTAGTGAATTACTAGCCCAGCTCTGGAAAATATACCCTAGGGAGCACCAGCTTTCCTGGTTTTCCACTGATCATAATGCCAAGGTGAAATCTCCTGAGGCAAAGGGACATTAACTAACTTACAGTGCCATCTAGCCCCATCTAAGACATAAGACGTTTATGAGTGGTTGCTAATTTTGTTCCTGTAACCAGGAGGCTGAGTCACTTCAGCTCAAACCCACCTCCTGGGTCATGTGCTTGTGGATGTAAGTGTATCTTGGAGTACATCCGTACATGCACTGGGATGTATTTTTAAAAACCATGAGCCATAAATGTAAATGCCTGACTGGGAGCCATCCCAGCTGGACAAATCCTATGTGTTTTCTGGCCACTTGATGTGGGAAGGACAGCTCAGTGTTGCTTAGGTCTGTCTGACACTTCCCATTGATAAGACCTTACTTTGATAGCTTAGAGATTTGCCAGCCTGCAACTGTTTGAGCTGAGAGTCTTGGGTGCTGGGTGCTTGCTGCAGGCTATTTGTAGGGAGTTCTCCTCAGAGCAGTGTTTGTGCAGCTCCTGAGCAGTAGATGGACCAATGTATGGGTTTGCTCTTTCTGGGGGGAAAACAAAGGCAAATATGAAAGCAATAGTGCTGCTGCTACTGTTAATTTTGTGAAACTCAGTGGGTGCAGAGGGTGGTGGCTCCACCTCCTGCTGCCCACACTGTGCTGTGACTGCATCCCTGAACCTTTCACTGCCCCCACTGCAGACACATACTCCTCTGAGAGATGGGGACTTGGGGTGAGCTCTGATGATCCATGAAAGGCCACAGTGTGGAGAAAGATGCCTTGGGATCCCTGGAGCAAGGGTTCAAAGCCCCCAGAAGCCTGTGAGAGTCCTGAAATTGCTGTGTTAGCTCTTTGGGCATCTGCTTTTTGCCCACGTGTGCTCCAGAGGGATTCAGGGTGTGCTGCTGGGGCCCATGGATTTGGTGCAATATTTTAGTTTTGAGTCTGCTAAACTGGTGTCAGCCTTTCTTTTCTGCTTGCAAAAGACTAATGCAGGGAAGCTGGCCAGACTGCTAAAGGTAGCAAAGTAACCTTTTTTTGTGGAGGGAAACACCCATTATCCTAACTGGGCTTGGATTACCAGAGTGTAGTTTCGCACTTTCTCCTTTATGTTTCTTTTTTTTTTTAACTCGTGTGCTTGCAGTAGTGTCCGTAGCCAGACATATGCTCATGGCCTGGAATGAAGTCGACTGCAATTACATCCTAAGGGAGTCACTCAACAGGGGTTTTGTGAAGGCAGGACGCAGGCTCTGGTTGGAGCCTGTTGCTGCTGCACATGTGCTTTTAGACCTCCAACTGCACTCACTCTGCCTTCAACTTTGTGGGAACAAGGAGCAGAAGGCTCAGAAATACAGCCAGTCTGGTGCACATCTGGAGGCAGTAATTGGAGGGAAAGTGTGCGCCTTCTGTTTTCGATCAAATGAGGTGTTTTCTTGCAGTAGTGATTTTAGTGCATCAGCACCAAAATTCTGCCTTTAAATGCACTTGCTCCCCTTTCCCCAGTGCTCTGTGCTGGTCCAAACCTTCTCCAAGCATAAAGGTGCTTGGAGCTGGGTTGCAGGGTCAGGTCTCTCTCCCATAAGGCTCCTTGTGCCTTACTTCCTTTATCTCCAAGAGCAGCAAGAAGCACATGCTGTGGCAACGTAATCATTTAATCCGGGCTGGTGAAACCTGTTCTCCAGATGAACAACTGACAGATCGTTTGCTCTGTAGCTCTGCATATGAATGCAATGTTTGTTGGGGTGGTTGGATGTTGGTGCCAGCTTTCCACTCCTGTTTCCAGCAAAGCCAAAGAGCAGCCTGACCATGCATCTGCTTCCAGCTCCTTCCTCTGCTCCCTGCAACATGCTTGCTGCAGCTACATTATTCCCGGGGCTGTCCCTCCTTGGCTGCTGGCTGGTGTTATGGATCTAGTAGGTGCGCAGCTACCTGGCAGGTGAACGCAGCCCCTGGAGGAGCACAGCAGGCTTGGGGCACTTGGGATAGGAATGTGTTTGCCTGGGGAGACTGGTGATACCTGAAAGGGTGCAGCCAAAACTAACAAAGGTGTGTTCAGAGATAGATACAGTTTGATCTTTAGCCCCTGATACAAACCTTACCTTGGCTGGGGAGGCTGCTCTGCCAAGCCTACTTGTAATGGTGTAACAGCCTGGTGGATTGCTGGTGATATGGGTTCCAGGAGTGGATTGGAGTGGGGATGTGTGCTGCTGCCTCCCTCGTAACTGCTGTGAGTTAACAGGGACAGGAGAGAGGTGCATCCCCTGTTTTAGGCCTCTGGAGTCGTCAGGTCTGTAAGGAGCTGGTGTGTGTGTTATCACAGAATTATTTGTGTTTGAAGGGATCTTAAAGATCATCTAGTTACAACCCCCCTGACATGGGCAGGGACTCCTTCCACTAGACCAGGTTTCTCAAAGCCCCATTCAACCTGGCCTTTAACACTTCCAGGAATGGGGCATCCACAGCTTGTCTGGGCAACCTGTTTCAGTGCCTCACCACCCTCACAGCAAAGAATTTCTTCCTAATATCTAATCTAAACTTACTCTCAGTTTAAAGCCATTACCCCTTGTCCCATCACTACACGCCCTTGTCAAAAGAGCAGAGCCAGTGTTTCATTGCATTGTGCAAATGTGTGTGCTCATGTAAGGTTTCTGAGTGCCAAGCACTGAAAGTCTGTCCTCTCCTAAGTACTGAAGGTACTCCTGGTGGGCAGCCTATCCTGCTCTGCTGTGGGAGGCTGCTAGCCCTTGTTTGCACCTTCCCTGGTTTCAGGTTCCATCTCTCTTCCATATTTTGTATTGTGAGCAAGAGCTGGCAATCTCACAGCCCAGCTGATGGCACGGTGGCTGCACAATGCCTGGGAGAGCACTATGGTGTACATTGGTGGTGGCCACTGCTCTGAGAAACACCATTAGAAAATTACAAGGTGAATATGCAATGATTTTTGCAGCCGTATTCTTTATTTTTGTCTTAAGGAGCAAGCTGAGGGCTTGTGGCCAGCTTGTGCCCCTTGAATCTGCTTGCGTTGCCTCTGAGGATGGAGACCTGAAAGAAGCCACTTGCATTCAGATTCAACTCCAGACTTCTTTAAAATGCCTTTTTTAAGAAGAGCACGTGTTAAATATTTTTGGGCCCAGCACTGTGAGGTTGGCTCAGCCTCCAGAAACACTTTCCAAAGCTTGTCGTCCAGAATAGTGTGCTCTAAAAATGCACTGCACCCCCCTGCACTAGTTGGTCCGATCTACTGTGGCTGTACAACAGGGTTTTTCTTTCAGCTGGGAGGAAATCCATATTAAGATCTGTATTTGTTGCACATTGCAACAGCTTCTTTTTCTTTCTTGCTCCCTCTTATGCACCTCCAGTGCCTAGCTCTGTGCTAGATGAAAGCCTGTGAGGCATTCAGGGAGTGCAGGTCTGGGCCATGTATCACCCTGTCACCAGGGCCGAGCTGGGAGAGGCCAGTACATGTGCACAGCTCAGAGCAATGAGTGCTCGGGTGGGGGAAAAGGGAAGTTTGAAACTATCACTGGTATTTTATCTTCAGCTTAGTGTGGCTCAGGTTTGTCAGCAAGACACCATGGTCCTGAAATTTCAATCCTGAGATGAAGCTGGGAAGAACATCCTAGAGCTCCTGGATTGCTATCTAGGGCTTTGGAGACAGCTTCAGTCAAAGCTTCCTTCTTCCTGAAAAGAGAAAGATGTCAGTGTGATGTTTTCATTTGTTATGTGAAGTCCGCTAAGACCTATTCAACCCCCTACCTCTGTATCATTTTTTTTGGCAGGCATTAACTAATAAGGAAGGGAGTAAATCTTTCTTGAAGTTATTTTTCTTCTGCTCCTGTGTCCCCTCTGAAGCTCCCCATGGCAGGTACTACAGAGGTGAAAACCAGTGTTCCTACAGAGACAGATTAGCAGCGCACAAAATGATCTCTCTCCCCCTTGTGCATCTCAGAGCCCAGAAACTCCCCCATCCCTCCAGCCTTGCAGCACAGCTGTCCCAAACCCCAGACAGCAGGGATGGATAACTGCAGGCTGCTCCCTGCATTGTAGCCCAGGCGATGGAGAAGATAATGGCAAGGATTTCTTGGTACAAGTACGAGCATGAATCCTCTGAAGAAATATTAAGTCTAGTTGCAGTGGAAAAAAAAAGAAAAGTAAAGTAAGTGCACGCACATACACACACACAACCTTGATTTCCTATAACGTTGGAGGGTTTGGTTGTGTCTGACTTTTCTTCTCAGCTGCTGGTACTCGGACTCCTCCCAACATGGCTCCACCACTGGAGCAACAGCTGGCGTGTTGAGGTGCACTGCACAGCTGCCAGCTCTCCTCGCTTCAGATCAAGCCTTGCACTGTGATACTGGGGGATTTCCTTGAGGCCCTTGTGCCTCTCTGCCAGAGTGCTGGGATCGTGTGAGAACCTTGGCTTTTGGCGGAAAAAAAAGGGGTGGGGGAGGGGGAAGCTAATTAAGGAAAAAGCTTTCTAGTAGTCATGATTGTGTAGGGCAACTTACAAATAGGAAATGACTGTGCACTATGGTACAATAATAATCTTTTTGCCCCTAGCACGGCTGTATGAACTGTTCAGATGATATGCCAGAGTGGGGGGAGGAAATGGAGCCCTGCTCGATGCTGCAGGCCTTTTACCACTGCAAAAGAAAGAGTGAAAAATTATTTTATCACTTTGGATGCTAAATCCTGACAGGCGGTGGCTTTAGCTATGAGGAAAGACGTGGTTGGTGCTTCCTACTCCTGGTTGCTCCCTTTTACCAAGGTTTACCTCAACAGTGGTAGCCCAATGAAGGGTGTGAAGGTCCATCACAGATTAACTCCTAAGCCTTAGGATGTTTTGCTAAATGAGGTGCTAGACAAGTCTGTGGAAATCTTGTTCTTGAATAATTATTTCTTTTAAATGTTAGGCCCTGCCTGTAAAGATGAAGTGTTTCCTGGCCTTGCTTTTCAGTACTGCTGCTATTCTTTCCATCCTCTATCTTTATTGCTTCCACAGTGGATACAGAGATGTGAGCTTTCAATACCTGCAAGTTTCCATATGATCTGTTGGCAGCGCTCTGCATGAAAGGGACCATGAGAAGCTGGAGGTGCTACAGGTAAGCATCCAAATGGTAATCCTTGCTTCCCCAGTGAGGCTGTGCATTTTGTATGGTTAGGACAGCACAAAGAGGGCTCATGAGTGACAGAGCAAAAAATCAGTGATTGCTATTTGGCAGGATGTACTTAAAACTTTGTCAAGCTAGGCAAGTATCTCCATTGTGGTCTCTGACTCACGGTTCAAATATGCTGGGAACATTTGAGGGGGCTGGGTCAGTTCTTTAAGCAGTGGGAAAAACAAGGCTTTAGTGCACCACGGGTCTGTCCTCTACTGTTCTGCTTTGAGGAAACTGGTGTGGCTGGTGGTGGGGAGAGGGAGGTGTTGTGAAACCACACACGCACACACGCACATGTGATTTTGATCCCTCCTTAAAGTGTTTCAGACTCATTTGACTGCTGTGGCTGAGCTGAACTGCTTCTGACTTGTCCTCCTTAAGGTGAATGGAGGACAAGGCTGTGCACTGTGGCTGGTGACAGCTCAGTCTCCACCTCTGCTGCAGCAACCTGCCTGCGGTATGCAATGCAGAAGAGTTCATGGAGGAGCTCACCAGCCCCTTCCAGCTATTCAATACCACTCTGTGGGCACAAGAGTGTCACAAACTGGCCAGTTAAACCAGGTTTGCAGCTCTGGTGTGTGGTCATTATGGTAGCAAAAAGCGGCCGGGCTTCTGGTGAATCAGGCTATGAGGGTAGGGAGGCTTGCTGGCAGCTCGGCTCTCCCGCTTTCTTCCACTGCTGCAGATAAAGCTGTGCAACCTCCCAGGGAGAGGGTGCTTTTATGCCTTTACCAGAGGTGCTTTTGGTTGATATGGTGAGTTCCTGCACATGGAGGAGAAGGCAGATATAGCCAGACATCCTCTCCCAGATCCTGTTGCATGGGTGAGAGTGGCTGCTGGCATTGGGGTTGCTCCTTCATGGCCCTCTGGCTGAAGGCAACGACCCATTTGGGGATGCTTCCCGGAAAATACAATTGCGAAGTGGGCCCATGCTTTTAGTCTGTGGTTTTGCACCTTCTGCTCCTGGGAGGGGCTGAAGTGAAAAGCGGGAAATGGTGCTGGAGAAGTATGGCCAAAAATGAGCAAAAAAGAGGTCCGGCTGTGCTCAGCTCAGAGCCCGGCTTCCTGTGTGTTCCTCCCTGCTATGATTCTGACCAGAAATTCCATTTTTGACCTGAAAAATCTTCCAGATGAAAATTAAATTATAAAAGTGATGTATTCCCACAAGAAACTTTGGTGTCAGCAAATAAGCATTTTTTTAAATGAAAAACTGTTTTATTCACACACACAAAAAACTGGCTCCCATTGATTCCATGCTAGAGCATTACCCTGGTAAAATCTCCGTTATTTTGTTTAATAAAAAATGATTATATTTTGCAATTAGCATCCATTAGGCATACAAGTTACAGTCCTTGCAGTCCTACTGAATGGGACACAGTTTGTTGGTGAGTTATTAAACCTATGATATATCTGTGATTTATAAAAGGTTACTGGCAGTGAAGAAGTGGTATGGATGAATTGTGGGAGTGTTAACACAGATAACAAGATTTTCTTTCTTTTTGTACAAAAGATTGCCTGCTTTCTGCACAGCAGAAGTGCAAGCATTTTCCTCCAGACAAAGTGACTTGTAACACGGACTCTGTAAATATTTTCCGTATGCAAAGGTCTTTGCTCATGGTTGTTATTGGTTCCATATTTACTTGGGATCTTTACATGCAGAGGATGGCTTTTGGCTTGTGAAGAGAAACTTCTCTGAGGCTGGATGATTTCCCCTCACACAATGAGTCTCTTCAGGATTGCATGTAATGCACAGAAAGGCTGCTAGGGGCAAGGTGCTTTTCTCCATTACAGAAAACTTTGCAAGCTCATTAATAAAGGCCAAATAAAATAAAGCTTGGAAAGTCAACATGTTCAGGAATATATGCTGTGCTGGGAAAGAAGTGGAGAGTAGGTGTGTATTTATGTGAACAAAAGAAGTCCAAAATGTAAACCATAATATATGTGTTAGCTCATTAATGCATCTCATGCTGACTAATTCCAGGGGTGTTCCTGCTGCCCAGCAGCAAAAGTGCAAATAAGTGGACAGCTGTGATTTAGTGCCAAATATTTAAACGCATCGTGACAAGTCAGGCCACCCACACTCTTAAGTAAATAGAACTTCTGGAGAGTCATTTCAAACTGGGCTGAAGTGCAGAGCAGCCACTTTCATGTGCATCTCAGCCGCATGGCCTGCAAGTATTTGGGGCCAAACTTTGCCTTCTGTTACGCCCTGGGAGCCCCCATTCACTCCACGGAGTTTGCACTGTGTAGAAGAGGGCAGAGCTGACTCTTGATGCTTATCTGACTTTTTCTAGCTCAGTAAGTACAATTTCACATGTAAATGTGAATGTGGAACAGATCTGGACTCGATTAGCTCCTGAATCCTTGACAAAAAGCCATAATTGTTTATCCAGATGATGCTTCTTTGTCTCTCTTTTATTTTCTCTACACTTTAAACCCAAGGTTTTAATGGGTTTGTAAAGTAAATACATGAGTGTAGATGACAGTGGTATCAAAGGTGTGAAGAAAGCCCTTTCCTTCTCCTCAGCAGGACTGGGTGTACATTTCAGTTGTGCTCTTCAGAGCCTTGGGCAGGGGTGGCTGCAGATCTGAGGGTAGGAGGGAGGGTATTTCCAAGACAATACTTAGCCTGGGGCTCCCATTACAGATGTGAAAGACCTGTGATATGTACCTTTTTTTTTTCCTGGTAGGCAGTGAAATCTATGCTAGTGGCAATATCTGGGGCACAGGATTGTCGGGGGAGGGAAAAACAAGGGAATATGAAAAAAAATTGTATCTATCAGGGTAATCTAGTTTAGGAACACAAGTAGTAAAACATTTTAATCACAGTCATACGGCTGTGTCAGTGCAGGGCAGAATTAAGGCTATTTGTATGCCTTGGTTGCATACTGCCACACTTCAACAAGTTTGAATTTATTTTAAGCATAACTTTAACTCTGAATTCCCTGGTTTTGTAATGCCTGGTCTGGAAATAAGTGCAAACTCTTTGTATTGTACTTTACTCTTAAAATAGGCTTTCCACTTTAGCTCCGTTTCTTTTGGCTTGGCAAGAGCATGGGCTGTCATTTCCTGCCCTCCTGGGTTTGCTGTTTAAATGGAGAAGGCGGTGTTTCTGAATAAAGGAACACAAAAGTAAAAGCTGGGATGGGAGATGGATGGCACATGCAACAGGCACTCCCAGGGCTGCTGTGTGTACAGCCCAGTTATTGCTTTAACTGCCCATGCCTGACTATCTCCTGCATGAATATGTGGCTACCTTTGGCACTGAGATACTATCCTTGGAGGTAGAAGAAGCTCACAGGGGATCAGAATTTGAAATTCAGTTTCATGCTGTGGAAGTGACGTTGTGATGTAAGCTCCCAGTAAGGCCACTGGAATTGGTGGGATGATGCTCAGGTCACACTACGTCACCTGTGGTCTTGGCTCACAGCTCTGAGGCTTCATGCTGTAGCTCTCCATGTGCCATGACAGAGAGGCTCCACCTGGCTGGTCACAGCTGGCCAAGCGACATGGCCAGGAATGGGGCACAGAGATAGTCCCCTGCAAGTGAAATTACTCTGCCTCCCCACAGGGGAAATCACCTCCTGTGACAAAAGAGGGCTGGTGGCTCAGTGAGCCCTGGGGATGGAGTCAGCGCCCTGGCTGTTTTTAACATGAGTTCCTTTGGACAAGACTTCTTCTTGATAGGAGGGAAATGGCATCATTCCTGAAGCTTCTCTGCCTTGGCTTCTGCGTGCAGCCGTTACCTCCTCCCCCCAGTCCCGATTGTTCTGATGGGCTTCTTGCTTTGCTACACATCCGGAGACACAGTGCCTGTCTCCCCTCTTTCCCTTGGTCTCCTGTGGAAAGCTACCTCACTCTCTCATTTCCCTCCCAATGTACCCATGCCCTATCCCCTGACTAAAGCAGAATTTCCCTCTTTTTTGGCAGCTGGCCTTCCCAGGGGCCCAGACTAACAGAAGCCTGAGCCCTAGCTGCCTGTGCCTTGGCCAGAGCAGAGCAACTATTCTCTGAGAGATAATGTTGCCTTAAAGGAGAAGGGATTATTTATTTCCCCATCTATTTTCCCACCATGCTTATCTGTTTTTTTCTCAGCTCCCATGGGGAGAGTGATGCTTGTGCCTGGAATCTGCTACCACCCAGTTACCTACGGGGAGTTCCCCTCTTCCTGCACAGTATTCCTGGTTGTGGAGTTTGTCTTTGAGGCAGGCTTCCCATAATTAGTCCTAGCCTTGCTCTTGACTTTTAGTGAGCTCTGGATAAGGCCTCTCCAGGACTTGCAGCTCTCCTCCAGCTCGGTCCTTGCAAGCCAAGTGATGAGGCTTCCAGGGCTTCTCCCGCGGGATGGTTCCAGTGCATGCATCTCACTGTCAGGAAGCTTTTCCTGACGCTCAGCCTAAATTTTCCCCTTTTCAAATGTCATCCTGGCACTCCTACTTAGCATGCACTTTCTGTGTGTCTCACTCTCACCAGGCAGGCTGTGCTTTTCTCTCTCGCTGCCTGGGCTGTTTCTGGTGCTTGCTGGCTGTCACCCACTTTTCTCACACCCGCCTCAGTTTAGCCAGTCCAAGCACATTATCTTACAGCTCATTCCCTTTATAAATCAAACCTTCCAGGCTTTTTCTTTTTCTTTTTCTTTTTCTTTTTCTTTTTCTTTTTCTTTTTCTTTTTC
>NW_021940534.1:7309704-7570937 GCF_001715985.3 Manacus vitellinus
CTTTCTTTCTTTCTTTTCTTTTCTTTTCTTTTCTTTTCTTTTCTTTTCTTTTCTTTTCTTTTCTTTTCTTTTCTTTTCTTTTCTTTTCTTTTCTTTTCTTTTCTTCTTTTCTTTTCTTTCCTTTTCTTTCCTTTTTTTTTCTCTTAATTTCCCTCCCCTTCCCTTCCCCTTCCCTTCCCTTTTTTCTGTTTTTCTTTTTTTTTTCTTTTTATCCTTTTCCCTCCTCGCACCACACAGGAGTGATTTTCTGGTGTCTGCCACATGGTTCAGAACATTCTTTCTCCCATTTGGCAGGCAAGTTTTCTAGTGCAAAGTACTGACATTTCTTTGTTGCTGTGGGCAGCTGTCCTCCAGGCAACAAACGGCTGGGGATGGGTAAATGCACAACTGGAGGTCCTGGGAGCAGCCCAGACAGGTGCCCCTCAACTAGTGCAGTTGTCATGCAGACTCTCCAATACAGATTGAACTCCTGCTCTTGCCTTCCTCTGTGTGGAGTCATGATCACTCTCCCCGGTTTGTCCTTTTCCCATGAATTTCATGGATCTGAGGGTACTAACTGGCTACTGAGTAAGATCTGCATGGGCAGATCCCTTGAGTTCAGGGAGGATTGGAAAAGAAGAGGGGCAGGCTCTGTCTCATGTTGTGCACACATGAAATAAGTGCATGTGCATCATTATAAAGCCAGTCTGAATGTGCTGGATACCCTCCTTGAAGAACAGAAGGGATGGGTAAGGCACATCCACCAGTGCCTGCAGTAGAAACCGAAGTCATCACTGTTCCTTTCCTTTGGCATCACCACAATGGTGTTGTCTGGTCTCCATGCAGGGAAAGGACAGAGACTTATGGTCCACCTCTCATGGGTCGTGTATTATCAGTGGTTTCATAACAGAAGAGTTTTAGGCTTAACTCCAGCTCTGCTTTTGTGTAGATGTCACTGAGGGGTAATGGTGTAACCTCTTCAACAATGTGACTATACAATCTGTGGTTATTTCCATGTAAAATAGGCTGCATACTATTGTAGAAACTGGGAGATTTTTACAGAATTGCACGTGTGAAATATAATTTAAAGCACTGAACTGCCTTTTGTACACACACATGTGTACACACACACACACACACGCACACAAACATGAACCTTGTTGCAAGCTCTGCTCTGTAAAAGTGGTGTTGATTTTTAAGGTTTTGCTGCTGCCTTTTGCAGCCTCTTTCCTGTCACACAGGCAAGGAGCACCAGAGGGTTTGCCTCACAGGGCAAACAGCTTGGCACTATGCATTGCATGACTAGAGGGTCACTGAGGCTGGTATCACCTGGCCAGGAGCTGAGTTGTGGTAGTGACACAGCCTTTAGGAAGAGGTACGTCCGTTTTTGTGCTGGTAACCAACACTGCACTTCTGGGATAGTGGTTTAGCTATGACAGCAAAATGATGAGCTTTGCTTGCACTTGCTGAGCACTACCACCATACAAGTAGTACTTATTTAAGATCAAACTGAACCCTGACTGAATTGGCTGGCACAGAAGCTGGGCTGGGTGCACAGACTTTCAGTGTTGGGATGGAGACCCTCTGAGGCATCAAAACATGCAAATCCTTCCTGCTGGCCTTGTCCCTGTCTGGTTTTCCTGTCTATGGTGGGTTGACCGTGGCTTAATGCCAGGTCCACACCAAAGGTACTTTATCACTCCCCTCCTCAGCTGGACAGGGGAGAGAGAGGAAATATAATGAAAGGTTCCTGGATTGAGATAGAGGCAGGGAGAGATCACTCACCAGTTACAGTCATGGGCAAACAAGACTCAACTTGAGGAAATGAGTTCAATTTATTATCAATCAAATCAGAGTATGATAATAAGAAATAAAACCAAATCTTGAAAACCCTTCCCTCCTTCCCCTCCCCCTCCCTTCTTTTCCTGAGCTCAGCTTCACTCCCAAATTATCTACCTCCTCCTCACAGTGGTGTAGGGGGATGGTGCGGTCAGTTCATCTCTCATTGTCTCTGCCACTCCTTTCTCCTCAGAGAGAGGACTCCTCACACTCTTCCCCTTCTTCAGCCAGGGATCCCTCCCATGGGAGACAGTCCTCCATGAATTTTGCAAGTTGAGTCCTTCCCACAGGCTGCAGTTCTTCAAGAACTGCCCCATTGTAGATCCCTTCCACAGGATGCAGTCCTTCAGGAACAGGCTACTCCAGTGTGGGTCCCCTGCGGGGTCACAAGTCCTGTCAGCAAACCTGCTCCAGTGTGGACTCCTCTCTCCACAAGCCACAGGTCCTTCCAGAAGCCTGCTCCAGCATGGCCTTCCCACAGGGTCACAGTCTCCTTTGGGCATCCACCAGCTCCAGTGTGGGGTCCTCCACTGTGAATATATGCTCCACTGTGGAGATCCATGGGCTGCAAGGGAGCAGCCTGCCCTCACCATGGTCCTACCACAGGCTGCAGGGGAATCTCTGCTCCAGCACCTGGAGGATCTCTTCCCCCTCCTTATTCACTGGCCTTGGTGTCTGCAGGGCTGTTTCTCTTACATATTCTTGTTCTTGTCTTAGGCTGTAATTTCTCTTGTGTGGCAACTTTTTCTTCTTAAACACTCAGAGGCACTACCACCATCACCAATGGGCTTGGCCTTGGCCAGTGGCTGGTCTGTCCTGGAGTCGGCTGGCATTGGCTCCATGGGTCATGGGGGAAACTTCTGTCAGCATCTCACAGAAGCCACCTCTGTAGCTGCCCCAGTACAAAAACCTTGACACAACCCAAATATACTGTCTTGGACATCATCTCCTCTCCAATTCATCTGGAAGCATTTCTTTCTAATGTTTCTAGAATCCCAGAAGGGAGCTTAATCCCTTCAGCATCCTCCTTGTGCAAAGCATACCTGGGGTGCCGGATGGCTGAGTAACCTCTCATGCACTGAGTCATTAGCATTTGAATTAGTGACATGAGGATAGGAGGCGATTATCCCATTTAACAGCTGTTGAGTGCTGTTAAAGGGACACCTTCAAGAAGAAAGAACAAAAACGTAGTGGATTTTTCTCTTTTAGTAGGGGCTTCCCTGCCTCATATGAATATTGACATCCTCTCATGCTTGAAAAGTGGCCCAGTTTCCACAGGGACATCTTATGATCTTTAAATTTCTTTTCTTTAGAGAGTTGGAAACCTCAGTACACCCACAGTGTGCCAGCAGATGAGAGTGAGAAAGTGGAACTGTCCCCAAACAGAAAGGGAAGTGGTTCCAGGTATTTGGGAGCCAGGCTAAGCCAAGCGTAAAGAGAACAGTCATAAGAAAGCTGCAAAAAGAAGCAAAAGTTGAAGCATCTCCTCTGCTCTGGAGTGCTTCAACCATAAGATGAACAAAAAATCTCTCAGGATTTGGCTAAAGCCAGAGAAGTGCATTTTGAAAGTGTAGGATCTACTCAACATATTGTGTAAGGAAACTTTTTTTGTGCAGGACATTTTTTCAATATAAAACAAAAACTAGCAGGAATGATTACAGTTCTTAGTGTAGGTAATGCTTCAATACAGATAAATTTCTCTCCTGGTCCATGACTCCATTTCTCTTGGCAGTGTGTTAAGCAAAAAAACAAAGTTCCAGTTCTTGTCATCAAAAGGAAGCATTGTCTGGACTCCTGCATCTCAAACATGACTCATTTTGAGGCTTTACCTTTCTTTTAGAGTAAGCTGAACAAGCTAGGGATGCTGCACTTTCACAAGGATTCATCTATGTCAGCTCTCACCAAGATGCTGGTGACTGGCCTCGTAGCCTTTCAGAAGGTCTGACCCCTCATTCAGGTGTGTTGCTGATGCCAAATCCCCTTTCTGAAAGCTAGCTCAGACTGGGTACACTGAGATGTTTCTGGAAAGTTGGCTTCCTTGTCCCCCCAGAGAGCAGCATCTCACAGAAGACAGAAATAATCTCCCATGGTTTTTGTCTTCAGTGGAGAGTGAAGAGGCACAGTGCTGTGGGAAAAATGAAATGTCTTTTTTGTCTCCCTGTGATTTGAAGTTGGTGGCAAGAGGTGTGCCTTGGGTTGGGTTAACACTTCAAGGTGAGAAAATCAGTTTAAGATGGTGAGGTTGTCCCTGGGGCAGAAGTGATAAGAATGGGCAAACAGAAATAGTTCTCCAGCCTCTTCTGTGAAACTGGAGGTTTTACTTCCTCTAGGATTGAAGGGGATAAATCTTTTCTAACAAGTCAGAGGAGTCTATGAAAAGTCAAGACTTTTCCACTTGACTTTTCAATTTCTTTCAATACATTTTTTCCTCTCTCTCTCTAATCTCTTCTTTCTCTTGCAATGAACTTCCATTGAGGTAGGTGCAGTGGCAATATCTAAGCAAAGGTGAGGATATAGAAACATTTGTAATGTTAAGTAACATGCTTCCTGTTATTTTGTCCTTCATTGTTTTTACTCTCTGTGATGACCACTTACAGCCTAATTAACATAGGCATTATTTCCATACAAAGTAGTGATAGCAACAAAGATGAACAAATCTCTTTTTAAGCTTACTTGTTTCTAAGAAGGCCTTTTTTATACCATCCTTACCACTTATCTGACCAATAAATCTGAAAATACATGCAATGGTATTTACTGTGTTGTTACATGTATCTCTAAGCAGATGGTGAGCCAGTACCAAAGCTCGCATTTTTACACCTTTATGCAGCATCTGGGGAGCTGGATTAAATTCCTGCCCATCTTGGGGTTTCACACAAACCTCTGCCTCTACGGCAAGTGCCTTACAACTGCTGCCAATCCCAACCACATTGTTTTAAGGTATTTTTCTTCATATAGAATGAATAGAAGAATGCTGACAACACTTCTTCCACCTCCCTGTCACCCCTGCCCACAAGTAATATTTCCAAAGAGCCATGCCAAGGTTTTGAGCCATCGTTGTGTGTGTTGCTGGTGTCTCAGTCACC
This sequence comes from Manacus vitellinus, assembly GCF_001715985.3. Classification (NCBI taxonomy): domain Eukaryota; kingdom Metazoa; phylum Chordata; class Aves; order Passeriformes; family Pipridae; genus Manacus; species Manacus vitellinus. The sequence goes on from NW_021940534.1 coordinate 7,314,606, forward strand.
TGGGTGCCCTCATGCTTTTTTCATACCAGGTGGCCCAGTTCAGCTGATATTGCAGCATCCCTGGGCACTGTGTGTGGGCTGTGCGGTGAGGCAGATGTAGGGAGCTGGGGGTGCTGCAGGATGGAGCCCAGGGCAGAGGGCTGAGCCCTCTTTGGTCACTGACATGGAAAAAGGAGTGGGAAGCACATCTCACTGACCTAGGACAGAAGCTGAGCGTGTAGCAAGACTCCGCATGACATTAAACCATCTGAAGGGCCGTTGTTAATCACCATAAGGAGATCAAGCAGGTCTGTCCTGTAACCAGGGCTAGCAGCAGGCTGCGTGAGACTCGGGTGACCCTGAGACACCAGGAGCTGCTTTGACTCATTCCCATGCAGAGCAGGAAGGAGAGGGCAATGGCAAAAGGGTCTGAACTGCAGCCTGTTTGAGAGACACAGAAGCCCACTTGCCATGGCCACAAAGAGTCAGTGCCTAATACTGTGGGCATCCTTGCTGTACCATAGCCACTGGCGGGGTGAGGGTCCATGCCAGCCCATAGGCTGTTCCACCCGCTCTTGCAGTTTGTCCTGAGGCTCACTCATCGCTCCTGGACGAGTGCTTGCTGGCCCTATAAGCATCCCCTCTTCGAAGCCTGTGGGGTTAAATGTGGGAGATGGGTGTTGCCAGCAAAAGTGAAACCCACTTGTGGAGTTTCCTTGGGAAAATCCTCCCTGCTGAGGAGTTCAGCAGTGAAGCAGCACTGAAACCTACTCATATTTCTTTGGGTAACACCCAGGCCTGGGGAAAATCTCCCAGGAGATCACCCTCAAACACACACACACATACACACACAGACACACACCCCTCATCCCAAAGCTCTGCCCTTCCACTTGCCACCCAAGTGTAGAGGGTTATTAGGCATAAAGGGTTCTTTCACTGAAATCTGACCTGCATGGGGCGGATATCTTCTTCTGGATTCATTACCATAGCTCCCATTTTTTAGAGACAAGTAGATATACGATGTGTCTGACATCTGTTTTTGAATGAGATGAATTGCATCTTCAATACATTTGTTTCTCAAGTGGATCTGACATCCTTCTGTAGCCAGTGAATTCCTTCACCTCACACAGCCACCTTTGTCATCTCTGTAGCCTTCATTGCCACTCCTCTCTTGCAGCATCCACAGTTTTCATCATCTTTCCTCTCCTTTTTATCACTTTGTTTTCAGAGGCCTCAGATATGGGTCATTCCTTTCCATTCATGTGGTCCTTCTTTCTCCTGCACAGTACCTCATCGTGTAACTCTCCCCTCTGCCCGCCTTGGAACCTGTGTTTCTCTATGATGCTGTGTCTTCTACTTATTTTCTCTGGCATAATGTATCACAATTCCCAATCTTCTCTTGCAGTCTCTCGTCCCCATATCCTCTCTTTATGCCTCTCTCTTCCCCTGGGCAATGGCTTGCTGCCTCTTTGTTGAACTTGATTCTTTGGGAAACACCCGTGTTAGCTCCCTCAAGCTCTGCCTGCACAGCAGGCTCCAGCACAGCATTCTATTACCTTGCTTGCCTCTCAGCCAGCCAACAGTTAAGCACTGATGGACAGACCTTCATGGGCAGAAGAAAGAGCTTTATATTGGAAAGATACTTAGCATTTTATAAGGGAAGATAGGCCTAGGGATGTGCAGTCAATTCACCTCCCTGGGATTCACTGAGCTTCCTTCTCTCTATGTTCCCCACTGCAGCCAAGGCCAGGCACGAGAGTACCCATTGCATGTCCCAATGTCCTTGACCAAACACAGGTCTCCTCAGGGCCCTTTCTCCCGCAGCTCCTGAATGCAGGGATCCCTTTATAACCTTATATCCACCACACAGGAATAGAATGCAGGGTAGTTAAGCTGAAACCCTGCTCTGAAACCCTGGAGTGTGATGCATAGCAGTGAGCTCAGCTGGGGAGCTCAACAAGTTTGTGGCCTGTTCTCCCATCTAGTGTTGGACTTCTTCAGATAAGAGTGGACCTTCTTTCTAGGTAGTCCCCTGCTCCCCATGCTCCAATGAGCTCTTTCCTTTCTGCTGCTTCAGATCCAGTGATGGAAACTGGTGGGGAGAGAATGACTTCAGGCTGCAGGCTGTTTTCCCTTGTAGCTGAAGGGATGCTGTATTTATTACCTCTTTTCCCGAGAAAACACAATTCCTCAGGCTGATTGCACTCTGACACTGTCCCACAGTTATAAGAATGGCTGACAGATGCACTTTCAGCTTTTGGGCAGTATTCAGGCCATTTTGGCAGTGAGATACAATAGGCCAAGGAGCCACACCGGTTGAGAAGAGCAGTCGGGGGGAGACGGCAGTGTTTGGGAAAAGGGTGTTTCCCTAGGCATTACCTCAGAGACATTTGTCATTTATTTCAGATTTAATCAGGATACCACTGGCAGCACAGATGCAGACGAAGTCTCAGCATGGTAAATTCAAAAAACTCCAAGTTTAAATGCATGAGCATTTGCTGGTTTACCTCCAGACCAGAAAGAACAGTGCCTGTTATTTCTTCCTGACACAGGAGGCATTGTAAAGATCTGCAAACAGCCTTTTGCACATGCCAGAGCGTGCATCAAGTGCACTCTGGACATTGGTTCTGTGGCTTTCAGCTTGGGGCTGTCATCACAGTGATGTTTCCAAAAGTGGGACACAACATTGCACTCATCTACAGCTGCCCTGCTCTCAAACGCGCACAGACATCTGCAGGAGAAGGGAGGTACCCCTCTGGTAGAGGCATCAGCCGGATGGCAGCATGCCTTTGACGGAGAGGAAAGGAATGCAGCATCTCCTGGTGACTGAGAAAGCTTGGGTGGTTTTGCACATAGGAAGCTCTTTTAAATGTGTTTCCTCCAACCGCCTGGCCTTTTGTTTTTCAGCCATGCTTGATGCTGGTGTTGGAAAGCTGAACTCCCCAAAAGTGAACTTCCTCTCCTACTATAAACTGACCCTTGGGGTTGCTATAGTGACTGCAGAGCAGCCAGCAGGCTGTATAAACACTCCCTCCCGCTTCCCATCACACTGGGCCTGAGAGGCTGAGCCACGGGATGTGCGCAGCAACCTGGATTATGCGGGTGGTTGTGAAATGCAAAACCGACAATTTCTCTGCTTCCTCCCTGCTTCCCCCACAGGGAGGCAAACCCAGCAGGCTGGTAGCAGGCACAAACACGCCCGTCCTGACGAATTTGGGCACATGGCATGGTACCGCAGAAACCAAACCCAGACATTCACCTGGGGAGCTTGAGCAAGATGTGGAAATATATGGTGCAACTGGATTCTCTGCAACATCTGATTCCTGTGGCCTCACTAACTGTTGAGCTTCCAGCTGTGAGGGGGGAGCGGTTTGGTACATACAATGTCACAGCTCCTTCTATGTAATTAATTGCAACAATCAACCGAGTGTGAAATCCATCAGTCTCTGGGTCCTCTGTTGCTCGCTTTGATGCCAGCTCTTCTTCTTTCATTTTCTTTTTTTTTTTTTTTAATGCATTTCATTAAAGTCTGTCCCTGACTCTCTGAGACACTTTCCAGACATTGATGTTTGTGTGTGACTGTATCCATCCCCATAAAACCAGGTCAGGTGTTTCAAAAGCAGCAGCCTGTGAGACAAATTGAAGCACACGGGGAGGTGTTTCCCAGGCAGAGCAGGGTATGCATCCCCTCTGGCCACTGCAGATGTTCTTCCAAACTGGCAGGTACAGCTTAGCCAGGGATTTTGTGAGAGGTGAGCTAAACCACCCTGCCAGGAGGAGATAATCAGCTCTGCTCTCACTGCAGTGGGATGCAACTTGATGGGTTATCTTCAAGAAATAAGGTTGCTGTCCCACCACAACAGGCCTGTGACTGCTCCAAAAAGCACAAAGCACATCATCTCAAAGGTGTGTAAAATAAAGCATCTGCTTCATGCCGTCAGGAGGGCCCATTCAAAAGTGCCAGGCATCCTGCAAAACACCCACCTACTCCTACTGCCAATACACACTTTTTGTTTTACTATTAAGAGATTTCCTGGCACAAGGATGGATGGACTCACGTGATCCCATTTTTATGTGTTAAGGGTGTCACTAACCAAACTGATCGATAGGTACCTTTGCTCAGACACGTGGCTGTACAGTTGCAAGCTGTCCGGGGATTCCATGAATTCCCATCCTTCCTGCCACATTTAGAAATGTACACAGTCTCTGCTAAGCAAGGTACTGGTAGAGGCAGAAGAGAAGAAGGTTTCTGGAAGAGTGCTTGTCTGTAATCCCAAACATGTCCCTATAATCCCAGCCTGTGACTCAGAGCCAGGGGGATGCAGAGGGTCAGTGTGGCCTGCTCATCCACTGCAGTGAGTCATTATGCCCCAAGGAGAAAAGGAGCCTTAAAGCCTCACTCTGATTGCTGTGAATGATGGCAGTGGGACAAGTTGCACAAAGTATGCTAAATCAAAGGCAATTCTGGCACAACTCGTTACAATACAAAATAGGGACCGGCCCTATAGTGTCTCACTAAACGGATGGCAGGTGCTGAGTCTGATTAAACAGGGTTTTCCGAATCACTTGCAGAGACAAATGAGAGGCAGGCAGAGGCATAAAGCAACACACAGTGCCTTCTAGATCTCAATGGGTTTGCATTTCTCTGTTCACTCTGTACCTGCCTTATTACAGAATTTAAAAATAAATCAGCTGAATTAGTTGGTGTAAGTACATGGCCTTTCCTGCTCCTGTCAAAGGAGTGCCCCAGTGTCGAGCAGTGCTGCCAGCTTGCCTGAGCTTGATGCAGAAAACCTGGTGAATCGGTAATGTGACAGTGACACTGATTCTCCCTTTACCCCTGAAAATAACATCACAGAAATTAACAGCCTGCAAATCCCTTATTCAAGTAGGGGCTTAGAAAGTGCGAAGTGGAGCACATGCATTTGTGAAGTAGCTGGGCGGAAGGAAATCAGGAAGAAGGAGGACAGGCAAAGCAGATCTGCTTTGACAACCTTGGGAGCTCAAAGATGGTTGGGCAGGTGAGTTTATCGGTTTTCCTCAGAAGAAATCTTAAGCCAGCTTGGCTCTGATGAGGGCTATTACAGACTCAAATGACGTGGCATCTGAATTATGTCCATAGAAGCAGTTAACAACCTGGATGCTTTACAAGTTACCAAAACCTCTGCAAACCTCAAGAAACTGGAGGTCTTTTGTGCAATTTTTGATAATTCTCCTTGGAAGGCCAAATTTGTGGGCCCCACAGACAATAGCACCACTTACTTATCTGAGCCCAGCTGCCCAGTGCCAGGGCTGCATCTCAGCTGAATGCCTGGCATAACAGGAAGCACAAGAAGGCACCACCTGAAGTCACCTCCGGTCTTGATGTTAGTGCAGCACTAAGGAAGCCTGAAGGAAGACACTGCAAGGGACCTTTCAAATCTTTCCTGCATCTGTGTCGGATTCAGCTGCAAATGGTCCAGGGTTGCCCTTTCCAGATGTGGACTGACACCGTGGCTGTCCAGGGAAGCTGAAAATTGCTGGGGGAGGGAAGGGGAAAGGATTATTAGCACAGCTCAGCTTAAAAATGAGGGGAGGTTTGTGAAGCTTCTCCTAGGTCTCCCTACTGTTGGGAGGGTGTTCTCAGAGGCGCCCCTGGCTCTGGGCTGTGAGTGGCCGGTCGGTGCTGCGGTCGGCTGCTGTTGCCTCCCAAAGCCGCAGCGGCATTGTTGAGGTGCAGACGTGCAGAACAGCTCACGCCAAGGCTGCACACTCACAGGTGATCTTTTCCTCTGTACATTTTCCAGCGGAGCTGGCAGCTGCTCCTGCAGTGTGCATGCTTCATTGGCTATCCAAAGAAGGAACTGGGCGGGCGTTGATCCAATTGAGGCGGTTTCAAGGAGTGAAGGCAGGAAGGAAAATTACCAACTTTGACATATGTTGCTCCCTGCAGGTCTCTCTTATTATAGCCTGGCAGAATGTCAAGGTGCACAGACACGACCCAGAGCTGTAACACATGATGGCTGCTTTGCCTCCTGTCCCACCCCTTTCACACAGGCAGCAGTAGCAAAACCATTTCTGGCATACCAGGAAATCCTGGTTCTCTCTATTATCAAGGAGGGAGTGAGCAGTTATACAACTTTGAGCTGCCATCAGCAAGACCCGTGGGAGGGAGGGGGGGAATAGTTCACTTGGAAAGGAATGCTGCAGTGTAGGGCAGTGGTTTTGACATGCTGGAGTGAAACTTGGCATAAAGGAACAGAGGGAATTCGTTTGCCAGGTAGACGTGGCACTTCAGAAAGAGATTAAGTGAAATGGCAGTGGAAACCTTGAGAGATCTTAAGAGGTGGCTAGTTAGCACAGGGCATGTATCTGCAGCCCTTAGTGTGGGTTTCACAGCGCTGGGGGTCCACAGCTTTCTAACAACTATTATTTACCTGACTCTTTAGCTCTTTTATCTTGCCAGCACACATGAGAAGCCAGCTGTGTGCATAGTCCTACCCGGGGTAGGGCCTTCAACTTGACAAGAAGAAATGAAGACCCAGGGTTCAGTGGCCTGAAGTGTTTGTCAGCCATTTGTGATGGCAGAAATCTACTTACTTTTCCGAGAATATTTAACCACTCTAGTGTGCCAAGAAGAATGTAGTGTGGCATAGCAGCCATCCAGAACAATGGCAAATATTTGTTCCTGGTAAAAATTTGCTTGCCACAAGTCTTCATTTACAGCATATCTCCTGTTTCGGAGCAGATGGGAGGGAGGTCTGAGATGTCCCTCTGAAATGTCAATCTGAAAAGGCTGAGTCTTAAAGACAGCACTTATGTGGAAAGGCTGGGAGAAATACACAGGTGTATCAAGAAGCAATAGGTGTGCATTGGATTTACACCTTTCGTTGTCCCTCCTGAAAGTCCTTGCCAAGGGTTTGACATCTAAACAAACATGTTAAACCTTCCTCTTTGCAGATTCTTTCTGCTGGGGCAAGTTCCCCATTGCTCGCTTTCACACTGTGTTTTCTTTCAGCCCTTGTTTTTTAGTCTGTCAGCACAACCTTGAGAGAAAGGACTTTGGCTGAGAGCTGAACACACAGTACCAGCTGTACTGATTTCCATCGCCTGGTATGTAGCAGTGGACTTTCACACTGTGCCTTCTTTGCCTCCCCCAGTTAGGCTGAAATCTCCCACCACAGTTTCTGCTTTTCTTTGTGGTGGAATTGACTTGGCCATGAGAAGCAGTGGATTTAGGCTCCTGCAGCCCTGCTGTCAGCACAGGAGACCCTTGGCAGGGTGCAGGCAGCCATGTGGGATGAGGGGCTGAAAGCATCGGAGGAATGTTGATGTTCCAACAAACTTTGGGATGAACTAGGGAAGGTGGAATGCATGATTGGATCAGAGAAGAGGAGGAAGTGAGTGGAAAAGGGAGATACAGTGTGACAGATGGGAAGGAGAGCAGAAGGGCAGTGTGAAATCACACAGGAGATGGGCAGCATTTGAAGAATAAGGACAATAAAAGTTGAGGGACTGTTATAAGTGTCTAAATCTTTGGGGAGCTTGTAAGAAATTGGACATCTCTCCTCCCCTCTGATTTGGACTGTATTTTGAAAAGAAAAGAAACAGAACAGTTATTTTAGTGACTTTTTCTTTTTGTGTGTGTGTGAAATACTCAAGTTGTTGCACCATGATTTTTTTCCTTTACATTCCTCTGGTTATAGCAGTGAAATAGATTAAAACCAAAATATTTTGTATTTTGTCATATGCTTTGCTGCCCTGTCCTTTTCTCCTTTCTGTGACTTTGACAAGGAGAGGTGCAAAGCTGAGATTTCTCCTCTTCCTTGGCAGGGGTTTTACCCTGACCCATGTAAGGCAATGTTGCTACCTGGCAGTTATGATGCTCTTTAACCTTAAACAAAGGTTCACGTGAAACACAGGCCTTTTGTGTGGATAGAGGGAAATAGGATGAAGAAATCAGATAATGCTAGAATAGCAGCATGCCTGGAACAAAGATTTGGAAGAGTAACGTGGGAAGGGGATGCTACAGCCTCCTCCTCAAATATTCTCCAGGTGCTGGGACATGATCTAGAAAGTCTTCCCTGTCCTAGTTTTACTCAGATGTAAGGTCTCTTCATCCCATCATATGGCTTGCAGATACTGGTCACCAACAGCTCCTTTCACCTGCTTCCCCTTTGCATGCCTTGGAAAAGGCTCTAAAACCGTATTTCTGCCGTCTCCTCTCTTGCTACTATTTGTTCTTGCAGAGTGTACCTAGCACACCTATTTTCTCTGGCAGCACTTTTTTTGTATCCCAGGGGACTTGTAAGAATTAGGGTCGGCTTGACATGAGTGGAGTACTGTACAGAGATATTTACAGCTGTTTGCAACGCTTGTGTTGAGTATGAAACCAGCAGCAATTAGGATCCAGGCCAGTGCCTTCAGTGAATAATGGTCTTGGTTACTTGGAAATATCAGATGGCTTCAGCTTTATGCAGTTGCTACGAGGAAAAAAAGTTAAGTAAACAAAGAAAAAGAATAAGAGGAGGGAGTGGTGGTTTTTTTATTGGCATAGTCAAGAAGGGCAGTCAAAAAGAGAGAAAGAAACTGGAAAACAATACCCTGTGTCTTCTCTTGCAGCCCACGGCACAGAACATTTTCTTTGCGTGTTCAATATCCTTTGCCATGATCACTTTTGGTTCCTGTCCCTCGGAGACCTTTCTTGGAGGCCAGTGTTGTTGTTTGAGTGCTTCACTGTTAGGATTTGTTTCTAATATCGAACATATGACCTTAATTGCCACACAGTCCTGGGACCTCATCCCTGTGAAGCACCTTCACATCTCATGGTCTCCATGGCAGCCAGTAGTAGTCAACAGCACGTCCCTGGAGGAGCACTCAGCATTTGTCCCTTCTTTGTAAGATGTGTCCGAACAGTCCGCCTGGTTTCCTTTGGGGTTTGAAAATGGGGGATCCTGAGAAGAGATTATTTCTGGAGGTTTTCCAGAGCTGCTACTTTGGCTGTTGCATAGATGCCTTCCTCTCCTATAGATAAGGGAGAAATGCTTTCAGATTCCTGGAAATATTTTAATTTTGTCTTTCCTTGGATAAATAAGATAATGTAAGGAAACGGATTATGCTGTTTCTTGGTCTCCAGCTGCAGAAAGAGGCACTTGGCCACCTTTGCCAGACTGGCCTCAGAGTTTGTAGTCTTCTATGTTTTTCCTCCTGACTGTCAGTGTGGGTCTCACCTGGACCTGGGAGCTGTGTAGGTAGTTCCTGCAAGTCAGGGACCTTCACCTGGATTTTTGGGCTCATCTGACTTTTCTGTTCCAGATTAGCCCTGATCACAGAGGAAGGCACAAGTCTTCCTCTGCACACCACTGTTCAGAAATAGAGCAAGCTTCTTTTGTCACCCCAGAAGAACCCCTCTGAAGACTCTGAGGTGAGGCAGGACTTCTCCTTGCAGCTTGTTTTCCCTGCCCACAGCAGAGGTTGACTTGTCTCACAACGTTCCCCACAGCGGCCCCTGTTTCCCCCTGGAGATGCAGCCTGTAATGAGATCAAGATGGAAGGACAGTCTTTTAGCAACTCTTCAGCCTGCTCTAGCAATGGAGGAGGGCTGCCAGTGCATCTGTCAGTGGGATGAGATCGGGGTAGTCTTGCCTTCTAGCAATGATGGAGCTGGTCCTTCCAGACGAGTGTACTCCCGCTTGTGATGACACCAAAAAAGCCTTGGCTCCTTGCAGGCTGCTGGCACACACAGCTTGCTAGAGCACTGGCAAGTTTTTAAGGTTTTGTCAGATGGGAACAGTGGTGGAGAAAAGAAAAGTGAAACCAGATGTTTTTCCTTACGGTTGCTTCATGTTCATATGAGGGGGGAGAAGAGAGGCCATAAAAATGTCATAACCCTTGATCCCCGAGGCTCAGCATTATACTGTGCAAAAGCCAGTGCTGTAAATCCACACCTCAGCAGCCGAGGGTCCCGACAGCACGAGACTGTTGCGATAGCTGAGGGAGAAGAGTCTTTGCATTCGTCAGCATAAACTGGAGGAAAAAGCCTTTGGGAAGTTAACGCCCATAGGCTACTTTTATGGAATGAGTTATTTTTTCAGATTTCTCTGGGGATGCATCAGTGCTGAGTCCTGAGGCTGACCGTCAGGCTTAGAAATTTGGGATGTGTTTGCACTGCAATCAATCTACCCTGCAGGCTGTGCGGAGGAAGCAGAGTTAACTTCCTCCTCCCCAGAACAGGTTCACCTGCCAGCACACCAGGGCAGCCCAGCACTGGGGTGAGGACTTGCTGCCAGGGCATTCACCTGACTTGACAGAAGGGGTTTGGCAGCCCTTGCTACCCTGTGCTGCTGCAGCTACACATGTCCCTGCCACCTCAGACACCCAACCTGGGTACCAAAAGGCAGCCAGCAGCCATGTAGAAGCAGTTCTAATCAGAGGGTCCAGCTGGCAGCAGAGGAGAGGTGCTAGGAACAGTCTGACTCCAGTCATATCTTGTTTTGTATAGGAGAGGCTGCTTGTGGTAGTCAGAAAACAACTACAAGGAGTTCCAGGCAGCGCCCTTCCAGGGAAATGCGTGCTTGGGTGAACGCAGAGATGGAGGAGAGGAAAGTTGTGTACACACAGGCCTTGAGCCACACAAAGGTTTGAACAGAAAGCAGCCAGACCTTTTCTGCCTTGTACAACTAGGACTGTGATAACCAGATATGTTTTTCTTGATATTTCTTGATACTTGCATACTCAGTTTCTGTGTACATGTCAGCAAAGAGAAAAGGCTTTTTTGATTTGATGCAGACTGTATGGAGTCCTTCCATGAGCTGGCTTAGGAGGTGATTTCAGCCATCAGCCTGGATTCTGTATCTGAATTTCCCTGTAAGATCAAAAGTGACTAGGCTTAGTCCTATTTTAGAGGAGTAAGCTGTGTTACTTCCCATACAATTCAGGTAGTTTGCCTGCTGGGCAATGTATAGTTATAGTTCTAGTTCTACTTGTGCTAATGGGTGACTAGGAACAAAAACAGCATGAAAGGTAGAGAGTGCACAGAGGGGGCTGTGGGCTTGAACTTACAGGATTTCATTTTGGACCCTGGTTCAGCCAAAGACTTCTGTGGTTTCTGTGGTTAAATCATTTAAACCATCTTTTGGAGCCTTCTGCCCTTTTGCAAAAGAAGTAACCAGCCCTTGGTAGTCTCTGTAGGGCCCTGAGATTGCATGCTGTCCAGGTATTATGACAACATGGTCCAATTGGTTAGAATAATTTTAAAAAATATTTTCATATGGGAGTTACTCATCCCGTAAAATAATTTCATGGAATGACTGCAGGTTGGTTTTTTTTTGACTTTGCAACATGTTTTACTAACAAAATGACTAAAAGTTTAATCTTTTGGGGATAGGAATTGCAGGCATTTTCCTTACTGCTTAATTTCTCTTCTCCATCACCGTACTAAGTGATGGAAAGTTGGAGTTATTTGCAAGCTGCCTGGCATTGCCATTGCACTATTTGTACTAAAGCTGGCATCCTGGCTATCCTGGTGCACTACAGAAAGAGATTAGTTTGTGGGCAACTGTGCTTACATCAACTTTGCATTGACTGGGATGTTCTCAGGCAGACAGAGTTCTTCTGGTCCTTCGTCACTGATCATCTTTTCTAGACCTCTTGTCTATCTCACACCTCTCTTCTGGACTCTTTCCAGTTGGTTGGTATTGAACTTTTGTCTCCAAAACCAGAGAGCAGTCCAACTCCAGCCTAGATGGTCCTGGGTAGAAGGATTACCTCACTTGTCCAGAGGGTTTTTCTTCTGTTTATACATCCAGCACGTTGTTTGCCTTTTTTCCTAATGGTGTTGCACTGTTGACTGACATTCAGCATATGACCCTGATCCTCCTCTGCAGAATATGTACCAAGATGGTGTTGTCACCATCCTGAATTTGGGAATTGATGTATTTCTTACAGCATTTAGTTCCTTGTGCTTGGGCCACTCGACATGCTCTTTCTATCTCTGTGACCCTGTATTCAATTTTCCTTTGGTAAATGGAAAGAAACTGCTATTATTGACTCAGGCAATGTAAATCAATGTTTATTTGAGGGAGGCTTGGGTGATGGAGTTGTGGTGGACCAGAGCACTGGGAATCAGAGGCAGATATTATGGACAAAACTGAAATGTAATGGCTGATGTTACCATGCTCAGTTGTGATAACGCTAGTTAGCTTTGTCAAGGGATGAGTGTTGCTGACTGGCTTTAAAAATAATTACAAAATATTGCCTGGTTATAGAAATGAACATACAAACAGTTTTGCATCTCTCCTTGAGTTAGGGAGTTAGCAATAGCCAGAGGGTGAGGATTTCAGGTGCATACCTGTTATCTCCTGGCATTTTGCAAAATGACTGAAAACTTCAGTCAGTTTGCGAAATGACAGGTTTCACAACACGAGAACATAACATATGTGCCTTAATAAGCTACTGTAGCTGAAAGAGAGCAGTAACTCAGCAGCACCTTTCAGCGTTCAGTGAGAGATGAAGTTAGTCTGAGAAGACAGGAGTCCACTCCCTCCATCAGATATTCTCCCTCCCCTGTTGCAGCTAAGAACTTTGGATCCATTGAAAAGGACAGAATGGCCTTTAGACTTCTGTTAACCTGGAAACTCCCTTAGTACTGAATTTTTTTTCTCTTGTCAGAAACTCCTCCCCTTGCACTCAGCTGCTTCTCCCTGCTCTTTTTGCTTTAGTTCAGCACAGCAGAACTTCTGCAGGATTAAAAGCCACTCCGTCTGCTATGCAAGTGTTGGGAGAGGAGAGTGATTGCTGGGCAACTGATGAGCTGGGGTGAAACAGTGTTGGGAAACAGAGCACAATGTTCTTTTCTTTTTATGGAAAGTGATATATTATTATAGACCACAGTAATCCAAGGTTTGCTCTTAGCTACTTCACGATTAGCAAACAGGCCCCACTTGTGCTGTACCAACCATTTGTGGAGCTGTGGAAGGTACGAGGATGTCAATTGATCTTGATTTGTGCTGTAGGATTGCTTCATACAAAAGGAAATTTATCATTGGGTTTGGTTTCAGGGTACAGAGATGGATATCATGCTATCTTTCCAGGGAAAGCACAGGCCTCCACTGTGCCAGACAAGTCACTGGTCCTTGCTGGATCTTCCCTGGCAAATTCCCTCTCTTCTTGGGAGCCTTTACTCGGTCTAAAAGCTGGAGCAATCAGCATACAAAATGTTTTGCAAACTTTTCCCAGTCTGTCCCTGTGTCACACCCATTTGAGGGAAAAAATAAAATAAGGCTTTTCCTCAGCCATAGAAATGGTTGGAATTATTATTTGCATGGCAACTCAAACTTTGTGAGATGCAGGGTAAACACAGAAACGGGTGAAGCCCTGGGTCTGCATCAGAGACCACAAAGACTGTGTAGATAAAAAAAAAAATCAAAAAGCTGATAAAGGTGTAGGCAAGCACACCTTCAGAAAACAGATGTGTTGTCTTTTAAAATTTCTTCTACCACCATCCCAAATCAGAGAAAAATGAATTTAACTTCCAAACTGCAAGGCTCAGAGAAATAAATAAGTAGCAAACTACAAAAGTGTTATTCTTCTTACAGGCTTCTTATGCAAGGTGAGGTTTGTGCTGAAGAATGAAGCTTTCATGTCTGAGGTGTGGTGAAAAAATATGGAATAATGTGACTTGTGACAAAATCATGACACCTGCCGAACTGTTTCTCAGATCAGTGCCCAAGTGTACCTGTCACTCCTTCTTTATCCAGCATACCAGCCCCTGTTACATGGAGCCAGGCTCCCAAGGGACCAGGCTGCTCTGAAACTGTTGCAAGGCAACACATGATCTAGTCAATGCAGGTCAAAGCAGGGAAGAGGGAGCAGCATAGCCTTCAGCAAAAATCAGTTTAGGGACCTGGAGAACTGGCTGTCTGTGAGATGGGGCTGAAGGGCTCGCTGCTGTACCCCTGCTGTGCTTGCTCTCTGCCTGCCCCTGCTTGGCTGCAGCCAGCTCAAGTATGCCAGAAACACTGATTGTAATGTGGAGATCCCTGTGCGCGAGCCAGAGGAGAAAATAGCTGGGCAGATGGTGCTATATTAAGGGGAGAGCATCTCAGAATTGTCTGCTGGGATTCTCCAGGGGCAAGGGTCCGTCTTGGCCTCACTTGCTCTCTGCCTTCCCTGGCACCTCCTCCTCTTCTGCCCCTTATCTCCTTTATAGGTCCTTCCTCTCTGAGGAAGATGTGGGATGATGTGTGGCCCAAGGGGTGCTACCTCCAGCTTGGAATTTGGGGGAAGATGAAACCTGGGCGTATAAAGCTTGTGCCTTATCTTTGTTCAAGCAAGCTGGAGGTCCCTCTGTTCCCACGCTCTGGTCCAGCTCTGTGCTCTGCCACAAGTCCCAGGGCAGGACCCGAGTGGCAGCTTTTCACAGGGATGGGCTGGCATGGGCAAGGGAGGGCCTCCTAATCTTCCCTGTCAGCAATTAGCTTTCTTCTCTTCAGACTCCATGGGGGAAGGACTTGCCGCAGCATGTTATTCTTCTTCCTCTCCCAGTCTCAGCTCATCTCCTTCCCCCCCTTCCTTTCCCCCATTCCCCCCCTTCTTCACCAGCCAAGTACCAGCCCCACTCCTCATCCTTGCCAGTAGTCTCTGCCTCCCTCCTAGCTCTCCCCTCCGGTTCCCAGTTAAGCTTCACCGAGCAGGGCAGTAGGCAGAGCCGATAGAGGAGGACAGTGACAAGATACAGCTGCTGCCTGCGTTCAGCAGCAATGAGAGTGGCCCCTAGTGCCCAGCAGCAGAGCGGGTTGGGCATGGATGGCCGCCACAGAGCAGGACGGGGGGAACCAGAGTCGCCTCTGGAGGTCAGCACCTACTCCCCGGGGTAACCTTCTGTAAACAAAGCATCTGCACCTTCCGCAAACATACATCTAGCACGGAAAACAAACAGGAGAAGTGAAACACATGGGTTGATGATTCAGTTGAAGAGCCTGAAGATTTGTGGCTTTTCACTTTACCCTTAAATGTTTTTGGTGGCACTAAGACCATTCCCTGGTGCAGGGAGGTCTCCAGGAATCTGGCCAGAAGTTCCCTTGCCCCATCTCCTTCCCAGCACCACTTCAGAACAGAGTATATGTGTTGCATGACTTTTCCAGCCCTTTGAAACATCCTCATGGGTAGTATAAAGACATTAGCTGAATGCACATGGAACGGTCATCCTCCTTTATCAGTGCAAGCATCTGGTGTTTGGGGGGCTCAGAAAGGAACGGAGCTGTGTGGTCAGATGTGATATGAGCTCCAGTGTGATGTATCTGGGCTGTGACTGGGATCCCTAGCTGGTCACCACAGAAGACTGGAGTGCACAAAAGCCCTGGAGTTGCTCTAAGTAATGGATTTTCAGAATCCTGCACATACAGAGAAAAAACTGTAGTTTTCTACAGTTTCCAATCGGAGTGTGGAAAGATTAAAGATGGAAATACTGGGATAGTCATGGGTGTTAAAAGGGATGTTGGGAGATAAAGAAGCACAGCAGCCGCGTGGGAACAGTAAAGCAGTCAATCAGAGATGCTGCAAAAGACTTGTGGGACGCTGGTCACAGTTTCCTCTTTATAGCACGCATTTTACTCAGTTTGCTCTTCTGTTGTAAAGATAGTTTTACTGCCTGTGAATGGTTTTCATGACAGTCCTTTTCCACACAGCCCTTTCACAATCTTTTTCTCCGTATTAAACTTGATAGGTTTTCTAAGTGTAAGATTGTCACAGAAAAAGAGTTTTGTTTTTTTCCATCTCCTGAATATTAAAAAGTCTTGTCCACAGTACTGCTCTCAAATATTTTTTCTAGTTATTAAAATATGATGCTCCTGGGTTTATATCATGTGCTTCTTCATATCACTGTTACCCAGTGGTATTTCACCCCAGCGTATCATGGTCCTCTCAGAACTTAGTTTGTTATTCAAGATGACTCTGCATCCAAAAGGAAAGAGGCGGTGAGGTCCTGGGCTGCCTGATGAAAAGCGCCAGTGCTCAAGAGAGGGAAATACTAATTCTGTTGTAGAAAGCAATGTGACATGCCATTTGTACAATGCGGGGCAGTTATGGTCATTCATGTTCAAAAAGATTGATTCATGCTGGAACAGGTGCAAAGAAAGGCAATGGGAGGATTAGGGTGTTGGAGAGCTGAGGTTATAAAAGTAAGACTAAAAGAGCTTGGCTTATTTAGACCCGTACCACGAAGGCTGAGAGAGGGATATGATCGGTCTCTATAAATACATCCTGGAGGTTAATACTAAGGAGGAAGAGAAGCTATTTCAGTTAAAGGACAATGCTGACACAAAAGCAAATGGCCATCATAAACCTGGCATGCAGAAAGCGAGATGGGGAGTTAGGTCAATGTCAGGCATTGCTGCTGGCAGGCTGAGGGCAGGGGGCTCGGGTAGCCCATGGGAAGGCTGTGTGGCTGTCACTGCCTGTGCACGCAGGCTTGGCACAGCAGCCATGGGCTTGCCAAGGCCCACAGGAGACATCTGCCCAAGCCTGTTTGATGGTGTGCTGGAGAGGTGGCCCAGCAGATCCAGAGCTCCCACCCACTCAGACCCTGAGGGTGGCACCAGCTCTGATGTCCTTGCCTGGCTGCTCAGGGCTCCCTCATGGCCTGGGATCCCATGTCAGCCCTCAAGGCTATAACAGCCCGTGCCCAAACCACGTGGCAGCAGGGCCGGTCTCAGCTCTCCACAGCCCTGCCCTACCTGCCCTACAGGAGATGCCTAGGGCTGGCACTGCCATCCAGGGGACAGGCCTCCACCAGCCACGCTGGTCCCACTGCCAGGGGTGTTAGCAGTGCAGGGCTGTCCTGATTTCCATGCAAGGCTTTCACCAGCCCGTACGTTGCAGCGGCCATAGTAGCCTCAGTTTGCCTTTCTGGGGAGAAAGAAAGTGCCATTGAGATGGAGCACCCATTTTGTTTCATGGTCAGGGGAGAAGTTTCCCCTGTCAGAGCTGGAGTAGTCTTGGGGTATGGAAGGAGGCAGTTGCTCCATCCTGTTGCTGGCTTTGGAGCCAGGACCGGGAGTGCAGTTTGCTCCCCAGGGCAGAGCTGCAGCAGCACAGGGTGTCCCTAGGAGCCTGCAGACATTTTGTTCCTGGCACAGTGCGTGGTTGGCTGCTGGAGTTAGCCCATGGCTGAGAAGCTCTCTGGGTGTGTCTCTCACTTGAAATCACTCACATCATGTTGTGCTTCAAATCTCTGACTTGGGCTTAAGCTTTCACTGCTTCAGTGTTGGCAACGCAAGATGAGTGAGCTGCTCTCAGTGATGGGAGCTGAGTCGCTGCTAGCTTGCCAATCCAGTTTTATTTCCACCGCACGATGTACAGCTTGATGAAAGGCTTTACCTTTGGATCAGTGGGATGGAGAGGACCTGACAGTGAAACTATGCCTCTTGCCCAAGTGTGCTCAGCCAGGGCAGGAGCCCTGCCTCTCCTCCCCAAGGTGCTGCTGCTGCTTGCTCTTGAAGTGCTCTGCTGGTACAGTGCTCTGAGCACACCCCACCTTCAGTGGCCAGGCCATTCATCTGAGGACCAGGTGGCATAAACAATCAAGACCATACCTACCTGGCAGGTTCAGCTTTTATTGCTGCTTGCAAAACAAAATAATGTTGCTGTCACAAGTATCCCAGCTCACATGTTTCGGGGCTTTCCCCCTCCTCCCCCTTTCTATTTTCATTGCTGGAGGCTGAGGGCAGCCCATGGGATGAATATTTCACTCCAGACTTCCATTCAGCTGTTAAGTCAGGATGTTTGCCAGAAATGTAATTCTTTCTTATATTTCCAGGATAATAGCTGGGTAGGATGGCAGATGGCTCATTCAGGATGAGACATTACATTTTATTCCTGGCATAGGATGGCATGTGGCTGTCCTGCCTGTGGATAGGTACTTGGCTAATGGTGCTTCTTTAAGGAGATTTTTTTGTTTTCTTTTGTTTTGTTCTGGATGGCCTTTTTTTTTTTTTTTTTTTTTTTTTTTGTTATATACCTCTTCTCTTATTTCGCCCAGTGAATTCTGCTGGCTGGGACATCATGTATCAGAAAGAGATCCATCAATGCATGTGTTAGATACCTGCTGCCCTCTAATGGCTGTCTTTCTCTGAGAGCCTTGGGATAGCACGGGGTTTTTTGCACTCGGTGAAGGAAATATGCTTAGCTCAGAGCTTTTTCCAGTGTTTTCATAGCATGGGACAAATCTGTGGAGAGAAAGTGTGGAGAGATCTCTTCATTACTCTTCGTGGTATAATATGCTTCTTCCCTGCACTCGGTGCAAACTCCATCTTTTGCTCCTTGCTTCTGCCACATTCCATACTGCTTTCATTCCTGTTATGGAAGTGCTTGCATTTCCTAACAACTTTAGATGGGATTTAGGGGGTGGACAAAAAATAGCAACAGCGTAGCCCTTGAACTCCATCACCTTTCTGCAGACCACAGGAGACCTGGTCAGAGAGACACTGCTCTGGGCTTGCCAAACACTTGGAGGGAGTTCAGACAGCTCTATTTGTGAAACGCTTTACTGTGGTAACGAAGACACATAGTGACAACTTCTGTTAGTTCACTACCAGACATATAATAATGTCTGCTCTGTTCTGAGAAAATTATCGGTGCCCTGCCTGCCTTGTTGACTTAGAGGGATTACATTTCTTGGGAAGTGGGACCATGCAGTTCCCTGCTGAATGGCTTGTTGCGGCTTATCAGCGGGCAAGGTACAGCATGTTGTTCCCTCGGGAGCATTTCCTGAACCGGCAGGGGCTCCCTGAAAAGCCTGGTGCTCATCGAGTGTTATGGAGTTCTTCTGGTTTTCTCCCCAAAACCAAAATCTTTAAGACTGACTGGAGGTACACTGTTGTATTGGAGCAGCACAAAGGAAGCAGTAAAATATCTGGAAGGAATTTTGCAGATGAGTTAATGATCAGTGGAGTATGAAGAATGGTACTGACACAGCCTGCATCTCTTTGCCAAAGAATCTAGCATCCTACTGAGGACTGGAGTCCATAAGCAGCTGGGGAGAACGAAAGATGAATTGCAGTTAAGCAGACAAACAAGTACTCTGAAAACATTCGGAGGAAAGTTCCAGGGGCTGGGGCCTGACTTTGTTCACAGCTTTCTCTCTCTTTTGGCTTAACTACTTTGCTAATTTTGATAACAATCTCAATGAGAGCACAGGATCACAACCATTGTTCCATCACAGTTACCCAGTCTCAGTGAAAATTTAATGAGATCAACAAGGCTGCAGTCTTTGATGTTCTCTCTTGTACTCAGCCTGGAAAGAACAGTTTTAGTGCTCTATTTATAAAATATATTTTAAATCTGGGTTTGTACATTTTGGAAGGTGGGGGTGAAAGCCTGGCTTCATTCAAATCAGTGGGAGTTTTGCCATGATTTACATGGGCCAGAATTTCATCCTTGTTTATATAGTTTTGCAGCCAGGCTGAAGAACTATTAGGAAACCTGGGCCAGAAAAAAAATCTTGAATCTTAACACTGCTGCAAACAGTTGGGGTAAAAATGCTGGGAAAGTCCCAAGGAAATTGAACTGGCATAGAAGTCATGTTTAGCTGGCCGTGGTTTAGATGCCTTTTTTGTGCTCTCCATCTCTCCTCTGTCGCTCTCCAAACTGCAAATGATGTGCTGCAGACCAACCTGATCTGCAGAGAGCTGCAATTCTGACATGTAGCCATCTGCAATGCCTTCATGGGCAGGGGAATGCTGGGTAGCTTTTTAAGATCAGATAATAGGCGGGTGCAAGACAACCAGAAGTCTGAACATACTTAGTAAGCAATGTTCCTGACTAATGTAGGCAGCAGTCTGTTTAATAGCAATCCACACTTGGTAGCCAAAGTGCTATGGGATGTGCTTGGATCAGGTTTGGGCATGTACCAAATTAAAAAACTGCTCTGTTAGACGGGTTGCTTTTTCTAAGCTGCCATTATAGGTCAGTGCAACACACCCAACTAGGAGCCATGTGTTAAAAGGATTTCTAGGTCACATCTCTGTTGCTGAGCATTTGCACCCCTGGGGTTTTCAGGTGGTCTTTTTATATCTAGTAGCACTCAGCAGCTTCTAAATTCCTCAGTCTGTGCAGCAAAGAACATGTGCAGCTGTTCATTTCATTTGATAAATCCTACACCTCATACTCCAGAATCACAGTGAACATACTTAAAATTTCTATTTTGGGTAGAACAGTGAAACTAATAAGTTGCAGTGTAGTTTTTACCTCAGAAGTTGCACTGATTTTAAAAATGGCGACATCTGTGCAGCTTCTTCTGCTAAAACACTGGGATGCAAGGTGCTGTACAAACTAGCTTGAACATCCACACTTGTCTGCAACACTCTAAAGTGGCTGTATGATTTTGAACTCATTTAGTTTAATATTGTACCACCCAAGCATAGCACCTTATGTAGGGAAATTTTCACAGGTACTACCAAGGCCTAATATGGATTGTTAAAACAGTCAACCCTTAAGGTAGGACTCTGAGCTAAAAATAAGTTGCTTAGTCCAAGTGTCCACATAAGGTTGTGCTATGCTCCATAGCTTATCTGGTCACAGTGACTTCAGAGGAACTACATTGAAGAATGCAAGAAAAAAATTTGGTCCCAGGCTCTGATCTCAGATTCTCCTGTAGGCCACAGAAGCACATAAAGCAACATTGTCCCTTCTTTCTACAAAATTTCCTCTGAAGAATGAGGATCCAGTCAAGTACAGACTAATCCTGGACCCAAGTATGATGGCTGAAGAGTTGTTGGACTGGATCCTATAGGCCTTGTTTAAAACAAAACAAAACAAAACCAAAACCAAAACAAAACAGATAAACAGTCCTGCTGACACCGGTTGGATTTTTGGCTGAAGGAGATCTACTAGGTTTGACACTTCACGGATGAAAAGTGAAATCGTTGGAGTGACTTTCCTGTTTTCTTCAAAGAAACATGCCATCACTCTCACCAAAAGCAACACTCCATATAGAACCAGTTTGACTTCCTCTTCTAGGCAGAACTCACCAGAGAGGATTTTGTTGAACCTCACTGGTATGCTGGTGGCTGCAATGAGCTGGATATAAACAGAGCAAAGGGACAGCCCATAGGCCTTCCCTCTCCCCTACCAGTGGAAAAGGGGTGGATGAGATTTTCCTGCTGTTGTTCAGCTGCTGGTTAACAGAAGAAGCTGTTCTCTATTTGGGCTTGCAATGGTTGAGCAGCCCCATCTGCAGCTGTATCGTGTTACACACTGTTATGCAACCCCATCCTCTCTTACTAACAATGACAGAAGCAACCTAAATCATGAAACATAAAGACTATAATTAAAGAGGAGAAAGTGCTTATTTGGCATTTGGGTACCCACAGCCAATTCAGATTAGCTGAACTAGCAAATCACTTGGCACAAGCCTAATGGGGATAACATTTGCACTGGACTACATGATGGTAGTTTTACCCCACTGTTGACCAAGATAGTAATGTAACCTGACTGATGCCACTATGACTTGAGCAGTTCTCTGTCTTCTTAACAGACAGGGACATTAACACCACAAATGAAGGAGCCTTTGCAGTCAAAGGCTTTGCCTCAAGTTCTGAAACCATTAGCATCCAGGGGAACTTTGGTGTAGGATGATGCTTCAGGTCTGTTTCTTGTGACTGGAAGTTTGCAGGTGTACAAATCTGAGCAGTATCTGCTCAGACTATGCCCTACATTTCCCTGCTGGGCTTATCCTCTTCATGTTGGTTATGGGGTTTATGCATTCATGCAACTTGCTGCTGCAGTTTGCTGTGAAAAGTGGAAGCTCCCAGCAAGGAACTCTGAATTTAAAGGGAGTGTGCAACTGTGCAAAACCTCTGAAAGTTTTGGAAAGTGTTTCTGAACTGTCTGCTCTGTCCCTCCCTCCCTCCTTCCCTCCCACATCTTACAGAAAAAAGACTCACAGTTTCTAAGATCTGATATTTCTTTCAGATTTTTCTTGCTTGAGGTCTTCCTTGGGGAACCCAGATTAGTAGCTTATGCAGGCATTAATGGATGGAGCAGCAGCTGTTGAATGTTAAACAAAGAGAGATTTTTATCCAACTGATTGCTAGATAGTTGAGTTAAATAAGAATTAATTAAGAATAAAGGTCCTGCTTCCCTTTTAGCTTGCAGCTTTTATGCTGGTGAACATCTCCAAGGAACTCTGTGGAGTTTTCTGATTTGTACCACAGTCATCAGGACTCAAAAGTTCGAAACAAACTGAAAAAAAAGATGGATGGTTTTATATTGCTGACTTGGGGACTATGAAACTATATACCTGCTGGACCTTCAGTTGACCTTGGAGATATCTAGTGGGGGGAGGAAAAGAGCTTAAGTTCAAAATGTAAAATATGGGGAAGATGAATCAGCACAATTTTGATGCTAGTGGCTCCATCCACCAGTTTTAATGATACATCTTCCCCTTTTTCCTGCTATAATCATATCTGCACATAGTTAGGAATATTTTACACATCACTGAATGCCAGAAAGGGTGCCAGTTACACTGTCCCAGTATCAGTGACACCCACATCTTGCAAATTTACATTGGATATGAAGATAATCACCCATGACTTTGGGCAAGCAGGTGAATAGTTTAGTTTATGGAGAATTCTACAAAATACTGATGACAAAACACTGCAACATCTTACCACTGGTCATGTAGTGAACACCTTCTTGTCCCACAGCTGTCCAAAATCCTACATTTTCCCTTCCCACAGCCATCCCATCACAGCCAGAGGCTTAGCTATCTGAAAAGGCAGGCAGCTTTTCAAATGGAAAAATGTTGCATGATATTGAATAACAACTCTGTTTCTCCATATGCATACATTTTTTTCACAGTTAATAATTCCTTTGCCTCAGTCTCTGAAAGGATAAGTTCAGGCATCTTTGCCTTGAAAATAGCTCTATGTTGCCCAGACAGTTAGCTAAATTTGAGATGCAACAGGTTATTCCACAAAGGCATCTTTAAAGCTGGGGACTGTGTTTACCAGGAGGGTGCAATATCACATTGTACTGACTGACATATCAGTCAGCCACAAGACATCACCTCTGCCAACACAACAAGACAGTTCTTGAGCCCAGGTGTACTTATATCCCAGCTTCCTCTCAGCATCCTACATCCAGAGATGCTTCCTAACCTCTTCCAGGTTTTGGGCCCCTCCTTTTTTTTTCACATCCTGGGATGAGAACCTCAATAGACCTGGGGCAGCCAAGCTCTGCTTCTGCTTAGCTTTGCTGCAGACTTTGGGTAGGAATCACGATGATTTTGCATGCTAACAAGCTCTTAATTGAACCCACGTTTAGATGCCTCCCCCCCCCTTAGCTTAGCTTAGCTTAGCTCAGTTTAGTTTAGCTGAGCTCCCAGCAAGTGGTTCAAGTGCCTGAACATATAGCAGGTGACCAGTCTTACATGCTGATAGAGAGGATCTTATTTACAACTTCTGAGCTATAAGTCCTAACAGAGCCTAGGCAGGTTTGTCTGTGGAGGTGGGGGGGATTTGCAAACTGGAGGTAATGGTGTTCATTCGGCTCTCCCTTGCCTTAAGGGTTGCGCCGGGTTACTCAGCTGAATGGTAGAATATCCTGAGTTGGAAGTGACATACAAAGACCATCAAGTCCAACTCCTTCCAGAGGACAGCCCCAAGGATCATATCATGTGCCTGAGAGTATTGTTCAAACAGTTCTTGAACTCTGTCAGGCTTGGTGCTGTGACCACTTCCCTGGGGGAGCCTGTTCCAGTGTCCAACCACCCTCTGGCTCAAGTGCTGCTTTGCTGAAGTCTGTCCTTTCTTTACTCTCTCTACTTTTTGGAATCAAATTTATGGTTGCATCTCCACAGAGTATAAAAGTTTCTTTTTATTATTATTTTAAGTAAAAAATATAACTGCCGTGGTGTCCCACTTCCTGGATGACATTGGCAACTTTACGTGTGGCTACTGACATTTCAAGAGAACCATCTTATACAGGCAGTCTGTGTTTGGCTAAATTTAGCAAGTCATGGATCAAGTGGCAAGTATGTTCCACCCTGAAACCTATTTTTGGGAGGAACTCAGCATAGGCACCAAGAGGTTAAAAAGCAGTGTGGGGGAGAAGAAAAAAAAAAAAGCAGCAAAATATTTTGCAAGAATTGTTGCTATGTTCTGAGCTTCAGCTCTTGAAAACTGTGGCTCTGAATCACGTTCACTGGGGAAACAGCTGCAGTTGTTTAAGATGCTACTGCTCCTCAGCTGTCTGTTACCTTCCTTTTGCAGGCTGGGGTCTGAACACAAACCTTCCTCAGCAGCTTAGACTTAAAGTACCCCTTTCTAACCTAAAGCAGATAAGACCCAGGCATGTACCCCTTTCCTCCAGCATCACTGAGGAGTACAGAAGTCCCTGCAGGAGGGCTGGGTGGGCATGGATAGTGTAAGAACTCCCAGCAAGTTTCTATAATGGGTTTGGAAGGGCTTCATTTGTGTGCACTGTGTGCCTGAGTGTCCTGACTGTACTCTGGTGTCCCAGATCATGAAATATGTTTCTACATATTCAGTTGTGACTGGATTAGTTAAAATTGTTTTGGAAAATTGACTTGACTAAATCACAGGGAAACCATGGTTTTGGACATGCTAGTCTGTAATTAATTGATGAGCGCTAACCAGATAAAAACCGGTTGTCAGCTCGCATAAGTGCATTCATATGGGTTTGTGTGTGTTTATCCAAACAGTTCAAATCCTGTTTTGATTCAATTGCTTCTAGACACTGTTTATTCCCCCCTATAGAAGTGCATATTAGCAGAAAAGACGTTCAATGCTGTCCTAGAACAGAGATGTACCACTGCGTGCCCATCCTCTCCCTACTGCCAAGGCTGCCCTGCGATGGAAGATGCAAAGCAGACTGTCTCTCTGGGAGCCCTGCCAGTGGCTGACTCAAGGTGAAGGATCTCAGAGACTGGCTGCAATGGATAAGAGCCACACCCGGTCTGGTTAGGCAGCACACCTGGTGCTGTCCGCTTCAGCAGCGATTGGGAAAGACACTGGTGTTTGCTGGCAGAGCCCCCTGACAATGTGCCTGCGGCTCACCTGGGCTTCAGCTGGAGCAGGCCTGTGCCCTCACACAGCTTTGAGGTCTCGCATTGCCCCAGCCTGTGCGGGTGGGGAGCTGGCACAGCCTGTCTCCTTGCCTGCTGGAGGAGGGAGAGGGATGAAACTAGGCTGGGAGCAGGTGAGTCATGGGCTGGCTCCTTGGTTTCTCTTGGGGCAGCCTCTTGCTTGAGGATCCAGTGGTATGCTAGAAACAGGAAAGGGACAGTTAGTTTCTAGTGGGGATGCTGGGCTGGCAATCTGGAAGTGTAGGAGATTCCCAGCTGTGCTACTGGCCTCAGCTTCCCCTGGAAACAAAACAGAGCTAATAATTACTCTGTCATGGAGTTCAAGCTCTGGAATATTGAACATTACTTAAGGGAGTATTCATGGGACTATCACTTTTGTGTTTTTATTAGCAGCACTGGCACTTAAGATGGAAATCATCTGGGTATCTAACAGACTCTTCATCATGTAGCTTGCTTTTTTATTCCTTTACTGACCTCAATCAACTGGCAAAATAGTTCAGGGTCTTCTGCGTCAGCTGTTAGTGCAGTATGAGAGTAAGCATGATTAAGATTTTTTTTAAATGTTTTGTAATGTAGGAAAAAAAGAAGAGGGAGTTCCCCTTTTTGTTAGGATGCACTAAACAAGTCTTTATTATAAAATCTTAACACAGAGGTTTTGACCAGCCTGAAAGGCATCCTGGTAATGAGGAAACTAATGCAGTAAGTACTTTTAGTGCCCAAGTGTTTAGGAGAGTTGTTTTCCTAAACAGTCAGTACTCTTCATTTTCAAGTCTCGAGAGCACAAGGTACTCAGCCTTGAAAATATCTTGATCTCTGCAAAACCAGAGAAGACCATGTTTATTTTTTATTCCTGAAGCTGTGGTGGGAGGGGGGGTGGAATTGGGTGGGGAGGGGAATCCCACCCCATACCTGAAACGAAATACAGCTAATTTCTCTCCTTCGCGGGAAAAGATCAAGTATTTCTCAAGTCACAAGCAACTCCCCCAAAAAAGAGCAGAAACTCAATTTAATAATGATGCTTTTGCAAGCAGCCTTAAAATCCCAACAAAAGAAGACAGAATTAAACCTCTTGAAAATATCACTTGGTCTTATTTGGGGAAACACAAGTTGGAGTACAGTTTTCAGACGATGTTCATCCTCCCCCATTTTCACTTTGGTGAAAGTGAGTAGAAGGGGCCATTTCAGCCCCTCCTTGCAGGATGCAGGAGTGTTAAAGAGCAGAAAGTAATACTTCAAGGCTGCTTGGAAAGAGAAGGACTTTAATTCCCACCTTAGTCGGTGCTCTTCCCTATCGATTTCAGCAAGGGCTGCTGCAGACACAAATAAACTGAGGCGAAACTGTAAATAGACTAAACCTCACTGAAACTGGTGATGGAGAATCTGCACACATCCTCACACTCAGCCACCCTCTCCCTGTTTATAGTAGAACTAGGAAACAGCTAATGGTACCTGAAAGTAGAAATACTGGAGCCCCTGCCTCAAACACACACTCATGATGGGCAGCAGGGGCTTCAGCTGGCTACTGTCTTCTCAATTATGAAGGGATTGAGGAGGGGGGAAATGATGGTGCCCGTTTAATGATAGAGAAAGGCTGTCCTAATGTCTAACTGCTGCTGAACACACCACCCAGCTCTCCGCTTTCCTCTGTGCCTCCTTCCTGACTACGAAGTGATCATCCCCCTAACAGTGATTATTTTTTTTTTTTTTTGCTTGCTCTGGATGGTCATGCTGGCCTGAGGGAGAAGCACAGCTGCAGACAGTGATCTGAGGGTGATTCTCAGTAAAAAAAAATCTGCTGAGTCTTGTGTTGGCAGCTGAAGCTCTTAATGAACAGTCTATATATCTGCTGCAGGGGATGAGCAGATCTATTAATACCTGGTATTGTCAGGTTTGCTAGTGCACCAGCCTGTTACTGGAGGTGGCTTGGGAGCAGTATATGCTGTACTCAGCTGTCCCTTCTGCGGGGCAGTAATTTCTGGCACAGAAAGGATCAGAGGCCCACATCTGGCAGTGTCCTTGAGTCCTGCAGCAGGAATAGGGCACTGTCAGGGCCACTGTCAAAGTTTGAAGAGGCTTTTAAACCAAGTTTAAATGAATTTCAAAAGGTGACATGAGAATGTGGACAAATACATTGCTTGTTTGATCTCTGCTGTGTTTGTGAGGGGGGGGCAGAAAAAAGGAATTTGTGCATTTTTTGCAAGGGATGGAGGGAACACCTTATTCAGCTACCAAATCTGCTTGTAATGGAACTTACCACTCCCTATGCTTTTGGCTGGCTTCTGAGGTCAGAAGGGGTAACAGTAGTACTGTGCTGGGGTTAGTGTTGCTTTAGTTATGAGGAGGAAGCTCTCTCTTGTCAATGCAGATTGAAATCATCTCTTACTATGGACAGATGATACTTAAGCCATTCAGACTTCAGTGATAAATATCTGCTCACATGGTAAAGTCCTAGGAATGTGGCTTTGCTACAAATCTGGATGACTGTCTAACTGGAAACTTTCTATTTTCAAGGCACTTAGACTTGCTCTGACAAGTAAGGTTCCAGTGGGGCAATTTGTAAAGCTTATGGCCTGGTCCTTGTTGCCTGTTTGGAAGGCCCTTAAAAGCAGGCAGTAGGCTACTCTTACACTGCTGATGTTAGCAGAGGCAGCAGCTGAGGCACTGCAGCCCCATCTGTGTTTCATGATGGTCTTTCCTGTATCAGAAGACCAGGTGTGAGCTCTCTCTGTGGGAGAGGAGAGGCTGCCAGACCTTCAGGAAAGCTGGCAATTGGCTTGGTTTCCAGAAAAATTAGTGCTTGTGTGTAGCTTCTCCAATGAATCCCAGGAGGTCTTGGAAAGTGGTTTGCTCTGGTGCCACCAGCTCAGGACCATCCTTCTGATGGCTTTGGCAGTGGGAAGCACGGTGAGCACAGGCTTGTCTGAGTGCCTGCAGCAAAGGCAGTGTTTCTGAGAGGCGTTGAGCTCACTGCATGTACACATGTCAGCTCTTCCACCTATGCGTGATAGGAAAGATCAGGTGTGTAGTACTCATGTGGTGAGAAGAACTTGTGGCCTCTCCAGCTAGAAATTGGGGCACTACTGTTCTAGAGCACAGAGCTGGCAAAGCCTTATTTGCTGGCGGTTTCTGCAATTGTGGTAGAGAAGGGCTAAGTTTCAGGGAGGAAAAAAAGCGGCCATGAGAACTTCTAAATCACTAAAAAAAGACACAGACACTGCAATCTTTGCTATGACTCATCCGGGCTGTTATTTGAAAAAGGCAGGCTGAACAGTCATGGACCTCCTTGCTCAAGGGAGCAGCACTCATTCGTGAACTTGCTGAAGCCCTGAAAGTAGAACTGGTATAGGTGAGCAGTTCCCATGCTGAGCCTCTGACCACTGATTTCCCTCCAACCACGGCCAGATGCAGCTCAGGGAGAGCTAGCTGTTCACAGCTGACTAGTTACTTCTCACCTGTTGCTTCCACTGCTGCTAAACAAGTTTGAGAGGTAAAAAATCCAGAAAAAATACATTCTCGTTGTCATCTTTCTCCTAAACACAAGCCATTAGATAGTTTCAGGAATTCCTGGAAGATGAGGCTTTGCACTGTAGTTGAGTGTTGTCAGTGAAGAAAATTGGTGTCTGCATTATCAAATTGTGAGTGGAGATATTTTCAGGACATTTTAGCAATGTTTCTTCCACTTTGAATTTTATTCCAGGTTCACAGAGAGTCAAAGCCCTGCTGTGAACTACAGCGGCTTGTTTAGTCACCTCCCTTTAGTGAGCGAGCCATGCTCCCTGGGGCCTTGCTGGGACATGAAAGTGCCGACAGATGCATTCTGTAAAACCTTGCAGCATCGCTGCCTCCTCCCTGGGGATTATGGACTTGTTGAGTCCTATCAGGAAAGACTATGTCCCCTCAGCTCAGCAAATCGTGGTGCAAACTGCTGAGGGCAGTTCACTGTCCGGCAGCCCGGGCATTGGGCAGAGGAGCGCTGGCTGTCCCCAGCCACCGCTGATGTTTGCTCAGGGAGAGGGAGTCAGGCGATAACGAGTCCCTCGAGATAAAGCGCTTTTGTTGTTTGCCTGCCGGGTCAGAGCTCGGTAGGTGTTATGCATTGCCGTGCGTTAAGGGTGTAGGCTGTTTAAAAGAAATTAAAAAAGGGGACTTTGAATGGGCTGGGTCAAGGTGTCAGAGGGTTAAACCAGAACAGTTCCGGCAGTTGCTAGAGGGAGAAAGTTGTATAACATCATCTTACACTGAGTAAACCTTCTCCATCTTAGCTAGCCATCCCTTTAAAGTTTTGATGTGAGAAACGTGTGCAATCATTAAGCCATCGTCTGTTTAATGAGCTTTTACTTTTTTTCAGCCGAATTTTTGCAATGGTGTATCGCCATCCTCAAGGAAGGAAAAAAGATTACTGGAGGAGGTAGGAACAGAAAAAAAAAACCCAACAAAAATCCAGTCTGGTGGGAAGGCTCAGCAGTTTAACAGTGCCACCTCCTGGCTGGCCCTGGGAGGGAGGGGTGTCTCAGCTTTACACTGACGTGTCCCTCATCTACTAATTACCAGCAGCAGCCGTGGAGTCCCACCAACGGATGGAGCTCCAAAGGGGGATATCAGCTGCAGCTCTATACCTACTCATCGCAGCAGCCAGGAACAGTCTTTGGTGCGCAAAGGCTGGCCCGGGCAGGATTCTTCTGCTTCAAAAAAACACCGCAAATCTTCGAGGTTTTTTTTTTGTTTGTTTGTTTGGTTGGTTTTTTTTGGTTTTTTTTTTCTTTTTTTGCGTTGGATGAAAAGAAATCCTGATCTTACCTCCTCCTCCAGGGATGGGGGACTCAGAACACAAGATGTTTTGAGTCATGGGGGGCGAGGAGGGCAGGACAGATCCTCTTTGGAAAGGTCGGATCAAGTGTTCAAATGCTGATATTTAAATTTCATAGAAAGTTGATTAAAGGCAACAATTAAAAAGGTATTTTGAAATGAAAGTGCCTGTAGCGCTGCTGTAAATCTTTCTCCTTAGGAAATGGGCCAGAATTTCCTGGCATGAGGGGGTAGCCATTGTCCCATCCTCTTGGACTCTGATCAATTAACACCCATTATCACAGGACCTAATGCACAAAGCAGCATGGTAGTAGGAAGGTAGCCCTTCTGGCTCTGCACAGGGTGCTTCTGCAATTATCCGCTGAGCCAGAATGATGTGAGGATGGCATTCTAGACTCCTCCTCAACATGGGGGGTATCAGCTGGACTTGCCTGGGACTGAGGCTTGGGGTACTGTGGAAAAAGCTGCCCTTAGGGATGCCAGTAGAATAGGGTCTCAGCTGTGCAGAGAATCTTGGTTTCCCTAAAGAATTTGATTCATAGACTTATTTTTGCTGCTGCACTTGAGTTTCTAGGAAGCTGAGTAGGGTTCAGGAGTGTCTTGCATGTGAGTGGCAGTCCCACAGCAGTTTAGGCATCTCCTAACCTCCCTCCCACCTTGTTTCCCTGCTCCTGGCTATGGCACTCCTATGACCCTGGCAGAGCCAGTTCAAGAAGAAAGCACAAGGCAGAGGTGAGCAGCTTTCTATTGGTGTGGTTTGTGAACATGTGGGTAGCAGGGGAGAATGGGCCTAGTATGGGTGCAGTGGAGGGAGTGAGAGTGCACAGTTGAGGTGACATGGACATGAGCACAGCTCCAGTGGCCTTGGTGCTTTGCTCTGCCGTGGATACTGTGTTTGTGACAGCTCCCAGTGTGACTGGGGCAGGTCTTCCTCAGCAGGGTGCACTTTCTGAGGCATATCAGCTGCTTCAACACGCTCTCAAGAGTACTTAGAGATGTGCAGGACCTTATATATACAGACAACATTTTCCCTGTCTAAGGAAACAATTTATCTTTGCAGACATTCCAGTAACAGCATGGGTGCCATTCTGTTTTGTTTTGTTTTGTTGTTTGTTTTGTTGTTTTTTTTTTTTTCCCTAGGGGGTAAAAATATAATCATTTATGCAATACAACAGACTGGCTTTCTAATCTTCCCTCTGAGGAACTACTTTGGCAAGTTCTTTGGATTTATATCTGTATTTCCTGGTGTTCCCCATCCTCCTCTCTTTCATCTCATTCTACGGTGTTTCCTGTGGGCGTAGTTACTACTGAGGAAGGAGAGGAGGCAGGAACATCTTGAAATCGCTGTGGTGGAAAAACCTGGTAGTGTAGTAGTGCCAACTGAACAGCTCTTCAGCCTGTGGTGGGGCCATGCAGAAACCTTAGCGGTGCTTTTGATATAAGGAATGCTGCACTCTGGGACCTCAACCCTTCGTCCCAGTTGAAGGGTTTGTGGTATGAACCAGGCCAAAGAATTTTCTGAGCCTAAAATAAGTAAATAAAGCTACAGCACAAGTGCAGTGTCTTGACACAAACAGGAATTCCTTAAGCCAGTTCTGCTGCTGGAGCCCCCATATCAAGTGGGTACAACTTAATAAATTTGGAGTTTCTTTCAAATAGATCATAATGAGTCTTTGTCTTACCAGTCCTCTCTGCTGTGTGGCCCTAGTCTGTGTCTGGAAGGCTCCTCCATTTAAACCATCCTTTAGCCACCACTCTTTCCATATAAAAGTGCTTTGTTTGATCTGGCTGCATTCCCTGACTTCAAGCAGAAAATCTTCAAAATTTAATATTTGTCTGTTAGCTCTGTCTCACCTGTGTTTGGGACTCCATCCTAATTGACACGTAAACCCCGGAAAACCAGTAGAGAAAATACCTTGCAATACTGAGAGTGATATCAGTTGTGTGAAGTTCTGCACAGAAAGCTTGTTATTTCAGTCAAGCCAACATAGAAATATTTCTCTGAATCATTATCACAGATGAACAGGGATTATAATTTTTTGGTCACAGAATACTCTGGTGTGGCTAAATCCAGAGATACCTAAGAGTCTACTCGAGTCTAAGTTTCTTAGCTTGGCTGTATTTGGGGTTTTTGTTCACACTGCTTTTTTTTTGCTGGCCAGTGGGAGCAGTTTGCTATTGTAGACAGTGCTATAGTGGACTGTGTGAACAAGCAACAGTGACCTGGAGCTGAACAAATCCTGCAGTGTTGTTTGCTTGCTACCTTTTGTACCAAAGCTCATTGCAGTAGTGGCTCTAGGCCTGTTTGTTTGTACTCATCACCCTACTCAAGGTACTAATGTTTTTTTGAACTCTCATGGTTCTTGTCGTGTGTTTATGCTGATGAAAGAATTAGAAACAGAAAGTATTGTGTGTTCCTGATCTAGGTCTGCAGTTCCCTAGCATCCAGAGAGACCTTGAATTTGATGTTGCTTTCCTATTTTTAGGGAGCAACCCAAACTATGAATAATAAATACAAGTTCTCAGGCAAAACTGTTTTTCATTCATAAAATTCAACACTAAAGACTGAACAGTAACTTTTCAGTCTGCTGCAAAGCAATAGGAATTCCATGTTGGGACTAGAGAGTTACTGACAGCTTCTTCAGCTTTTGCTGTGCCACAGTTAATAAATTGGTTCATCTTTGATTTTTATCTAGATAGAACAAAGGTGTCTCCAGCTAAGTGATGCAGATTAATGTAGTTTTCAATCTGAGGAGGTTGAACTTGAAAAAATAAAGGCAAAGCAAGCCCCTTTCTTCTGCTGGCTTCTCTCCTGGCTTTCAGAGTGAAAAATAGCTGGGGCATAACTTGAATAAATCAAGGAGAAAGAACAGATGAAAGTTATGGCATTGCATTTGGGGCTGAATCAAAACCTATTGCGTAGACACTGAAGTTTCTAGTTCAGTGATGATAGTGTAAGAAATCAAATCATAGGATGCCAGTAAGTTTCAGTGGTGTCGATTCTCTGCTTATATGCATTTAACACTTGAGGGGTCCTGTTGGAGCCCCAGGTAGAGCATTGCAGTGAGGGAGGGGTAAACTGCTGTCAGTACAGTGGTGCAGCTATTGAGGAGGATCTCTGATTTGAGTGCTCTTGTAAAGAACATGTCATGCATTCAATAGGGAAATCTGATTATGATTTGCTCTCCTCCTGCCCTGGAGCAGGCTGTTGTTTTCTGAACTGATGATTGCTGAGTAGTAGAAGGAGATGAATCTTTGCAAGATGCAAGAGAGCATCCTGGATCAAAGTACTTGGTTTTTCAAGGTAAAGTGCATTAAACTGGGGAGAAGCAAATCAACAACAGTAAAGAATATAATCTGTGCATTTTATCACTCTGCTAACCCCAGCTGTAAAATTTACCATAGGAAGGCTAATAAAATGGGAGCCACACAAGCAAACAGGGGGCACAGGATTGTCGGCAAACATTTATTTTGGCTCTGGTGGAGCCACTCCCCTGATCAAAGTGGATGGAGTTTGAACCTCTTTTAAGTTGTTCCCTGGTCTGTGAGTACCCTGATCTTGCATTGATGGCATCAGTATCATCTGTGTAGCTGAGTGGAAGAAGGAAAGTATCAGGAAGGAGAAGGAAATTATGTGTGAGGCTGCTCTACTGCAGTGTGAGACAACAG
The DNA here is from genome assembly GCF_001715985.3 of Manacus vitellinus. Taxonomy (NCBI): domain Eukaryota; kingdom Metazoa; phylum Chordata; class Aves; order Passeriformes; family Pipridae; genus Manacus; species Manacus vitellinus. The sequence continues at coordinate 7,348,144 of NW_021940534.1, forward strand.
TAGCTTATTTTAGCTTTTCCAGCCACTGTCTGGTTTAGGAAAACAACCTAAGGCTTATTGTATAACTAGATAGTACAGGCATTATCACAGGGCCAACAGGGAATGCTTTACCATTTGCAGGCTCATGCCTGGCAGACTGAGTAGCTTGGTTACCCTTATCAACAAAATGCCCCGCTGGCAGAAATCACCTTGAGCCTCAGGCTCTGTCCTTCCAGAGCATCTTTGTCTGATCCTTTTGTTCAAGGCTCCTCCCTTCTCACCCATCAAGAGCTGGTTGAATCCCTCTTGGAAATGAGTCTTTTGGCCAAAATAAACCTCTCCTCTCTGATCCTTTCAGGCTGGTGGTTGGTGTCTGGTGGGGGATGCTCACTAGGTGAATGTGGTGTTCTTCCTCAGTCTCACTGGCTGGGAAAATATATAAAGAGCTTCTGGGAGGAGGTACACTGTTGAGTAACATGGTAGTCTCATGACCTCTGGAACAGGATCTTTCTATGCAAATATCTTGCATCTCCCTTTATGTGTTAAGGGCAGAGCAAAGGGAGCTTTACTTTTGACTTTCTTTCCATTTTTGTCCCTTCTGTGTTTCTTTTATTTAATTTGTGCTCTGTTGGGTAGATTGTTGTAGACACCAGTGTGCTTTAGTTCAGATTCAGCTTAAGGCCAGTTCCTAATATGTTTGCATTAGAGAAGCAAGAGGGAAGCTGGGCTTGAATATATCCTCATGACATGAATGGGTCTCCTTGCTGGGTAGGGCAGTGCTGAAGAATGACAGAACATCCCTGCCTCAAAAAGACGAACAGGCTGAGCAGCAGGGTATGAGAGCAGACAGCAGGAAGTTAACCCTGTGACTGTTATTCTGCAGGGGATTGCTTCATAATACATTCTTTTACAATTCTTATTTTTAAATAGCTCCACATTATCCAGCCAATGCTAGGCCAGAGTACTTGTTTTTGGGCGCTTCCCCGGAGGTGTGGGCATTGAGGGGAAACTGAAGCAATCTGCAAGGCTGGCAGAGCAATCAAAGCAAGACTTTCCTCTTGCTGTCCTGGGGTACACTGTGTGACTTTCTACCCTCATATCTGCCACAGTCTGCATTCTTGCACTGCATGAGGAAGGTCCTGCATCTGTTATGTGAGGTCTGGGAAGGTTTTCCTGTTCTAGGCTGGTTGAACACTGTAGCATGTGCCCTATCCTACTGCTGCATAGAAACAAGGCTCTCAGCAATATACAGCCACGTAACAAGGCTGGGTGGGTGAGAGCTGGATTTGTGGGTGACCTTCACACTGAACTAGGGATGTGCTGGTGTGATAGGAGATCTGTTCTGGCAGTCTGGGACCTTGCCCGCTGAGATACAGAAGTCTCTGTGACTAGGCTGTGAATTACTTGATAGAAACATCGTAGTAGCTGTTTTATCTCAGCTTTAACTGATCAGTGAGCGTATTTGTAGCACACTGATCACTGTGTTTGCCTGAGCCCTGTGGGAGCTCCTGGGAGCAGACTCCCATCCCATCTGTCTCACTGAAGCATTCGTCAGTCCTGGGAAGGTTACTTTAGAATAATCCTCTGGAAACACTGGGGTTCTTCATCATGGTCCATTGCATGAGAGCTGAGGGTAAAGATAGGTTCATGCTTTACCTTCCCAGTGTCCTCTGTGACAAAAACTAGATTTTGTTTGGAATAACACCCTTCAAATGTTCCTGCTCCCCTTACTCCCTTTTCTCATGCTGCAGGACACTATCAAAATAATAAAAAGGAGCCACTCTGGGATTATTTTAGGGCTACACTGGAGAGTGCAGGAGATGGTGCATGAGAACTTTAAACAATGGATCTTCATGGAAAGATAACATCTTTCAACATAACAGAAGCAACAGCATAAAGACACTTCCAATTCAGGCAATATTGCCAGCAAGGGCTGAGAATCTGGCCCAGAGTCTGACCATGGGATGAACTTGTGCCTCATATCCCTCACTTCAAAGAGATCTGTGTGGAAGTGTGCACATCTTTGCCTTGGCCAAACCCAGTTGTCTCCTTGCTCAGGCGGAAATTCCCTGTAGGATATTGCTCTCACCTGTGCACAGATGAGCTATATTCAGACTCTGGTTGTTGCTACGGTGCCCTTACTAAGCTTTTTGAGGCTATTTCAGAAAGATGACTGCAGTAACTTCCAAATATATTTGAATTCAGGTGTGATAGTGTGAATACACCTTCTGGTGTAACAGACCTTCTGGTCTAACAAGGAATTAATTGGCTGTGCTTGGATCAATGAAGATGAACTCTCTTTTTGTTGCTTGACCATGCACAACGGTGTCCAATTAGAAACAGGAAATCAAGGAAGAAACTAAGGCGTTTCTTAGGCAGAAGGAGTAAAGCCGTTTTTAATTTAAAGGACAGCTGAAACCTGGAGCTGCCAAACCCTGAATGATTTTTAGACAGCTAATCTCCCTGGCTCTGTGGTATGGCAAACATACCTTCCTCCTTCTATGGAGAAAGCTCCAGTTTAAATGTTGGAATGTGGGTTTGAGATTTAGTCTTGGATTTTCAGTTTAATTCCAATAGAAAAAGGGCAAGCAATTTTTGTGATAGGAAGCCAAATGTTGTTCACTGGTTCTGGGAGTGAGGCTCTGCAATGTCTTGGGTGTGAGCTAGGCAAAAAGGATCAGTGATGGAAGATCTCAAGGGCCAGAAGTCCGATGCTTTAGAGATTAAATTCCCACTTTTGGGGCAGCTGAGACCTCCTCCAGCAGCTTCTGCTGCAGATGCCCTAGGGGAGCCTCTGCACCATGTGTAGGCAAAAGCTGGCTTGTTCACTGTGGTGGGCCTGGGGGCCCCTTCAGGTGTGACTGAGGGTATAAGGAGCCTGGTGAATCTGGCTGAGAGGATCTTGGCTATTATGGGGTCAGTTTCAAGTAGAAATGCTTAAACTAGCACTGTGTCTGTTTTTAATCTGCTGAGTATTTCATCAGATAACAGACCAAGAAGCTTGGTGGCAGGAATTTGGGTTTTAGTCATGCTTTTGTTGTGTGATTGCAGTGGAAGGGAGCTGAGCAAGTGTACTCTTGTGTGAGTGCTGCTGCTGAATGTAGTTTTGTTAGCTTCTCCACAAGGTATGGCTCTTCTGATATATCAGTGGAATCATGGGGAAAGAGGTGAATCTGAAGAGCTGCTGACATGAGGAGAAAAAAAAATGAGCTTGTGTTTGTACTGTGCTACTATTTTACTAATTACGAAGACCTAAAATGCAGCAATGGTGGTGACTTGGATGAACTGTTTCCAAAACAGCATCAGCACTTAAGAGTTGAACCCTGATCTGGGGATTGGTGGCTGAAGCTGTGATGAACTCCCTGGCCTTCTTTCTTTTCCAAACCAGGATGTAATAGAAATGGGCTGAAAGTGCAGTGTGTTAAATGTGCTCTATCCCATCTGGTGGTGTTTACTGGTTCATGTTCAGCAGCAGTAAGCCTCCCTATATGAGTAAGGCTCAAAGAGCTGCTCTCCTTTGCAGAGATAGCAGGTGAGAATTTTACTGGACAGGAAGAAAGCAAGAGACTATTCCTTGCTGCTAGCTGTTGGCTGCTCTGCAGTGTTGGTTATCTGTGCAGCAGGGATTCTCTTGCTGCTTAGGAATTCATTCGAGCTGCAGAATGTGGATGTGTAGGATGGAGGCCATGTGTCAAAGCTCCTGTGTGGCCAGATGTGAGCCACAGCTGCCCTAGCTGCACATGCATCTCTGTGCACAAGCAGTCCCGTGCTTGCTACCATCCTTCGTAAACTTGTGCTCAGCTCCAGGACCCTCCCGTGCCTCTGATTCCGGCCCACACCTTTCCAAATCAGAACTCAACGCTACTCCCAAACCTTCCCCTAGAGGGAAGGATCCCAAACAGGTACTCTAGATCCTAATCCCATGTGCTGCCCTATGCCTACCTAGGTTATCTAGCTACCCATCAGCTATGCCAGGTGAAAGGCTCTTGGAATGAGATGATTTGGGGATGTGCTGCACCTGGAATGTAATATGTGTTACTTCTCCTGGGGCTTTATGCTCAAAGCAAGGAACAGTTTGTCCTCTGTGAATATAATGCATGTGTAAACATGACTGATACTTTATATTTAAAATGTGCTCATTTACCTTTTCCCCCTCAATCTTCCCTCCCCCTTCCCCTTCCCCACCTCCCATCTCCCCCCCCCCCTTAAGCTTTTGAGAGACCCTAGAATCATGATGAAAAATGAGAAAAAATGCTCTTTCATTATGAATTTATTGAGAAGCAAGAAGAGCAAATAGCTTAGGTACAGAATGATTCACATGTCCCTTAAAAGATATTAAAGAACAAAAAATTCCAGGTAGACTCCAGAAGGTTAGAGTGATATGAATCCAGTGACAGGACATGGATCACTGGAAAAAGGGCATGTTCATCCTATCTGGTTTTGTTCTGTGATTATAACAAAATCTGTACTAGTGGAATCTCCAGATTGGCCCCAGAGAAGACTTAAGATGTTGAATGCTGTAACTGCATAATATATGAGATATATATATGTATATATATAAAGTCTTTAGCCTGTGTTAGAAATTGATACCTCCATAACTTACTGCAAAAAATTGTTTAGGCTCTCACCTGTTCTGCCTCGTGCTATTTTCATTCTAAGATGAAAATGTTGGTATTGGATACTTTCTACTTACAGCTGTATATATTAGAAGAAAAAAGTAGGCTACAGTGTGCTTTTAGAGATAAAAGGTACCACTAGAGGATCTAGTAAATTCTTGAAAAAAGTGAATTATAAAGAGGTACACCATCAGAATCACCACGTGGGGATTATTTTCTTCAGAATCATCGTAGCATGCAAGCAGCCTACTTGGCTTGAATAGTTTTGGTAGTCTGTAGCTTCCATGTAATTGGTTTGTTGCTAATAATAGTCTAAATAATTTTTCACGGTAAAATCGGCACAAGCGACAGTGACATGATCTTCATTAGTCAGCTTTGCTGAAACAGTGTAATCTCCCTGTGTGAGACAAAAGCAAAGCAAGAGATTAACCCATCAGTAGTACATAGCTGGTTCTGTTTCTATTTCCGAGTCCTCTTCCCAGAAATAGAATAACTCTTTTCCCATCAAGTTCCTCCAAAACCTTTCCGGTCCAAATGTTTCAGAGGTGGTAAAGAACTTGCCCATATTTTCTGCCAAAATACTCTCATCAGGGATGTCAATGCTGACAAGCATAAGTTCAAAATTGAAACAGTGCAAGGGGAACAAAATGTTTTGTTGCATAAAAAATCCCTTCAAATCTGTGCAACTTCTCATGTTTCTTATGAGCAAGCACAATATAGCCTGTGCTGTTTAGTAACTGGAAAGCAAAGAGGTGCTCGTTTGTCTGGCACTTCACTTCCTTGGATCTTGTTGTTCGGTGTTGTTAATATGAATTTCTATAAGAGAGCACCTTGGAGGGATGTGTGTGTATAGATGACTCAATATATGATGAATTCCTGTATAATAAAACAAGGGGTAGTTTAATTTCAAATTGTGTATTTAAAATTATGAATTCAGGCTTTTGGTAGAATTTGTATCATTACAGTGCAAAAAAACCCCAAACCTTAAAGAAGCCATGACTGTCTTGTTTTGGTCAAAGCTGCTCTCTTCAGACATTTGGAGAAGGAGAAGCACTGGTTATGGGGGGTGACAAGCTTATTTAGCAGATTTGAAGGAAGAGGTGAACTAGATTTCATTCAGTCTATATTGCTGGCACTGCAGTAATTATTTCTGTTTGTTTTTTTTTGTTTTTTTTTTTTTTCCTAGAGGGTGGACGGGAGAAAAACCTGGGGTCAGAGAGCTTGGCAGCAGGGACCTCCTGGCTGTGTACCACAGAAAGCTTTTACCCTGCTCAGAACCCTTCTGGTTGTGCAGTAGAAAGAGGCATGGCTAGAATGAGTCAGGTTTCCTGACATTTGCCTTTTACAATGGGATTCCTAAGGCAATATCTGGCCTGGGTCCCCACAGAAAGGTTCAGGTTAAGTGTAACATCCAAATTTAGAGAGAGGCCCAATGGCAACATGCTCATGAGAATACAGACTTGTTGTAATTGCTGTGTGGACTGTGCAAATGTCCCTCAGGCTGCTCAGATGAGGCTGTTCTTTGCAATGATCAGGAGATAATTGCTCTATGGGATAACTCCTTTTTACCAGCATGGAAGGAAGGTATTATTTGTCTGATTGATTAATTAACATAAAAGGCTTCCTATTCCCTTTCTCACAATCACATTAACTCTCTAAAAGCTTAGAGTTGAATTCATGGAAGTTCATAATAGCTAATTTCCATTATTTATTAGTAATTAGATTTTTTTTTCTCCTCCAGAATAAATTTTTGCTTGTGGTGAAAAATTGTTATTAAAAGAGGATTGTAAACAGTCTTGGAATTTCTGGCTCCAAATTCAGCTAATTTACCCAAAACTGGAGTTTTACTGGTCTGTGTGCATGTTTCTTGGGCTTTCTCTTGGTTGAAAGATTTATTCCTCAGTTTGTCTAGAGATTTTACTATGTAAGTGTCCTCAGTGTGTTAGTAAAGCTGCTCCTGGAGCAGGATGCTGATTGATGTGAGCTCAAGCACTCCTGTACAAGAGATCGAAAGTTATTGCTCAACACAGAATCCCTAGGTGTAGGCTTTAGGGAAGCAGGCTGGTAGGGGTGGGATAACAGCCTGCATAAGGGGGCCCAGCTACCTGTGTGAAAGCCTTGGGAAAATGCAGGTTGCGGTTGCTGCTATCATCAAGGGAAGATTGAGACATATTAAATGGTAGCTATTATGGAGGCTCTATTCTCCCAGAAACCAGCTATCCTTGTAATCACCTCTGCAGGTCTTGGCAAGCCCGGTTCTTTGGGACTCATGTCTTTGTTCTGTATCCCGGTTCTGACCCTGTTCTGATCCTGTCTTCTTTTCCTGCACTTGGACCAATCCAGTGATGAGCAGGCCTGAGACCTCATGTTTGGGCCTATGAGATAGGTTTTGTGTCTGCTGCTGAAGATCTGAGAGCTCATGCTGTGCCTCTCTTAGTAAATCTAAGGAGTATTTCACTGGCCACCTGAGCTGTATGCTTTCGTAGTGGTAACTATGATCCTTTCTCCACCACATTCTCAACCGTATGCCTCAATAATCTAGATTGTGCCTTCTTCTCTTCAATCTTGCTATTTTGAGAGTAAGAGAGGGAGAGCCTCCTAAATATCTATATGGCTGCATGACTTCAGTGTTGGTACAAGAGATCTCCTATACTAAGAAAATCTGTCTGTCTCTGGATAACGGTGCCTCTCCTATGCTTTATAAGCAAAGCCACTTAATTTCATATTGGAAAGAATTAGTCATGTAAAACACTATCAGACACAGTGTGCTAGCCAGGGGAGCCTGGAATGTGCTGATGTGATTGCTGGTAGTCCTCTGACCACACCTCATCCGGAAAGCTTGGGAGCACATCTGTGACCAACTTACCTGTGGGATTTCTTTGATTCCCAGCGTGACTGGTCCCTCATAGTGGAGGCGTTCTGAAAAGCAACAATGGTGTTGGGTGGTTAGACATGCAGCACATGAAGGAAACAAGCAACTGATCACAGATATTTTCTTTTTGAATTTCAAAGTGCTCCAGTGACAAGTGTTATGGAACTGCAAAATGCTGTATACACAGTCTTGCAACAGCCCTCCTGAGAGAAATATCAGCATGTATAATGCCTTGTGCAGAAAGGAAGGCAGAGCCTGGACTCAAGGACCTGCAGCCCCTGCCTGAATGGAGGAGAGGGACATGGCTTTGCAAACTAGATGGGTGTTCCTATGGCAGCATGCATCCTTCAAGTGGGGAAATGAAAGGGGAGAGGGACTGCTGGACTCAGGTCCTTTAGCGTGAACTATTAAACACCTGCAGGTGCAATAGCTGAACTGTACTGTTTTGGTAACTTTTATAAAAACCAGTCTGAACTGAGTGTTTGAGGAGGACTTCTGACTGCTTGCTAAACATGACCTTAAAGTAATAAGAACATGTCTATCTCACTGCTGAGGGAGCGTTCACCAAGAAGTTACATGAGGTATTAAAGTCATCACAAGTTGTGCTGGTGACTGGAATAGAACCCAGGAGTTCCACCTTCCAGTCCTCATCTCCCTAATCGTGTGAGGTATGCTTGCTCTTTGCTGTTGAAGAAAGGGCAACTTTGGCATTAATGGAGAGAATTAGCAAGCTATTTTGCAGTTCCTCCTACTTCTTCATAGCTTACTGGGCCAAACTGTGCAGACTTGACTGAAAATAAAACTTGTAGATGTTTCGGTGTTTCAGAATTTCTTGCACAACTTGCCCCACACAAGTCGTGGAAAAGTCTTAAGAACTGTTTAAGGATTCTCTTTCGTAGGTGTCATGAAATATTCTTTACTTTGACTGTGACAGAGGAGTAAGTGTTTCATCATGTTTATATGAGTATGCGCTGGCATCTTGATGCTTGTCATTTCTAGAGAGCTGTTTTAGTCTAGTCTCACTGTTGGTTTATACTGCTTCTTCTGAAATGTTGGACAAAACGTTCATAATGTCTTTATGTTGTGTGGTCCATCTCACCATGCCTGGGCTTGGAAAACATTCCACGGGAGGTCTTCCCACACATGTTATGAAATGTTAGTCTTGTAACAAAATTTTATGAAAGAATCATGACTATAAGATAAGCTAGGAAAAGGAGAAACCTCAGATATTACCAATGTTCTGCACCTTTGCATTAATGAGAAGTTTGCTTAATGGGAATGCCCTGATGATCCTGGGAGGTGGAAAAGATGCAAAACAACTCAGTGTTTCCCTGAAAAACCTAGTACCAAAACAGGGAATAGAATAAGTATGTTTTGGCTGATCAATCTCAAAATGGTCACCTATGCTACAGCACCTGTACTGTACTCGTTCCTCTCTGCATCCCTGGCCAATTCACTGGACACCAAGAAGTCTTTTCCTTTTCCTTTTCGAAGAGCAGTCAGCATCACTGCTTGCTTCTGTACACGAAGCAAGAGCCCAGGAGTCTGACACATCTTCATTGCAGAGAGCAGTGACTCAAGAATTTTAAAAATACAGTACAGCCCACTTCTCACTTCATAACTTTAATAGAGTCTAAATGGGAATTAAAGGCACTGCAGACTGCATGACTTAGGTGATGAGTGACTCCCTTGGGACTTAAGCTGTATGTGTGTCAATGTGTGCTAAGGCATATTGTGAGCTGCCCCCTCAGGGTGATGTGGACCATGCAAGCTCATGTTTTGTGTGTCCTTTCTTTCAGTAGAGAGCTTTGTATGACTACCTGTCTTTCAGACAACTCTGAGCCTAGCAAATCTTGGATAGCAGCAGAGGAGAATGGAGAGGAAACTGAGCTGTGAACAATCACCCTTCCCCAAGTCCTTCTCTCCAGAGACATGGAAATTCCCTTTGGATCACATGGCTCATTAGGATCTCACCTAGGCTCCCAGGAAGCCATCCAGAATGTAAAAATACAGATGCAGCATTCAAGCTCTGCAAAGCCTGTATTTTAAAATGAAGTAGGAGTCATCGGGCCATAAATTTGCTTCTGAAATGATGGCAATGCTAGTCTCTCATCTAGTGTAGGTAGAAGCTATTTTTCCACACACACTTCACTGTGATAAAGTAGCCAGATGAATGCAGTCTTGGGGCTTTGCCTCAACCCACTCTATTAAGTTTTCTGTGGTTGCTCTGATGTGTTGTAGGTATGCCTTTGCTCGTAATCAAAGAGGTCACTCTTATGGGCTGTATTATGTTTTAGGGAGCCTTCAGTTACGGAGATAGGTTCTGTGTGTCCAGTTTGAGGTCCATGTTTACTGCTTTATGATTCAGTAATAGCCTTATTTAGCTCTTTCTAATCAGGAGTCTTGCAGTGGTTCACAGTTACTAGTCATACGGAGCTACTGGAGAGAGCCCAGTGAAGGGCCACTGATATGATTAAGGGACTGGAACATCTCTCCAGGGAGGAGAGTCTGAGGGAGCTGGGACTGTTCAGCCTAGAGAACAGAAAGATTAAGGGAGAGCACATCAAGTTGTACAAATACCTGAAGTGGGGTTGTAAAGAGAATGAAACCAGACTCTTTCCAGTGGTGCCTAATGGCAGGGCAAGAGGCAGTAGGCACAAACTGAAACACAGGAGGTTTCTCCTTAACATCAGGAAAGACTTGTTTCACTGTGAGGGTGACAGAGCATTGGCAGAGATTGCCCGGAGAGCATGTGGACCCTCCATTCTTGGATATATTTAAAAACTCTGCCTGGACAGGGTCCTGGGCAACTGGCTGTAGATGGCCTTGCTTGAAGTAGGTGGGAACTGGACTAAATTACTTTCAGATGTCCTTTCCAACCTCAATCACTCTGTGTTTCTGTAACCAGTCCTCTAGGAAACTCCTGTGACCTTCCTTACTTCAATGGGGAGGGGGAAACTATGCTGCTTTGAAAGTATGTCATTATAGGAAAGCAAGGGCAGCTTTCTCTTTCAGCTAGTTGAGACCTGCCAGAAAATACTGTGGATTCATAGATCTGCTGAATTTTGTCATTCATATTCACTTTGGACCATGGCAACCTCCTCAGAACCTATACTGGCTGAATAAGGTTTGTTTGCAAATTTTGAAAAGCTCGTTCTATGTTCCAGTTGCATGAGAATTTCTACTATAATTTCAGAAGTGTAAACATCCTCCAAGGCCTTAAGGAGTGTAGTTATCACAGCATCCTTTATACGCATTTTTCTCCATATATTCATACGTTTTTACATTCCTCCATTGAAAGAGGATGAACATATCTGCTGCAGTAACTGTCACAAACACTGAGCAGCTCATTGAAAGAGTTCTGAGGTCTTTTTAGAGAAAGCCCAAATGTAGTTGCAAAAAATGTACAAACACTGGAAAGAGCATAAATCATGAGTGCATTTCTCCACTTAAAAAATCTCCTGTTTCTTTATTAGTCTGCTAGTAAGTTACGTTATATGTCAAGCATGCTGTCAACAGTGGTGTGTTTTCAGCCCTTTTTCTTAAAGTCTTATCTGAAGGTGATTTCTGTAGAGCACCCTAGAAAATATTTCTAATTTACCACTGATTCAAGGTGATGCTATTGTATTTTTTGTAGCAGCTCTTCACTGTTGTTTCTACCAAAAGTAACTTAGCCCTTTTCTTTGCCACTAGTCAGGCCTTTAGTAGCTTCCAGTCTGAAGCAGAGCTTTCAAATGTGTAAGAGCTTCCTGAGGATTGCTTCAAGTTACTAGTTATCATTTATCATGAAGACGCCTCTCCTTCCTGAAAAAAGTCCTATAATGAAATTCTCACTCCTCTTTCTCAAATCTCCCTTACACTGAAAATCTGTATACATTCTCACACTCTTGTGCTATATAAAGACCCTGTACATCTGCACCCACCTCTTCCTTTTTCTATGTTCTAAATATTTTTAGAACTTCAATGCTCCATGTTTGAGTTCTTCTAGGACACAATCTTGCACCCATGCAACTGACACACAGCTTCTGCAGGTTTTATGGATGTAGGAATGATCTGAAGAACTGCCAGCTATAGATGTATAGTTGAGTGAGAAAAACATATATAAATATATAGCCAGGTGAGAAGCATTCACTTTCTTTACTGGGGAGGAAAAAGTGAGATGAAGGAGCTAAACAAGATGTCACTGTGCATCAGCACAAAGACCTAGCTTTGTGGTGTAGCTGCTTTCTCAGAAACAGGTACCTAAACTCTCAACATAATAGCCGGTTTTGTAATTCATGTTGTGTTTTCTACTTTCATTCACAAATACTGTTTTAGAAACTTGCCCACTGTAACACCTACAATAATGTAAAGAATGGAGATCTGAAGCAAGGTGGGGGTTTCTCTATGGTTTGGGAGTGTGCACAAGGAATTGTGCAAGTGCTCTGATGCTGCCTTTGTCAGTTGGGCCTGAAAGAAAACTTGCAGAGGATGCAGCTATCTTTTTGTCAGGAAACTTTCTTTAAGCATGCAAGTTGTGGTTGACACATTGCTAAATATTACTCTGGTAGGTCTTTTACTCTGATTTTAGTGATTTTATTGGGAAATCTGTTGAATTTTATGTAACTGTTTTCTTTGCAGGAAATGGGGAATAACCATCACTTTCTACTAAAAAAGAGGAAGACCTGAGTTCATGCTGTGCTGCAAAGAATTTAGCAGTCTTGTTGCTATTGTACTTAAATGGACAATGGCCAGTTTCCCTGCAACCTTTGAGCTAACAACTTTGCAACAGGCATATAGCTCAAACAAAAAGATCTTAGAATCCTATTTAGAAGTCCTAGAGAGCAGTGCCAGACATGACCTTTGCTTAACAAAAATAGTAAATACTGTATGATTGTGACAAACATGAAACCTCCAGCTATATTAAGTCTTTCCAGCACAGAGAGTACTTCCAGTCATGGCAAAAACTGTAGGATTATAGGAGAGCAAATAACAATAAAAATAAACCAAACAAAAAAAAAAAAAAAAAAAAAAAAAAAAAAGAAAACAACCTCAAACACCCAAGACTTTCCTACATCCGGCTCTTATAAGTCTATTTTTCTTTTAAGTTCTGCTCTGCTCTTCCACACCAGTGAGTGGATCAATGAAGCCTCTAGCAGGATGATGTTTTGTCTAATTTTGGGAGAGGGAGAAACAGCCAATTTTTGGCCTCCTTGTGAAAGACAAGCAAATTCTATGTGAAACTATATTTAAACTTAGGTCAGGTCTGGCCAGATGTTGAAAACATTGTCTGTACAACAGGGAAAAAGAGGCTCTCCATGAAAAGCTTCAGCTGAAAGGGCTATGTGCTCCCCTGTAGGCTGCATACTTGGCCATCCACAAGTTTTCCTTTCTGCATAGGTATTACGTCGGATTTACAGCTGTGTTAATATGGTAAATTATGCCTGAATTGTCCTAAACTGGTCTTCAGCTTAATTCTGTGTCCTAAAACATGTTTTGGAATCAACTGTCAACTAATTAAGAAATACCACATTTTCAGTTTGAACCTCAGTCTGAGAAAGTTCACTTCTTTCCACTGTGACTTAATTACTAAATAATAATAGCTACTGAAAGAGAGGGTGTGTATTAAAAAGTTTGTGGCAGAGGTTCTTGCACAAAGGCAGGAATGTTTCTAAATGAAGATACATAGTATTATTTAAACAGCCAACTCTGGGTTTATATCATAATGTACTTCAATTAGTAGAAACAATTGCCTGTCAGTTCAAGATTAAGGGACTTGGAAACCCCAGGAGGTTTTGGCTTTGTGGCTTAATGTGTGAATAGCAGTTTGTGCTCAGCTCAAGGCTGATTCTACTTCTCCTTAATGTATTCTCCAAGGGATGTTTAGTACTTCATCAGAATAAGATAGTTTTTCAGTGGGTCTGTGGGTGGGTTTTTTCCTCTTATAATTCAATACAAAATTGAAGAAATGTCTGAATTTAATTTTTTTGTCTATCTGACTTACAGGATTTACATAATTGGTTGCTCATGCAGCATTTCTCTATTATTCTTTATGATAGTTCTGTGCTGTGTGAAATGTCTTAGTCATTTTCTAGGAGCTGTCTTAGCAGTAGTGCTGTGCATGGTCTTTAAACTCATAGCCCTTGCACATGAGTTATTGTAGCGTTATCAGGATGAAGATGCAAGTGGATGAAAGGAAAGCAGAGCTTCTGTAACTAACTGGTACTCTAACAACTCAAACTTCCCTGTGACTCTATCTGTTTATTTCAAAATCAGCCTAAAGAGATGATCATGATGTAAGAGGGATTTAAGAATAACTGTTTAAGATATGTGGATATTGAAGTCCAGAAGCATGACCATAGCTCTTCCAAACATAGTGTGGCTAACTTGGCACTACCTACGCTGCGTTGTAGCAGAAGGGACCCTGAGGTGCCCAGGCTCACCTGGGACCAAAGATGCTTGCTTTCTTGGGGCAGCTAATACCACTGTAAACCAACCAGTGCAAGTCTTCACCGGTTGGCAGTTCAACTGGCAGGAACTGAATTCATGTGACTGCTACATAGGCACATGTTGAGCAGAAACAAGGTGCAAACCATAGATGGAATAAAATAGTATCTTGGTTCAAATATCCTTACTCAAGCATAATTTCTATTAAAGTGAGCTGAAAATATCCTTTGAGGACAGGAAGTGTTACTTGCTTAATAGTGGAGAACATGTTCAGAATGGTTGTTTGTTTGCTCAGCCATTTCTTTTACAGAACTAGCCTTTATTTTTGTCATAGTTCTTGCTCACATGACAACCACATGCCCATAAATAGGGATTATGAACCTCTCTGCTATTAGATGGGGTCATATAACCACAGTTATTTTTTATGGACTTGAAATCCCATGTGCGTGCAATATTCTGTGATTAAAAGAAAAGCAAAAAAAACAGGTTAGGGGGAAAAGCAGGCTCTTAAATTAAAACGTCTCTGTCCTACTGTGTTTCTGTCATCCATTAACATGCTGTTGAAGTAAACAGAACATTACGATGTATTGGTGCGTTCAACAGCACAGCGGGTGCATCCTGCTTGGAGTATTCAGCAGCCATCAAACACTTAGAGTGCTACCTAAATTACCTCCTTTCTTCATTCCACAGAAAATAAGCTTAGAATGACCCGGCGCGCAAAGGGTCTCTGAGTAGGTTAAGACCGTCTTCCCATTTATGATCAGCTGAAGCTTGACATATAGTTCCTTGATGTTGTGTCCTACACACAAAGCAGAAAGAGAGCTCAGAGAAAGTGCAAGGGTAAACAGGTTTATTACTTTATTTTAAAAAAGATTACATTTTTTCCCCCTGCTGTTTGAGCTATTAAATTTTTCCTCCTCAATGAGAACTCCTAATACATACTTAAGCAACAGGTCTCTAAGCCCTTCAAGGTATATGACAAAGAACATAACAGCACATATCTTTATTGTTAAATAAACTACACCCATGACCATTCTCTGACTCTGAGGTCAACTAGCATATCTAGTAGTCCTTACAACAATCTTACATCCTTACATCTAAACTTTATTTTCTGCTGTCCTTAGCAGAGGGATCATATCCAATGGGCCCCTGGGAGCAACCTGTGACCTGTAACCTCTGCCTGGGAAAACAGTAGCTGGCCCAAGCAAAACTTGTGCCAGGGACCAGCAGAGCAGCTAGGCAGTGCTAGGAGGTTGCCTGCTTGTGCCTGGCTTGCTAACACAGACAGAGCCAGTGAAGCTACTGGATTTAGAGGGAGGTCCCGTACTCTGACTTGTGGGAAAAATATTTACAAATGCTTTTAATGTGATTTTTGCAGGCTTGTTTAACTTTGCAGCAACCCAAAAACTGATGCTTCCTTGGCAAGTGGGTAGCATTCTCACAGAAGGGAGACCTTAGCATACAATGAAGTGTTCTGAAGTGTTAAAAGACACTTGGCACACAAATTTATTTTCAGCATCAGGAATGTACAGCAGCTTCTGTATAAATACTTCTGTATTTATACTCTGGCAGTAGAGGTTCTAGGTGAGCTTGGGGCCAACAAGTTTGCAAGAAGGTGGCTTTTCTGTGCAAGGATCACAAAGCAAGCTATGACTAATGTTAACTTGTGCACCCAGTTTTGACCTTTTATTGCTGATCAGTCAGGTGCTGAAGGGTATAATTTCAGCTACTGATGGTGGTAAACTGATGGCATGACTTTTGCCTCAGGCTAGCACTTCCCCAGCATGTTTCTCTGTATGCTCAGGAGGGGCAGAGGGCTGTCCCCACCTTGCTCTGTGGGAGTCCCTTCAGTCTCCTACCTGAAAGGGTCACAGCCTTGGCAATTTGGTGAACACTGCTGGTGCTGACAGAAGAGTGTGGGTGCTGTAGCTGTCTCGTTCAACAAGACTTTCCCTAGAAGTCTTAGCTATGAAGATAAGCTCTAGAGCAGCAACCCCCCACCTTGGCTATCCATGTGTATAAATGAAGGGTAGGAGAGGAATAGGAGTTGGGGGCTGATATGACCTTCTTAGGGTGACATACATAGTCTGAGGCTGAGCTGATAACAGAACTGACATTTCTGTAGCCCTGCATAGGTTTTGAAATTTCTAAGAAATGAAGTCCATTCATATTTTGTGGGAGGTTTTCGCCCTGGCTTACTTCTTAATACCAGCACTCACACATGAATTATCTGTTTATGGTGTGAGAAAATAGCAATTCACTTACCTAGGACCATTGAAGCTCTGATGTTAAAGGTGTGGGTTGCAACATCAGAACACTTGTCAATGCTGAAAACAAAATCTTGCTGGGGATCTGTTTGAAGACAAAAAGCAGTGGGTAAAAAGTTCTGTCTTTAATGAAATGTAATGACTTTTTAGAAGAAAGCAATAGAATATAAAAGTGTTATAAAAAACAAATTACATACTCCTTAAAAATCCTGCAAGAAGTGCTCAAAGCTCCCATACCCTGTGTTCAGTAGCTACTTAGCTACTTCTGTCCTTCCTGCCTCTTCAATCTGAAGCACTCTCAGGTGAGACTAAAACCTGTTGTGTAGGAAAATGAGCCAAGTTCAAAGAAAGCAAGTTCCTCTCAGTAGTGGGTAGTAAATGTTTATTGAACAATGAATTCTTAGTACAGCTGCTCTTCACTGCTACTGTACACTGCCATTCCTTCCTCAGTACTGATGGGCAATTGGTTATGAAGATGTTTTTTAGTTGATTTGTATCACAAGAGGGCTTGGTGGGGCTAATTAGGAAACTGAATACTGAAGTGGAATGGAAGGTCCAAAACTGAAAATAAAATTGTGTAACTGATATACTGCAGTACTTTATGCTGGGTCAACCATCCCATGATACTGCTAACCCAGGAAATATTCTACATTTCTCCTTTTCTGGGAGACTTTAGCAGAACTGGGGTCAAAGCTAGCCCTTTGACTGATGATTGTCATGAACATGGTTCTTGCCAGTTCCTACAGCGTTCCTTCCTCTGCATCGAGCTCTAAAACTCTTGTATAAACATAATTGTTTTCCCACCAGTTCCACCTTTTTCTTTGCTAGCCTCCAGGAGACTTCATGCTATGCCTGAAGGCTTGTCGTTGTGTCACTCTCTGGTGACAGGCAGCAGCAAAAGCTGAGAGCTCAGCTGCCACAACCAACAGAATGTGAAAGCGTTTTCCAAAACTGTGGCTGGAGGTGAAAGATTTGGCCACTTTGGAAACATATCTTGAGCCTCAAGGCTTGCTTTAGGCATAGTTTTGTCCCTCAACATGGCTTTCCAGCCAGCCTGCGCATCCAACTTCCTTCTCTGTGGAAAAAAGAGAAGCAACTGTGGCATGTGCAGAAGCAGCCATAGGTTCCTTGGTTTACATAGAGCTGGTAGTGACAAATATAGACTTGGGAACTGAGTTCTGTTTTATAAGTTATTGTTGCTCGGGCTAGTTTTCTTGCTGAATTGAAAATAACATGTTGGGAGAATTCCTTTGATGCTGTGGTGAAACTTGAGTCACGAGTGTCCTCTATGAGGCTGAGCTAGCATCCCCATAGCCTAGCCCTGTTTTGCAGCAGTGCCCCACAGCTGTAGCAGC
This sequence comes from Manacus vitellinus, assembly GCF_001715985.3. Taxonomy (NCBI): domain Eukaryota; kingdom Metazoa; phylum Chordata; class Aves; order Passeriformes; family Pipridae; genus Manacus; species Manacus vitellinus. The sequence continues at coordinate 7,365,659 of NW_021940534.1, forward strand.
TGGCAGCCAGCAAGTCTGCGTGACTGAAACCTGATTGCTTAGAGGGGATCATGAAATGAATGAAAGTGTTGCGAGGACCTGGGGGCCTCTAACTAAGCCAGGTTCTGTGAGCCCTCAGATCGTCAGTGTGGTCTGAAAGGAGTACTCAAGCCCTAAGTTCTGGTAAATTAAAATAACACTTTAAAAGAGACAGATAAAAGGCACTTGTATTTCGACCAGTTTTTTGTGTCTCTCTGCTGGATTTTGTCCTCCACACCACTAAAGCAGTCTCTGCAGTTGCATAATCTGCTCTGGACAAATAGTTAGTGCCTGGAGTTGTTTATCGGTCAGACCAGAGTCAGAGGGTTGTCTTTTCTCCCTTTTTACATTCCTGTCAATTCTCACTTTGTTTTTTCAGTTTCAGAAGCTGTTGGAATTGGTTAGGAGAACAGTTTCCTACTCCAGCCAGAAAGCATGTCAAACTTCTCTTTTCTCTGAGACGGTTACTCCTGCTTCCCCTCTGGTTTCTACCATCTCTCAGGGTTTGGTTTCCGCTTTCCTCTGGAGTTTTGCAAGAGCCTCTTTCAACTATGTTTTGTTTGTAGTGCAATGAAAAGGTTCAGGAAGCAGCTGCTTAGATTCAGAGCAACTTGAGCATTGAGGTCTACAAATAGTGCTGGTAATCAAATTACTAAAATTGTTAGTTCCATAATTTCCAGAAGGAGTTATGGTCAAACATGGCACTGCAACATGTACGATGCTCTTCTCTTCTCAAAGTGAATAGGCTGTGCTTTAATTAACAAATTACATCATGGCGTTAGAGCTAGAAATTGATTTTTATTTCAAAATTTCTCATCAGTAACTTGGTAGAAAGGGGATGTTCATGAAACCAAGCTTCTCTGAAAGCATGGACTTCTTACAATGGCCATGACCTCAGGGTTATTTTAGTTTGGATGTCTTTTGTCTGTTTTATTTCTATGGGTTTAGCTCCTTTAACCGATGGCATATTTCGTGGTGCATTGTAGCCATGGATGTCTTTTACTGCACTGCTAGTCTTGCAGCATAGGGCCCTGATATCAGAGAAGTATTGTCTGGTCCCCAGAGAGGAAGAGAGTGTGGAAGCACTCATATGAGAAATTCCGGAAAAATTTGTGAATTGGCGAACTTGGATTTTGTGTTGTTATTCTGTTGCTGAGAAATGTCAAATTTTCCACTGTCAAAAGAAACCCAATTAGTTTTCTGACCGTCTCCCTGTGGAAATTCGTGCTAAGACTTTGCAATCCAACATCTTAGATGCTGTGGTGTACTGAGGTGGGAGCCTCCTGCTGAAATCAATTGAAAGAATGGCTGTGTTGCTAAAGCTGTGGTGCCAGGGAGTCTGTGTTCTAAAACATGTAGGCAGAAAAGTTGCTGCTAAAAAGGAAATTAATGGAAATAGTGGGGTTTTGCTGTTTGACCAGTGAAGATGTCTGTAAATTCACCTGTGTGTTATGCACTAAGGGAGTGTGCCATACCCCTCTTTCTTTAAATGGTGAAGAGTCCCTCCTGTGGCAAAGGCAACTCGAAGCAATTGCCATTTTTGTGTTTCATCTCAGATGCACAACTGTGAGTCACTGTGTGTCTCTTATGGAGGTTTAATACTTATTCTTCTGTGTTTGCCTCAATCTGAAGTGAGCTGGTTAGACTGAAAAAAATACATGTTATGTCTTTCACATGTGCAGAGCAATAACATTTACTGTTAAATCTCTAAAATACGTGGGGCTGCCCTTCAGCCTTCCCCTTCCCTGCAACATTTCATGGTGCACAGTACTGTATGTTCCCAGACTTCCCTCCACCCACTCCCTTCAATCTGCTCCCTCTTCCATAATTAAAGCTAGAAACTCTTCAACTGGTTGCAGAGTTTTGCTTTTCCAGTTCAGCTTTGACATATTACCAACACTTAAAACATTGTTGGAAATTTTGCAAACACATCGAGGTTTATCAGTGAAAATCCACCTATTGATGGGAAAAAGGGCATTCTTTGTGTATCTAGTGCGAAGGACTCACGCTGCAACATATCTACAGCTAGTAGGAAGGTGCCTGGGAGCAGCATTTGAACTCAAGTTTCTGTCTACATGGTTCTAAATCTTTCAGGCAACTTCTCCGAGAAGGGAACAAGTCTCTGACTTTTGTAAACAATCAATGCACTCTAAGATCTCTTAGATGTGTTATTTGAACCTGATGCTGTGGCTGATGCTGAGCATCAGCACTGTATCTAGCACTGAATATACAGCTCTTGCTGAAGACTGGCTTCTATAGTACAATCCTGCTTTGTGAGAGATAAATTTGGGATGTACGTGGCATCTTGCTACTGATCATCCCTTATATGTCAGTATTAGTGATGCATCCCACCTCCCATTTCACCCTACCTGGTGGTACCCTGATGGAGGTTTGTTGCTGTATTGACTTGGGATGTGGTTTTCTTTGCATACCACCTGCACTGGCAGCATAGTGCAAGATTTCAGCCTCTTTCGAGGTACTCACAGTGATGGGTTTGCCTGGGTTTTTCTTAGAAGACTGAGCAGGTGTGTGTAGTACAGCCTAGAGGCCCAGATGAGTTCCTGAAATTTTCTTCATGGAGCTTTTTTCCCCTGCCTTTTTTCTTGGCAGAAGGTTCATAGGTAAATTATCTCAGACATATTTACAGTGGTGTAACCCCAGTGACGGGGACAACAGATGGGAACTCACTTTCATGCCCCAGTTACTGCAATTGTGGGGCCAGCAGCTCATGCTGCTGCTGAACATGAGTGTGCACAAAGCCACAGGGCTGTGAGCTGGAACTGCCCTTATAGCTTCCTGTACTCTGGGAGGTGATCTCCAGAGCACGAGATGAAGCAGACAGCTGGGAATGATAATGTGCTAACCCACTGTGGCTATGTCCCTCCAAGCCTGAGCTCCTAGATGACTAACTGGGAATTACAGAAACTATGTGGCCAGATGGGAAGCACCTGTTACAGGAATTTTGCTAGGCTGGTGCACAACAGCCTTTCTCTTTTATTCTTCTCTCTCCTCCCCCCATTTTGTTAACTGTCCTCTACTGGCTTCACTCTCATCTGAATCTGCTCTAAAATCACATTGTTTCCATATGAGCATGAAAATCAGTGGTATGACTGAATAGCAGCAGCAAGCAGATGAGCAGTGCTTGTGAGAGTCCACATCTGTAAGCCCTGGAGTGGTGGAAAGACTCTTCAAATCGGTAAGCTTTGGGTATTTCAAAATAACACTTCTAGGAGCAGATAAGCCACAGAATTGAATGAAATGACATAGCTGCACTTGGCTAGGGTCAAATAAGGACAGCCTGGTGCTAGAGGAGCTGGAAATTAGCACAAGGAAGAAACGTATTTAGCAATTACCCAACACTCCTCACCTTCAAAGCTGCTAATAAAATTAAATCATTAGTCTTTACAGCATTCAAGGTGATGAAAGGAGAGGGAAAGAATGAGGAACTGTTTGGGATTTCAGACTTTATGTATTTGTTCAATAATTTCTCTTTAATGTCTATTTAAATAAATTAGCCCGAATGCTCAAGGTTATATTTGACACTGGAATCTACTTATAAGGCACTGAGAAAGAAGCATCAGGTGAATTAGCAGCTTTCAGATTATGCATCTAGATTTCCCTGAGCACGTTCAATTTAAAGAACTTCCTTTTGGGCTTGCCTTCACTGCATGTCACTGCCACTTTCAGGTGTGTCTGGGAGGGGCAGAATGACCCTCTGTTCAGAGGAAAGCAGAATAAACTGTGAGACCCATGCTGGCTGTGTCTACCTTATTATGAGAAAGCTTCATCCCAAGACACTTGCCTTAGCTATGACCAGCTTCAGGCTTTTGCCTTGTTCAAACCGGCACTTTGGCCTCCTTTGCAGAAGTCACTGTATGCTTTATCACCTGAATTTTTCTGGCTTGCTTAGGCAACACAGAGGAAAAGGAATATGGAAGATGAGAGTTTGCGTGTCCTAAATGTCCCAGGGTTACAAACTGTGTGAGTTCCCCTTCGCAAACAGTGATATCAGCTTGTGGTCTGCTTAAACCCAAAGCTCTTGGAGATGACTAATGGAGTGAATAATTTTGCTTCCTTTCTGATAAAACTTACATGACTGTAGAGAGAAGCCTAAAGATTTGGTTTCAGTATAATCTATAAGCTAAAAAAGCCCAGAGAACTAGCAAAAGAAACTTAAAATATGGCTTAAAAAATAAATGTTTTTGCAAGTTAGGTAATTTCCACTCCTCTCTCAAGAATACTGAACACTGGTAATGCAAAGATCAATTAAATACTTCTTGGCTAGATTAAGGCACAGGCAGTACTGGCTGATACTTACGGCCTTAGTTTCGTAGCCAGGTGATTCCAGTGTCTTAGAAGATTAGTTTAAATAAAGACTTTGTCTCTTGCTGTTTCAAATAAAACTTTTTGCTGAGTATATGACATCCAAATATGCAAATATTCAGAAACAGTAACTCAGAAGGCTTCTCCAAATGTCAGGTGGGGAAGAGATTTGCTGGTACCAGGCTGATATGATGAGTTAGAGGGAAGCCCCTGTAATGACAGCAGGTATGAGGGGCTCTCTGCAGCTGGAGGGCTGTGTTTGGGGATGGGGGTGTCCCTATCACGCATAAAGCAGCATTGCCAAAGATATGCCCCTAGACTCCCTGTCTTTTCCTGCCTGAACCAGCTTTCTTTGAGAGCAGGCTTGTAAGAGCTGTTTGCTGAGGCTCAAGGGAAGGCCCAGTGTCTGAAGGTTCTTGGAGTCTTTCCTTGCTTTTACCAGAGGTGTTATTTGGAAAGGGGGATTTCTGTACTTTGTGTGGTATAACAAAGCTTTAACCAAGCCTGTTTAAGAGGACAAAACTGAAAGATGCTGGCTTTGAGAGATAGCACATACGTATCTGTATTTGATAATCCTGATTTGTCCTAGTTAGCTTGAGAGAGAAAGGCAGACAGGGCAGGCTTCAGCTACAGCAGTGTAACAAGAAAATACTGCATTAATTTGGGCCCAGCAGGGAATGTATTAGAGAGAGAAAGTCTTTGTTCTTCTGTTGGTAAGAAAACACCATGCACTGCACGAATAAGATAGATACAGTAACTGCCTGTATTCTTAATCAGATGTCTCTTTTCTCCTCACATGTTTTTTTTAATAATTTTTTTATATTGCCCTACTTGAGATGAAGATCTCTGGACATCAGTGCTTGCCAGTATGACTGGGGATTCGCAACAGACTTTCAGGCTTGTGTCAGAAATAGAACCAAACGTTACTAGAAACTGTCCTGCTGTTAGACACATGCCATGCTCTGGGATAGCAGGGTATACTGCTGATTATACAGAACAGTAATCAGCAGCATATAAATGGGCTAAATGTTCCCGTTTTCCCAGGATGGGTTGAAATCCGCCACAGGAGCATGGCAGTAAGCTGTACCTGAAATGGTATGCTCCCTCTGCTGAGAAAACTAGCTGGGTGCCCACCTGCCTGATCACTGCTGAATCATTTGACAAGAGCCATCCATCTTCAGGTGAAGAGGAAACTGAAGCATTGAATTAATTTGTGGTAGTTTTCAAGATCCTAGCTTTTGGCAACTGGAAGTTCTCATGAGTCCAAAAGCAGCACCCGTAACAGATCAAAGGTTTTGGATTTGGCACATGATGAATCTGTGTGGGGCATTTGGACATCTTGTCCCCAGTGGCCACTGTTTCTCCCTAGATTTAGGTTACCATAGGCCCACTAAATTTGGTACCGTGATGCCAACACACAATAATGCTGAAGCAGTTTTTTGCATTTTGGAGGTATGTTAATTTTATTTAGATTATTTTGGATATTTTTGCTGATGAATGTTTAATTGCTGTAAGAACCTGATCTCCTGACTTTATTTTCTTTGGTAAACTGCAAGCATAGTAGGGAACAGAGATATCTTGAGGCTTTGATGGCAGCTCTAAGTGAGATGATGTGGCAGTGTCAAGAAAGCGCAGCAATGCCTCAGAGGCTTACAGAGAAAGATTTACACTGGAACACACATCATCAGCTGTGGTTTGTTCTTGCTCCTGACTTTATGCAGTGAATGTGCCTCTTGGCAATTTTTGCTTTGTGTAATATAGGAGCTTATCTCAAATTCTTATCAAACTGTTAAAATAGCTGTGACTAACCTGTTTAGTATGTTAGAGTGCTCCCTCCATAAAGACTCAAATTCAGTATCCAAAAGGAAATGACAGGGCTGCCTTACCCACACTACTTCTAGACTGTAATGCAATATACTACTTTTTAGGTATGTCTCTTCTATTTTTTTCCAAAGGGGAGAACACATTTTCTTATGGCTTGCCTTGTGAGCTGTTACCCCTCCTGCTTATGACTACTTTAGTGATTCAGTGTCTACAACAACCAAAGAAATATCAAAAGTCAATAGGTGAAAAACACGCCAATCAGTTTAGATTTATCAGCTGGAGATAAGCAGGAGAGGGTGTCACACATAAACAATCCTCTTTTGCAGTCTGTGGTGCAGGACCTTAATTGATTTGGTGAAGAATTTGGCACTGTCAGAGAACCACTGAGAACTAAATTAGATGAGAAAATTTAAAGCCTGGTGGGAAAGGTTCAGCTGAGGTTAATTCTCCCCACTTCTAGTCTCACTGAAAGTGTTAATATTAATTTTACCAAATGGTTTAAAGTCTAGATGCTGAATCTAATGTTTTTGCTAGAGTACCTTGGAGATGTGAAATTGTCTCCTGCTCCTTTATGCCATTTACATTTTAAAACTTACTAAGTACTTTCCTCTCTCTGAAAGATGGGGTAAAATAATATTCAGAACCACCTCAAGAGTTCACATAGGAAAGAAAGTTTAAATCCTCTCTACTGAAGTGGAGAATGAAATAGATGAGGCAGTTTTAATTCATGGAGGGACCAAAATCTTAAAAGAAAATTTGCATGTGCACTCATAACTATGCTACCTTGATTCTGCTGATAGTTTCAGCTTGTTAGGATCTGGTGCCAGAAATATGCATGTCAACATCTGGTCTTCCCCTTGGAATAAGTAAGTTATACCAGATGAGTACAGCAGCAAAGCTATGACATTAAGATGGCTTGGACAGAGTAAACAAACCAAAAAATTGTTTTCAAGTGAAGTTCTTAAGTTCTTTGATTGTTTGCCCATTAGCAATCTATGCAACAAAAGATCAGAGGGGAGTTGGTGTCGTGTGGCTTTAAATAATTTAGAAGCAGAAGCAATTGCTGGAGTCTGTTTGAGGGAAATAAATAAATAAGTCCAAGAGAAGCATCTGGCTCAATCTGTCTGCCAAAAACCCAAAGAATAATGGAAAAAGAACCCCTTTTACCAAGTGTCTAGAAGAATCTTGGCCCTAAGGAGACATGAGGTGAGAATTTTTTTGCAGACTTTTCTTTGCCATCTAAAGCTATCAGATTATTTATAGCCTTTAACTAAAGGACATAAATGTGTGGTCAGGGAGGAAAAAAGACAAGTTAAAGTGGCTGACACAGAGAACAGAAAGTGATGTGCTGTAAATTTAGTGCTGCAATGATGACAATTTAGTAGTATTGTTTACAAGTTGGTAATGCTGATTTAACAGGGATAGGTGTTACTGGTCTATTTTTCAAAAAAGGAAAAAACACATTTTAAGAAAAATAGTATATTTGATATCTCAGTATGTAGGAGAAAGGATACTCAAGGCTGAGTGTGTGACCAGGACCCTGAAACTATTTAGCATGGACAGACAAATCATCAGGAAATTGTGAGCTAATTAGTCTCTGCCTCCACTTTTTTGTTTTAAGCACTGAAAAGTTCCCTCAAAACAGAGTTTATCATAAAGGAGTCTATACTGCACTATCTGACCAGAGCATGTTCTACACCAGAAGAACCCTGTTGACTTCAAGGGGCAATTTCACTGAGATCCAAATCCAAGCTCACAAATTTAAAGAAAAGCCATACAAATGAGAGCTTCTCTAATTGCAAATGCAATCCAGTGCGTGTGTATACTGAAGTGGGCAGTGCTACTCTCTCCTACTGTTCCACCACAGGGCAGGAAAAGGGTTTGTAGAAATAATGCTGCTTGAACTGTGACACAGAACTATGCAGACATGGAGCTCATTGGACATAAGTTCAGTCGGACTTTCCTCTCTTTCAGAAGAGGCATTGTCACCAAAAACAATTCTCTGGATGACCAGAGTCTTCGTCTAGCAGAAGACATTATTAAAGCAAATGGTTACCCATATCTGTAAATACGTTTTATTATTTTTAATCTGTAGATACACAAATATAAAACTTGTAAAGGGTGCAGCCAATTTCATATTTAGGTTCTGGAGGTTGAAATGAATACTGATTGATTGCTCCTGAAACTTCAGCTAGTGGCTATTAACCTCGCTTCAGATGAAAAAACAAAAGCAAGAAAAATCACAATGGGAAAATCTGTTTTTCTATGATATTTAAAATCCCATGTGGTCTAAACAGTGTTTTATAGAACTTTGGGAATATTTCTGAACATGTCATCTTCAAATATTAGTACTTTGACCTGAAGATCTCCCTGAAATCCCCTCTTATTTACTGCCTTGCACAGGGAGCGCAAGGAGTCCTCAATGGTCCATGGTGTCCAGACTCTGTCTAAGAACCTTCTACTTTATAAGTTTCCTTTGCTCCACTGTCAAGAAATCTACAGTTTCAGGCAGTGGGCAGCTCTGAAATCTTCTGGGTCTTAATCTAAACATAGAACTTTAATAATCATGAAGCGTAGTGATCTGGGTTTGCTGGTTGAAACAAAACCTGACATTCTGAAACATTAATTTAGTGATGTAGGCCCAACTAACATTTCAAGAAAGAGCTGTAAAAATAGTTGGAAAATGGTTTTCTTGTGTCTGCAGGAGGAATCACCTGCTCTCCTCTACGAAGGGGATCCCATTTGAACACTATGTAGCGAGAACGTTTTCATGGCTAATTAAGACAATTTGGCTTACATGAGTGATCTAGAAGCAGGTGCTTGTAGATATGTTGAGGAGTTATGTTTTCTAGTCTCTGACTGCATTACACTTTGCACTTCCAAGTGGATGCCTGTTACTCAAATAGCACTGGAATCTGCTTGGGGCACTTCGTTACCATTGCCTACCTGCCCCTCCCTTCCCCAACAATTGCCTTTAAAAATGTAGTTGGCAATATCAAAGGCATTATTAAGGTAAAAATCACTTTGAAATTAAAAGGGATAGGAATTGGCCATTTGTGTAGCAGGTTCTTTTCACATCAGTGCATAGACTTGTGAATTAAGGTTCTCTTTTCTCAGTCAGAGATGTTAACCTGTGCTGCTTTTATCTCGGGATCTCTGCCCAGGTTTCTAAAGTGATTTGTGGTCATTTGAGATCTTCCTTCATTTTTGTCACTTGTTCCTGGGAGGAAGAGTGGCCCTGATAGGAAATGTCTTGCTATTTATAGACTGTCTTGGTGTTATGTCTCCTGCGGTTATACAAAGGAGGCAGCACACTGTCTATTTACTTTACTTTTAGACCACCCATGTCTCAGCCTGACTTTCTCACCGTGGACTTGCTGCTGAGAATTTTTATCTGATTTCTTTTAGATTACTCTTTTACAAATGCATTATATTTATCACTAGAATCTTGTCTAGCCCTTTATTTTGATGGATGTCTTGGGGTCCTGGTTATAGAACATTTAGTTTGACGTGGCTTAGTGGGAATAGGGATCCTTTGTATAGGATTCAGAGCATAGACTGAAGCTGTGGACTTGATACATGCCTGTATCTTATGTGTTATAGGGGCAGATGCAGCTAGAACAATTGCTTGTGACAGGCCATTGGGATTTGCTTCTGGCTACGGGAGATTGCTACACTTTCTCTATTTTCAGTTATCCACCTAAATTTCTCTGCTGCATTAATCACATTAATCACAGTTATATTAGGTCATATTTTTGGCTTTAGTCAGATTTTTACTGCATTATAGGAGAGGATCTGATAAACTGCAAGGCAAAAATGAGCACTTGGCTCCTTTTTAAATGCTCAGACTGAACTCTATTAATTTGTTGATAGAGGGCATTCAGCTGCAGAAATAAATTTGTGAAGTACTTCTCTCAACTTCCTTGCATTTCACTTGATTCAACCCTAATTCACTGATAACATCCTAGAGTCTATAGCAACAACAATAGAGGTGAAATCCTGACCCTCTTGATGGCAACAGCGAATACTTTACCCAAGATTTCATACTAGTTACCTCACTGTGGCTCCTGTATCCCAAAAATGGGTCATCTGCTGACACCTTCAATGGAGTAAGAAATATCAAGGGGATTTCTCAGATTGGAGAACATATGGGGCAGTATTCTCCTGAAATAGCTGAAGAGTATGGGCACTTGCCTAGGATTGACTCTGTGTTTGCTGATATTATAAATTTGTCATGAGAAGGTTTGTTGGGAGAGGGACTTGTCAAACCTAGGTACTAACAAGTCTGTTTCCTCCTGGGTGAGAACAATTGGCAGGACACAGAGGAAAAATGACGCTATGTTCTGCCCATCTAGTTACAGTTTACAGTGAAATGAAGTAGGGACAAAGGTTCCCCTCTGCTGAAAGGGTGATCAGCACCTTTGGCACCATCATGAGCTTGCCAGAGAGCTCAGTAAGAACGGTGTCTTCTCTGAAGGGGATGTAGACTAGTATATTTGGATTTATCTTCCCCACCTGTAGATTTTTGGGCTCAACTCAAAACATCTTGTATTTTTCTCCTTTATGCAAACTACCAGACTATGAACTGGGTCAGCAGAGATGCAAATGGTGCATCCTGGTCTGGTTCTACAGGTGTGGTAGCCTCTGGAAAAAGGCGGGGCAGAACATTGCGATGGCAGTTGTGAGTTGCTTGAATCTTGACAGAGCTGTAAGGGAGCAAGGAATCTGACTTTAAACAAAGAATCTGATTTAATTCTTGCATTGCTTCTATGTCTGTGTAATCTCTTCATCTCCCATAGCTGTGACCAGGAGAACAGAAAATCACTCTCAGTGGCAGGACCTGACCTTCATGATCTCTGGCTCGTGCTTCTCAAGCTGTGAATTCCCCCTGAATGAATGTACCTCTTATCTTTCTGTTCACAAACCAAAATAAGTGACAGAAACAAATGACTCTAAACAAATGCATATTGTTAGCTAGGCCAGTGGTGTGCATAGTAAGAGGCAATCCTTAACTGGCACATGCCAGCAGACAAATTCATCATCATTTGAATTGACTCAAACTGAGCCTGTGCCTCATTGTCAAAGCATCTCATGCTAACTGAGACCTGTTGAGTGAACAGAATTCATCTATGTAATAAATTCTTACTGAAATAAAGGTAATGCCAAAGCTTGTATTCAATATTTAATTAAATATTTTCTTAATGCATTATACCCATTTATAGTATGTGAAGCTTGACTTTAGTCTCCTGGGAGCAGGCCAATAAAGAATAGCATTACAAATATTTATTTACTTCTCTTGTCCCTCACCGGCTTTATTCTAATGGGTGTGCAAAAATGCATGAAAGCTACAGGGGAGAAAAAGCCCCCGGGAAAACCCTTTGTATTAGGATGAATTGGAAAAACAAACTCTAGGGTGCTCATTTGCCATGAATCGCTTTTCACATCACGTGCAGAAAATGAATGAGGCGTCTGTGAATCTAATTCCCTTTGTCCCAGTTGTAAAGCAGATCAGCACAATAGGAGAGGCACAAGGCCAGCAAAGAAAGAGGGGGAAAGCAGGCACCATTCAGTGAATTCATTTTCAGTCAATTTCAGTGTCACTTGCTCCTTTTCTTCTCTATAGATTTAAAGAGCAAACAAAACCCTATGATCCCTGGGAAATGCCTCTGGTAGGGGCTGCTACTGAGGTCTTGAAGCACGATGGCAGTGGCAGAGAACATGAATCCTTCCCATTGTCACACTGGTCCCTTGTCACTCCAAGTGGGAGGACAGAAAGCACATCACCACAGCCTCATCTCATATTAGGAAAACAGCAGATCATTGAAGAGCCTATTTTGTCTCAGGAGTAACAAAGATAAAGATCTAGGGTCTTCTTTTTTTTTTTTTTAACCTAACTTCTAGATAAAAATCCTAGTCATCTTTCATGCTGAACTGGGGTTTTGACAGCTGTTTATTGTTCTGAATTAAGTTACATTATTCCTCTTTATTATCTTCTATCTAAATACAGTTAGATTTGTGTGTATGTGTGAACCAAAACTAGCTATACTTGAAAGACTAAAAATATTCTAGATGAGAAACCCAGTGCTGGTTTGGGAATATAACCCTTCTATTCGTTGCCTGGCTTATAAGTGTCTCTCACTGCATAAGAACAACTTTGTTGAGCAGCTAAAAAGAAAATGGAAATGGTAAAAAAATCTCACCACAGCTTTTGTAATATATTTCCAAGTTGTCCTCTTTGCAGACTGTGTGCGTAGGCCATTCTGTGCTGGCACTGATGTAAAGCAGGACCAAGACGAGAATAAGAACATTTGATGTCTTCATGGTGGTGGTGGTAGTTTGCAGGATCACTTCTCTGTCTCTTGGTAACACTTTGGAGGCAGGCGTTCCTTTCTCCAAGGGACACAGGAGTTACAGCGTTCGTGCCCGCAGAAGGGTTAAGTGAGCCAGTGCAGGCTTAGCTCACCACAATGTAGTATAAACAAGAGGCTAATCAGAATTGGAGGGTGCTATTTCCGTGTGCTTAGACTTCTGCTTTCTGTTCTTTGTGTTAAACTAATGACAAATGAGCTAATCACACCTACTCACTGCACGGCATAGCCCTGCCTCAGTGCCTGCTGGAACAATGCGGTGAACTGTTTGTTTCGTCTCTTGCTGCCGGTTTCTCTTGAAGTCAAAGCATATGGGGCAAGACTTGAGACAGGTTTATTTCGCAGCCCTTCCGGCTGCAAAACATTGCGATCCAAATTGCCCCATCTTATTCACACCAAGTCAATGTGGAAGATGGACAGTTTGGTTTCTATGTTTTTTTCTGGTAACAAATCTGCCTGCTGTAGGGAAGGAAGGTGTGTCTGACAAAGTTGACACCAAATAAGCAAATCTTGGAACTTTCAGGAATGAATCCTTTCTGCTTGACTATGCTAAACACTGCATTTGCATTCCTTTTTTTTTTTTCTTCAGTATTTCTTAGGTTATTTAACAATAGTACATATAAGTCCTATAGTACTATATGCATATATATAGTACATGCACATAATAGTACGTGTAAGTATACCCTAGGTAAACCTAGACTTAATTTTTTTCTTTCTGTCTTTCTGGTTATTTAACTGCCCACTAATGCAACTGTGCATTTGTGATTTGCACTAGCTCTTTTAAAGCTGTGCTTTATGCAGAAATTAGTGGCTTTTGCAGATGGCAGGGAATGATCAGTAAGAAAAGGAGGGAGAGTTTCTTCATCTCCACTAAAATTCTCTGATTCAGTTTAGGATCCAGGGTTGGAGTAGAATTTCAAACTGCAGTTGCCAGAAAGGACTTTCCTGGACAGAGCATCAACTGGAAAAATGCTACAAGCTAAATTCAGCCCTAAAGAAAATGTCTGCAACAGTCTTCTCTGAGCTGGACACAAGGAGCAATTGGCTCCGTAGCATGACAGAGTTGGATAAAAGATCACTTTGGCCATCTCAGTCTTTCTTACTCTGAAGGCTGCAAGTGTCATTTTCTCTGCCATTGTGTAAAGTTGAAGAGGGGAAAACCTATGTGCTTTAGCAAACAGGAGAGTCCTAACAAGTTAATTATTAAATAATGCTAAACAGTAGAGATGTTCTTCAGGCAAAACCCTGGCTTGAACAAGGATAATAAAAGCAATCCCACAGATTAAAGAGGGAGCCAAGATTTCAACCACGATGTATTAAATTTAAAATTCCATTCAGTGCAATCCAAGAGACCTTGCTTTAAAGAATGAGGCTCAGGCCTGCCTCATATTTTTGGACACTCTTGTAATGGTAAATTATATGTCCAGGACCAGAGTAAGAATCCAGGCAACTGTCTTTAGGCATGGAACATGTATGAGTCATATAATGAGACTTGAGTTACAGATATGCCTGATTTGACTGGACTTTGGTTGTAACCGGCTGATAGTTGACAAAAGCAAAAGTAATTTAAAAGGGAATAGTAAGGAGAGAAAGTGTCTAGGATTACTGTAACACATTTAAACTAGAATCGCATAAAATAAAAGTCCCCACTAAGGTCTACAAAGACAGTGAAAAATTGGATATAGCAATTTATTACAAGATGCAAAGTACTTCAAATCAAGACCTTGAGCACATAACCTCCAGATTTTTTTTTTTAGGAATGACATCATCATGGTTCTTCACTTAAAATGTCAGCTTAATGCTCAATGGCAATGAACAAAGAAAATGAAACAGTAAGGCATATACTTCAAAGAGACACCTACTGGAGATCATTCCATAAAGAAACCAAATCGGGATCAGGACCTGTCCTGAGATGAAAATCATTGGAAACTGCAAAAATACTTGGGAGAAATACCATACATGCTTGTCATGCTTTTGGTCTTCTCTATATGCCTTCTTGTCCATACTGCTGGGCACAGGTTACTGGGTTAAATGGAGCTTTGGTCTGGACTAGAATGGTTTACCTGGACAATGGACTTTTTCTCTACTTTCCTTCCCTCTGCCCTCCCCATCCTGTTGGAACACTGTTGCCAGTGGTTGTGGCTTTCCAAGTCCGACTCAAAGCAGTCTGTCGTCTTTGCAGAAGTTAGCTTCTCTTAAAATATCCAGGATTCTGTGCCTTGCCTTGCAAAGATTTCAGTCTAAGCATAGGTAGACAGCCTGGGAACATGGAACAACACTAGACTTGTAGGATACAAGTCTTCCTGCATCACTGAAAGCAAGATGCCTGGCATATATCTAGCAGAAACCAAATAAGATTTTGTAGCTGAGCTTAGGAGCTCTGATATACACAGGCACTGTTTCCCTGTCTGGTGCACAGACTCTCTCTTGCTCTTTTAAGACATCTTTTTCATCCTTTTTTTTGGCAGTTCTTCTGACACTGACTCAAAATGACAAGTCACAACATTTTTTTGTGAGTGCAAGTTTGGAACATGTGTTTCAAGTAGGTTTTGGGTAGCCAATGTTCTAAGGGGAAACAGCCATGATACAGCTAATGTTTTGGAAAGCCACACTGTCACTTCCACTTTGTCCTATCATGTTGTTCTCAGTGGGAAGGGAATTTTGCTTGGAGTGGTTGAAGTTTTACAATATGTACTGCAGACACTATTTCGCCATTTCATTCCCTGTGTAATCCTTGTATCTCCTAGAAAGAGCTATATTACCAACTCCATCTGTTCTGAGAACTGCTTTCCCTTCAAACAGCCGAAGCCTGTGGGATGAGAAACTACATATAAATGAAGTGGTATCAGTGCTGGCAGTGGGAATTCTGTTTTGGCATGTTGCTTAGCTGGCCAACAAGCATGTTTCTTTATCTGCCTGATTGAAGGCTTTGACGATGGAGATAAACAGCTCAAAAATGTCTGTAAAGAAAGTTATTTACCTAGAGGGGCAGTGGCTTCATATATCTAGAGCACTCTTCACCTTGTTCGAATGTTTCTGTGGTATTAAAGAGTGAAAAAACCTCTTGTTCCTTATCAAGAAGATTATTCTATCTGTAATGTAATTGGAAAGAGTAAAAAGATACAAGGCAGATTGGTAAGCAGATAAATCTTACATTAATGTCTGTGACTTCTTGGCTTGTCTGATAGAAGATTGCTGATATAACTGCTGATATAAGCAAATCACCCCCCCCCTCAAAATAGCTGTTTTGTGCTCACATAACATCCTTGCCCTTGAATTGGTTTAATTACTCTCTGGGTTCCCTGCAGAGGCTTAGCTAGTCATGAGGCTTGGTGGTCCAGAGGAACCTCTTGCTTGCATTCAGACAGCTGCACTACTCTTTGACTTTTGCCAAAATAGTTATGGGTATGTTGTTTTTCCTATGCTCCTAGCCAAGGAGTTGTGTTTGCAAAACTTTTTCAAACATAGGCCTGAATAGAGCTTCACCTCAGCAGTGGGATTTCCTCTTAAGAGCTTGTTTTATTTACAGATTTTTTTCCATTATTGAGCAAGTCCAGTACAAGGTGAGTCTTACCCAAAGTTTAAGTTCTTTCTTTCAAACCAAAATGTTGTTTTCTTACCTTTGGCATCTTTGTATGCCTGTATCATACAATGAAATGTTGCCAGAGGGAAAACTTCACATTAAAAGCTTCACTCATTTATCTTCCTTTTTCTTGCAATTCACTCTGAACAAAAGCTTTCTACTTCATATTTCTCAGCATGGATCTCCTGCTAGTCAAAGACAGTGAGTGAAAATTTCTCAGCAAACAGATGAGATTTTTCAGAGGTGATATCTTTTCTCTCCATAAAAGTCAACTTTTCCTACTGTGCTTGTAATAGTGTATTTAATATTCTATAGTTAAAAAAGAACAAGGCCTAGAAATGCAATGCAACCTAATGTGCCATCCCCCTGCCCCCTTTCCAGCTGCACCTGAGAGAAGGTGAGTTTTGTTTTCTGAGCTCTCCACAGTGCTGGGGGTGTTTGAAGTGTTGTGCTCTCAGCAACATGCCTGATGGAGCTCATGCACTGTGTAAACCCTGCAGGAGAAGAAACCAGCAGAGCCTCAGTCCTCCAAGGCTTCTTCCTTCCGCGGGCTGGGTAAGTTTCAAGGACCCACCTGCCCTGTTGGCTGCTAACCACCTGGGGTGGGCACTCAGCTCTTTTAATCACTTCTTGTCCCTCTGAGCACCCCAGGACCAAACCGAGATGTGGGGTTGAGCGCTGCAAAGTGATCAAATTTGATGCAAGTGGGACTTGCAGGTGGGGCTGCTGTGTAGTGCTTTTCCTAAGCACTGTAAAGCTGGGCTTCGTTGAACCCTGGCATACTTTCAGCACAAGCCCTTAGTGGCTGCCTAGGGTTGGACTGCTGCTCAGGAGTACCTGCTCCTTGTGGAACACTGGTGTTGTTTGTATTATATAGCATGACATGGTTTTATAAAGGTCAGGTTTTAATTTGACTTTGACACCTTAAATTGTAGCAGACTACTATGCTAGCTACCTTGTTAATTTGAATTGTTCTTTTTGAAAATATATCTTTTAGGAAAAGGGAGTAGTCAGTGGTGTGGAGAAAAGGAAAGAACTTTCCTTTTCAGGAAAGTTGTTACAACTTTTCAGAACTCCATCTGGAGTCTACAGCCTATGAGACAGGATAAAGTTTCCCGAGTCTTCTGTTGCCAAGTAAGAGGGTGTGCATTTGCACCAACATACACACCTTAAACCATGCAGTTGTAATAGATGTGTGCAGTGTGAAACTTTGCCCTCTCATTACAAACTAGTCTCTCCTGGAGTAAACTGGTGGACTGTCATGGAAAAAGGGTGAAATTAAGCTGCTGTCATGAAGCAACCATGTTCCTCAAGTTCGAAGGAGGGCCACAGAAATGATCAGAGGGATGGAACACCTCCCCTATGAGGAAAGGCTGAGAAAGTTAGGGTTGTTCAGCCTGGAGAAGAGAAGGCTCCAGAGACACCTTATTACAGCCTTTCAATACTTAGAGGGGGCTTATAAGAAATACGGAGACAGACTTTTTAATTAAGTCTGTAACAATAGGACAAGGGCCATTGCTTTGAAACTAAAAGAGGATAGATTTAGACTAGATATAAGGAATAAATTTTTTATGATGAGTTTGGTGAAACACTGGAACAGGTTGCCCAGAGAGCCTGGAAACATTCAAGGTCAGGTTAGACTGGGCTCTGGGCAACCTGATCCAGTTGAAGATGTACCTGCTTATTGCAGAGGGGTTGGGCTAGATGACCTTTAAAGTTCCCTCAAACCATTCTATGATTTTAGAACAGGAAGATGTGTTTTATATACTATTGCTCTACCATTTGTTTGCATGCAGGAAGAAAATGTAGGATGAGTTTCTTCTGGTGCTCTCCGAAGAGGGAAGCCATACTTGTGATGCAGCTAAGGTGACATATGTCCAAGTACAGAGTGAGTGACTGAGAGTTCGGGATGTTATTTTTGGACGAGTGTTGTTGTATTTGTCAAGTCATCCACAGTGTGCACCACTGAATAAGAGAAATGGGAAGAAGGAAAGCAGACTTAGCACCACTCAGAGCAGAGACAACGATACACACATACATTTATTTGTGGTTTGCATCGCATGTTCATGATGCAAAGGTACATGACCTAAGGCTGAAAAGAAATTGTGGTCTTGGAGTCACGTGGTCTCTAAAATCATAGTGGGGTAGAAGAGAAAAAACAAGCCTTGGTGCAAATTAAAAAAAGCATTCATCTGCTTCTCCATCTCCCCTCCTCAGTTCCACCAACCAGTCTCAGTAGCTGTGTGAAGTTATTACTGCGGCAGTTATGTTTTGAGGTGGGTGGGAATTTTCTAGTGAATACTGTTCTCCTCAGCAAATACCACTTCACTTCATAAGCGTCTTATGAAAGTACTGGTACAATGTTGTGGGAATGTGCATTACCAGCAGAGGAATTTTTTCAGCACCAGGACGAGGCATTGCAGTTAGAAGAAAGCTCCATTTCCAGAATAGCCTGTATAGGTTAAGGAATTCTTTTACTTTTTTGAGTCTGGAGTTCAAAACAGGGGCTTGTATGGGGACTTCTCCTGGGCTAAGAGACTCCAACCTACCATGGAGATAGCCTCCTGTTCACATGAAGCTCAGAATGGGAGAAGCTTTGAAACTTCAAGCTTCAAAGGAGTGCGAAAGGGTGTTTCAGGCTGCTATGCTCTCCCTTTGGTGGACTGCCTCTCAATGCATGCCTTTGGTGAGGCAACTTTAATTAGCTGTGGAACCAGCCTTTGGTTTAGCATGAACTTGGTAGGCCTTGTGTCAGAAGTCAATCTCTCTTATGTTACTTCATGACTGTGCTTGTGAGCAGGTCTTTGGCCAGGCAAAATGTTTAAATTGGTGTTGAGTCAGGATCACAGTGGATCAATGGCCTCTGCTAAAACCCAGTTGCCGTCTTGGATGAAATGAATTTGTTTGCCAACATTGTGGTGCTGGAGTGTAATTTTGGATCAGTCCAGATAGGTGCATGTTAGGCAGTAAGGAACAGCACACCAGGGCAGTTTAATTGAGTCGTGTGGTGGTGTTGTAACTGGTGGAAATGTTTCTCCATATCTGGTGGAAGTGTTTCTCCATCCTGGCTAACTCTGCTTCCTCTGTGCTCCTGGGGAAGTGAATTTCTCTGTAGAATAAACTCAGTTTGCTGCCTAGAAAATGCTCAACAGTGTCCAGGCACTCCTTTGATAATACGGCCTGAGACCTTGTGACAGAGCAGACTCAGCCAAGGGCTAGTTAATGTTGATGTAAGGAACAGAGTTTCTGACTCTACAGACAAATTCTGTTCACAGGTGAACTTAACAGAGCAGGAAGTGATATCTGTAGATATCACGAATCTACAGCCAAATCCACACACAGTGCAATGATGTGAAATTTCATAGTCAATATTGCACACAAATATTGTACTAGGGAACTTTGCAGCTCAACGGAGTTTTGGATTGAATAATCATCTGCAAGCAGGGATAAATGTCCGAAATAGCTGCCTTTGTGCTTCTGGATCATAGTCTTTCTCCTGTAAAATGATTTAACTGATTTCCACAGAGGCCTGACACGAAATCTTTAAAAATTGTCTCACGATCATGTGCTGGCAGGATGTAAAGATGTGCCTGTTGACTGAGAACACTGTAAAATGGAGAGCAATTGCAAGTGGAAGTCTCTTACCAGCTACAGACATTGTGAATTAGCAGCTTGACCCTTCCAGGCAAGAAAGCTAGGCTTAAATTAGTCAAGGATTTTGGATTTCATCGATTTACTATGCCATTTGTTCAGTTTTGGTACCTGAGTGTTCCCTAACCTATGTTTCTCCTCTCTTTTCTGACTTATGGGTGGTAAGGTTAGATTCATTTGAATGCATGGAAACAAGAAGGCAGAGGAACTACAGTGGAAGCAAGACTAAGTTTAAACTGGATTCTGATGGATTTTAGGAGTGAATTTCAGACTGGTCAGCCTACTGCCAGAAAGTTGTGAGTCTGATGCAAATGAATTTCATAGCCGCTGCTGACGTTCTTCCAGCTATGTTTTTCCAGGAGCACGCTAAGGGAGTTTGCAGTTGCCCTTCTTGAAGTTATTCCTGAGTTTATCCTGCTGTTCTTTGACTGTAGAAGCAGAGGGTTTTCGAGTGTGTCCTAGTCATCCGCATAATGGCAACAAGAAGAATGCAGGGAGGTTGCTTTCTCAGTGATTTGTGCTGTTTCAAATGCTGCTTCAATGGAAGATATCACTCCCTCCGTGTAGAGCATTATTATGCTTGGCTGCTGCAACTGAATCTAAGCCAAACAGAAGGGAGGAGATCCTGGTGAAGGCTTCTCCTTCCTCTGTAGAGGAGAAGGATGTGCTACATCTATCACTTCCTCAGGCCCTCAGGGGACAGAGCTGATACAAGGATGGCTTCAGATGAGGTGGAGGGTTCAGACTTGCTGAAACCTGAGTTATTTTCTCTGTCTCCCAAGAGTGCCAGTGCAGTGAGCTGTTCTCCATCCCACTACCTCAGCCAGGCGCTCCAGCAGGCACAGGTTGGTGTAGATTGCATCTGATGTGAGGGTGGGATAGAACTGAGTGCAATCTGTGACAGGAATTTGCCAACAAGGCAGCAATTATAGATATGGGATTAAATGTGTGATGGGTCATCGCCACTTTTCTAACATTTATAGAGAGAATGGCAGGAGCCATTTCAGGATGAGACTGCTACTCCCTGCTCTGTGTCAGGAGTGGGCCAGTAAGGATCCTTCCTTAGCAGTATGAGAAGATTAAGAAGTTCAGAAGCAGACAGCTGTAATCTGTGCATTACACCTGGTTCCTTCTGAGACAAAACAGTGAGAAAAGCAGCTTCTCTCAGTGGTGCCAAGCAATGGACAAGATGCAATGGACAGAAACAGATGCACAGGAAGTTCCACCTGAACATGAGAAAGAACTTCTTTACTGCTCAAGTGACAAAGCATTGGAAAAGATTGCCCAGAGAGGGTGAGGAGTCTCTTTCTCTGGAGATATTAAAGAGCCATCTGGACACAATCCTGAGTAATGTGCTATAAGGAACACTGCTTGGGCAGGGGAGGTTGGACTAAATGACCCTTGGTGGTGCCTTCCAACCTTAACCGTTCCGTGACTCTGTGATATTTGGTCCATTACAATGCTGACAGAACTATTGTGCCTCTTCAGGAAGCCTAACTTGCTTCCTTTAATAAGAGTTTTGTGGGGATTGGGCAAGTAATATATTAGAGTAGGCTGCTTTTTCTCAATGGATATTCAGAGAGCATCATCTGGGAGAGCTTCCAGCTCATTCTAGCTTTTGTTTTCTTAATAGAAGTCAGTATGGATGAGAGCCATAACATATTTCTACTATGCAGACTGCCAAAGATCTAAAATTAATATATGGACCTTTTTGTCCCAAGAGACCAGAGTGGCTATGGATAGCTTTCTTCAGAAAAGCCTGTCTATCTGCCTTTGCATGATAGCTTTCCCTCCCAAATAGGCAAATACAGGCTTTCTGAATTAGCAAGGACACGGCAGTTTGGACTAGCTAAGCCCAATTTGGATGTTGCAGAGATGAAAAAGTGGGATTTCTTTTTTTTTAGAGTTTCTTCTGGCAGAGAAAAGTTTAACTAGCATTCTTGGTCAAAGCCTGTCTGAATTTGTGACAGAAGTGGGAGGAAAGATGAGCACGTTTCTGCTAGAAAACAGTCTCTTCCAGAGGATTGTGGTGGTGGGAAGGAGCAATTGCTTTGGTTTTGAGGACTCAGTTTGCTGTGAGCACCACAGCCCGCTCTCCATGCCGTCTGGAAAGAATGACGTGAGGAAATAGGATCTCAGAGCCTGGGGAGAAGCTTTGCAGACCACCTGGCCTTCAAATTCCTGGCACTGCTCAAACTTGTCTCTATAGGAAATCCATGTTCTAAGTCAAGCTCAGGTCACATGAGAAAATGAATTTGGCAGGAATATTATGATTCCCTACTGATCTGCCAACAAATCCACCCCAAGCATCTTGCTCCATGGCTCTGCACTTAGAATAGAGCAGCACAACTGACAACCCAGTGCAGAAAAGAAGTACTTATAGAAGTGCCTGGAGGTGGCTTGTGCAGACTTTCCCATGATCCAATGCTTCTGCAAGCTGAGTTCCCTAAGCGCTGTGTTCTCCTTTTACAGGAAGATAAAAGGCAAGGGCTGAGGAAGAGCTTGAAAGCAAAGAGAATTAAGGTGGCAGGAAAAAATACATTTCTTCTTCTTAGCATTCTGTGTTCCCATTGTCCTAGGAAGACCTTAGTTCTCCTGGGTGCTCTTTAACCATTCAAAAAGTGTACAAATGTAGGGACAATTCATACTTTTGTACCCATCTGACCTCCTCTGACATCATTAGTAGCAACTGGTGAGATGATGCTGTTGCATTTAAGTGCTGTCTTGTGCATTGTTTTTCCCAAAATATCTCAGCTTCAGAACAAGGTGCATAAAGAAAATGAAATTCAAAATGACTTTGGCACAATTATAGTAGAAATAAGCAGCTATTGAGCTTAATGCAGATGCCATGATGGGAAATATAATCCCATTTCCTCTTCTTTTTTTGTCTTTTGTGTTAGGTGCTCTGTTATTTTCTTCATGTGGGATGTTCTGAAATTTTATTGCATTGAGTATATCTGGGAATTGGGAAGTCTCTTTATTACAGAAGGCAGAGATTTTTGAGATGGGCTGTCAACAACTTGCAATGCTTTGACATCCCTTCAAGGTGACTGAATGATCCTCTTTGTACAGAAGTGCCCCTTGGGGCAGTAAAACTGGAATCACGGGATTGTCTGTTCAGACAACAAATTTTTGAAAATTAGAGACCTGAAATTAGGTATGTAAATCAATCCTTCTATATGCATAAGCATAAACATAGTGACAGAAAGTCCTGATTTTCAGGGTTGTTGCTGTAAGGTCTAACTATGGGCACTCAAAGCTGAAACTGGGAAACAAGGTGTTTCCTAGAGGAACTGGGTAACCACACTTTTGAATAGTTTTCCTTTAAGTTTGTAAATATGACTGTGTATGTGTTTATTTGCATATGTATTTCTATATCTTAATAAATATATACGTATATATATATTTACTTATAGAAATAGATATATAAACAAATAAGAATACAAAGAACTGAACATATTATTTATATACATTTCTATTTAAATTACCTTAGTTCCACTAGGAACTAAGAAATGCCTAATTATTCGAAATTCCTAATTATTCACTGAAGTGCAGAATACCATGAAGAAAATCTTTTAAAATCCAGATATAAGAAAACCAACTGAGGCTGATGGCATAGGTCCCTTCCCTGGTAATCATGGAAATAGTGGGGGTATGGCTGTAATCACTGTAGCACTGTAAGTGCAACAGCATTTTGCTTTCCTTCAGATTGTCTTATCCATTGCTCTCCTCTCTTTATGGGGATAGGTAAAGGTGATGGGCAGGAGCCTGAGGGCAGAGGTTGTGAAATGCCTGAGGTCTGGAGTCTAGAAGCTGAATTCTCATCTGTTATCTTTATGTATGTTGGGACTTTATATATTCTGTGACTCTCAGGGGATTGAAGCAGCTTTGGATAGTTAGTGGGAAATGCTTCTGCTCCCAATTTGCACTGACCAAATTTGTGAACAGCAAGAGAAGGCAGCAAAAATGCTGAAGGAGCTAAGTTATTTCAAAGGCAGTCTTTGGTGAAAGGGCACCTGCCTTAAGCTGAATGAGGAATCGTCCTCCTCCCTTATGCGGGCAGGGGGAGGTGGATGCCAGTAGTGCCTCAGAGGGGGTCTGTACACTGAAATTAGTTTTCAAGGGGAAAACATCAGTTTGCCAGTGTCCTCCAAATTTGAAGAGGCTGCAGGAGGGAATCAAGACTTGGACTTGTACTCAGATCTGGCACTTCACTCATCTGGCACTCTGGATGCCTGGTAGCCTGTTAAGGAGTCAATTAAACTACATAGGTTAAAGCTGAGACCCATACGGCTGTCAGCAATGGAAAGGACAGGATGTAAAATAATTGCATGGCAAAGGGGAAGGAAACACACTGGAAGTTTTCCCTTTAAGACTTTTCCTGGATACACCTTGCTGCCATTGGAGCTTTCTCTAACAATTTTAGACTCGGATTTCCCAGGAGGGGCTGTGGGCCCTCCCTGCTGGGAGGGTTGGAAGAGGAGAGCAGAGGGATGGCCAGGTGCGGCTGGAGATGTCCTGGGTGGTTCCACACATCTATTTCCCGGAGAGCCACCTGATGGTGCTGTTTGTTCAAGTTCCCGGCCGCCGAGGGCCCTCCGAGCCTGCAGAGCTGTGTGTGGACCTGCATGTAGATCTGCCTTATCACAGGGCGTTTAATTAATAAATAAATGATTAAAAAAAGGGCTGCATCGCCCACCTGGCGCTGGCAGTGGGAGCTCACCTCTCTGTGAGGCCCTGGGGCAATGACAGATGGGTTTTTAAGCTCAATTTCAAGCAACTGCCTTGGAAAAGGTCTGGGGGAGGCCAGGCCTGGGTGCCTCTGTGTTTTGCGGAGGCTGATGATGGCTTGCTAGGTTTTCCTAATTTATTTTGCATTCTCCTCACAGTTTCCATTGTGGAGCTTTCCCGTACAAGGATTAACCATCACAAGCGGTGCAGTGCAGCTCTGGCAACCTCCCTGGAAATCACGCATCCTGAATAATGATGAGAGCTGAAAGCAGGACAGAAAATCCACCCTTTTGCTCCTTAAATCAGCACTGGCTAGCACAACCCCAGACAAAGAGCAGTGTTTGGTGACACCCCCATTCCCACACCCTGCCCCCCTTGCAAACCTCACCCACTCTCTGTAGGGGTTCACATAAAAACCTGCAGGCAAGGCAAGAAGTGCAAACTGTGGGGATGCTCCTTCCTAGCACCAAGTGCCTATTGGGAGGGCCAGGCTCCCCATTTGCTCTGAAGGGTGCAGGCTTGTGTTTTCCATTTAAGGAACCAAGACCCACAGTTAAGGACCAGCGGTGCCTTGCAGTGTAGGTGCAGGGGATAGAGGTGATGAACAACCAGGGCCAGCATGTGGGGAGAACAAAGCAGCTCACCCTCCTGCCTTACCTGGTTCACCTTCTGCTTGTCACAGAGGGCAGGAAGTAATATTTCACCCACATTGCCCCACTCACTCCTGCCACAGGCAGCTCCTCCAGTGGGTCCCACTGAAGTGAACAGGCTGGCTTCTCATTTGTTTCTCACTGTCAGGATGACGAGTCCAACTAGATTTCTTTCTGTTTGTGTTTGCTGCTTGTTTGTGCTGACAAAACACATGCGTAGTTCGTAGTTCCCTCATTTCAGCTGGTTGCTGTTCCATTTTAATGTGAGGCACTTCGTTGGAGGTCATTTACTCAGTGTGTTGCGGGGCCTTTTACAAATATGAACTGATGAATATTTCATCATCGTTCACCAGGAATCCTGTCGAAGTGTAGAGCTTCATGGCAGTGAGTCAGTATGTGATGCACTCAACCTGAAATTGTTTCCTTGCTGCATCTCTCATCAGGCGTGTTAACTGCTGACGTTGGAAGAGGGAGGAATACATATAGTAACACAATAATACTCTTTATTTCACCTTGATTCTACTTAAATATCCCTGGAATCAGTGCTGCTCTGAGAAGGCGCTCTGTTGATGAAATAGCAAGAGCAGCCATCTCTTCTCACTCATTCTAAGTGCAGTACTAAGGCTGGCTTTCCTTCCCGCAGTGCCATACCTTCAGGAGGGAGGCTCTGCTGGAATCAGAGACTCCCTCTTAAGAATAAGTACTCACAGCACAGTAGGCGGTGAGACCAATTTATCTTGATGTAAAACATCCTAATGGAAGCAGGGCACAGTGTGCAGGGGACACATGCTGGCGTTAATGCTTGCTTGAGACTGCAAAGAGCATGGAGCAATAGTTCTGCAGAGGGAGAATCAAGCTATTCGTCTCAGAGTCCAGTGATGATTCAGGCACCAGCATCATTAAGCATTTTATTGCTGAACCAACTGAAAAAGCAGAGGCTAGGATAGAGTACTGAGATTGACAGCAGAGGTCCATAAAGGTAGTTTACCCAGCAGCTGCCAGCTGAGAGGGAGGATGTTGCTCTGTTGGCAGTGGAGTGGCAGCAGAATGTCCCAGCTG
Organism: Manacus vitellinus; assembly: GCF_001715985.3. Classification (NCBI taxonomy): domain Eukaryota; kingdom Metazoa; phylum Chordata; class Aves; order Passeriformes; family Pipridae; genus Manacus; species Manacus vitellinus. Next base: position 7,391,866 of record NW_021940534.1, read on the forward strand.
CATGATGCAGATGTGCTGGTGGCAGTGCCTTCCTCCTCACCTGCTGAGTGAGGAAAAGCTGATGGGAAGGTGTCGCCTATTACCATGTTGTTTATACCACTGTAAAACAGCTTGTATTGCACTTCTGGATTTTCTAGACTGCGCAGCTTTAATGGTGAATGAAGTCTCACACGGATAACTAGTGCTGTGGAGCACTGTGTTTGATTAGTGAGAAAATAACCCAACCAAAGAAGTCCTGTAACTATCCAAACTTCTTCAGCCCTCTCAGTGGGTGGTGCTGGTAGTGACTTGGGCAGTCTGACAGTAACAAAGGTTATTGTGACTGTGTCAGACATAGCATAAGGAAAGGAGGCCATGTGTACCTGAAAGCTGTCTCCACCCCTGTATGCTCAGAAACTTCTCTCTGCTGCCCAGACCACAGGGATGGGCTGCAAAATGTGCCTACTCTTCATTTACTGCTAGCTTCTTCTGCTCCACAACTCCTCTGAGAATGAAAAATGAGATAGACTGCTCATCTTTTCACTTTTCCATCTCAGCTTGTCCATCTTAATATGTCAGTATTGATGATAATAAGTCAATACTGCAGTTTGTCTGGCACAGCATGCACCTATGCAACAGGCCATCCAATGCTACACTGTAGGTAAGGTCCTGCAAATGTGGTTTGATGCTCTGCTTTGTGTGAAGATCTTGCCCTACACTGTGCAGCAGAGAGGTAGGATCTGGAAACTGGGAAGATGTGGACGTAGCATTGCATTCCCCAGTCTGATGGCTTCTTTGAGACTGAGCAAGGGTTTTCATGCTGGTGACACTATCTAGACTCTGCTATTCAATGGAGTCTGCACTCTTGGTACATGAACTAGCCCTCAGCACAAACTACCTGGAACAAGCTTTAATTTTATTAATCTAAAGGGTTTTTACTTCAGGGTATTTTTTGTTTTGTTTTTAAGATTTTGTGAAGCCTATAGAGACTGGAAGTCTATAGAGCATGGACAGCCTACCACAGTGCTATTCAAGTCTGCCTGTCTGTATGTGTTAGATGTATGGCATGTTTTCTCCTGTTGCATGTTTCGACATAGTTTCTGCAAGAACCCCCAGAGACATGTGGTTGTCCTGGGTACAGTGTCATAGCTGTCCTTTGATTCCTGGGGCTGGCTTCCCCACAAAAGGGCCAAAGCCCAGTGAGGACAGTGGGAACATTTGATGAACAAGTAGTGTTAGGCTGGGATGTACTTTTTATGACTGGAAACTTTGATCACCATTCTGCCAGAAGCTTCACTAATATTTCTGGGAAAATCAAACCTTTTGACTTCTTTAAACCCTTCTGTGCTTTATCTCTATTTTTTTTTGAGTAGGATTTGGAAGGTCTTTGTTTGTGTTTTATTTTCTTTAAATATGACTTATACCTTTTTGCAGGCTTGTACTCTATGATAAAAAGTGCTCGCCAAAAACTCCTGAAGGGCAAGCCACCTTGTAAAAAGAGGATATCGTCTGGAAGTTAGATGTATGAGAGGTTGATGCCAATATTCATGATATGCAATGAAAGCAGGTAGTGTGGAAAACAATGTGAGGGTGTCCTAGACTTCATCATAGTCTTTAGTGGGCTTCTTAGTAGATTTTTAAAAGGTATAACTGGATTTTTAATTTGACCAAATGTAATGACAGAATGAAACTGATTCTGTAATCATATTTTCCAAAACAACTTGATTAACCTGTAGATCTTTAAAATACAATTAATAACTTTTTGTAGAGCGAGACTTCTTTTCTGTGGGGGTGCAGACATACGTGGGTGATTACTCTACGGGGTACTGTAATCACTTCTCACTGTTTCTCTTCCACTCTCTTTTTCTGCTGCACACAAATATTACGTGCCAAAATTTACCACTTCTGTTGTCCCAGAAATAAGCAGGACTAGTCATAGGGCAAAATACGAATTACTACAGATACAAGTGACAGGAATTGTACCTGAATGGTCATTTTTAATAACACTTTGTTAGTTTTCAAAGTGGGGAGCAAATTAATGAGTTTATATTATGCTTTAGGTAAAGAAAAAAGAATTATTGACATTCTAGAGCAACTTGGTGAGGGGAGGAAAATTACAATGGAAATTGCTGTTTAAGGCAGTGTCTAAATTTTGACTCAGGGTAGGTTTCTTCAGCAGCATAGCTGACATTTGCCAGTGTTTCACACTATGATTTTACAGTGCTGCAGCCATGAGTTAAGTAAGTTCAGATTTTGCCTGAAAGAGTAAATATAGCAGATTTTACTTTTTTACTTAAAAAGTAGATGTTGCACCTCTCTGTATTACCCATTAGTCACTTTTTTTCACCAGATATAGTTCCTGTATGCTCTGGCAGTCCATCTACCAGCTGATGTCTTTGCTTGCCCATCTCTTAAGGAAGCCTGGACTGTGAGAACCATCAAACATGTTTCAGACTTAGTGTAAATTGATCTGAGCCCTCCCACTGTTCTCAGATGTTTCCAGGGTGATGGTTGGGCAGGCAGGGGTACCAGTAAGGACTCCAAAGAGACAGAGAAGGGGGTGGATCTCTTTCTCTTTCTGTTAGCAGCCAATGCAGAACAGCTTGGCTACTTCCATCGCTGGCAGCCCTGTGTTTGTTAGTACAGAAGACTGAGCTGTGTTAGCAGTATGTTGTCCATTAGGTCAAGGGAGGTGGTTATATTCCCTTGTGTGGTACTTGTTAGGACATGTCTGGTGTACTGTGCCCAGTTTAGAGTTCCTAGTACAGGAGGAATGTTGGCAAGTTGGAGTGAGTCCACTAAGATATGTGGGGGCTGGGACATATGATGTACAAGGAGAAGCAGAGGAAGGACAAGAGAAAACAGACATAAGTTGTAGTATGAGAAATTACAGCTAGATGTAAGGAAGAAAATTTTTACTGGCAAGGTAGTCAAGCACTGAAAGAATTTTTCCAGAAACACTGTGGTATCTTTGGAGGTATTCAACTTTGGAAGTTGGACCAAAAGAACCTCCAGAGGTTCTTTTGTAATTACATTATACTGTGTTTATATGATTTAGTGCAAGAGTTTGAGCAAATGTCTTATACCAGCTGTACTGCCTCTGTAATGCACCAGAAAGACTTCCAAGCAAACATCTCTGCACCTCTTTCAGAAACAAAAATCCCTCAAGACTCTCCATACTGTAAGCAGCTTTGCCACAACTTTGCAGGCTGCCACTCCTCACCCTATACACAAAGAATCGTGGTTTTGCCTTTATTTTCCTGTATATGAAAATGGTTATTAGGCTCAACTCCAGCTGAAAACAACTACTGCAATAAAGAAATCAAAATGCACATGAAAACGCACAAAAAATTAGACTTAACTTCATCCCAGTTCTTTCCAGGTATTTCCCTGTGCTCTTCAACACATTCCCATGGAAAACTCCATCCTCTGGCAATTCTTACTAAGGGAGATTTGTCAGGGAGGGTTCTTCTCTCTTTTCACCAGCAGAAGTCATTGATGAATTCTCACTCCATTTTCCTCCCTAAAGTTTTGGGCTGCCAGGCCTAAATACACTGCAAATAACCACTATGTCAATGTTTAAAATGAAACAGAGAACTTGGCTTGGGTCTCAAGAGGTTGAAATGAGGATCCACGCTTTGGATCAACTGAATGCTGTTTAGTCCATACCAGCATTTCTAAGTAAGACACAGGGCAAATAGGACTTTTTCTTTAATTTGAGTTTTGAAAAAAATATCATCTCTTACTCTATGGGAGAAAGAAGACTGTTTATCCACAATTTTTCCATGTTTTCACAGGATCATAGGACAATTCAGGCTGGATTTGGTCTTGGGAAGTCTGTAGTCCCATCTCTTGCTGCAAATAGGATAGGCAGTGAGGTTAGAGGAGGTTACTCAGGATTTTACTCAGTCGGGTCATTAAAACCTCCAAGGATAAAAGCTACCCAACCTCTTTGGGTTATGACTCTTCCAAAGAGGTCAGCAATTCCAAGTTTTCTGGGAAAATGTTGGTAAGCTGAAGCCCTAGCTCAAAGGAGTACGTTGCATTGTCAGCAGAGAACCGTGAGCAATGTGACTATGGCCTGAATAAGTCATTAAAGTGTCCTCCATCCTTTCCTTTGTTAAGTGGATTGTGTAGCACTGGAGGTGCCAGAAAGACTATATCCTAGTTTGAATTGCAGCTGAGCTTCAATGTGATCACGAGTACTGGCACTCTCCTTACCTTCAGCCCTGGAACTCATCCAGTTCCGGACAAAGTCACACTGGCCTTAGAATCCAGAGCTGAACTCCGGAAGAAACATGGGATTTTTTTGTTAATTTGGTGTGAATTAAATAATTGCTGAAGGGTAGTACTTTGTTACCTGTTAGTAAAGTAAGACAATTCAGGATTTCTGTTTGAGATCTCATGCAAAGATATGTTGATTTTGAATCTTTTTTGCTGAAGCTGCTGCAAACTGCGTGCATGGCAGCATATGCCAGCTGAGCAGAAAGATGCCACAGGTTACTGAGTATGACCCAGTTGATCAACTAATCTCCTGGATGAGACATTATGGCCTGATTATGTGTTTCCTGTGGGAAGACACACAGTTGGCAGGTGTAGGATCAGTGAAGTTCCTGAACACTGCATAAGCACTTGCATAAATCCCCTTTGTCAAATGTTGTGGTCTCGATATTATCTCATGAGTTTTCATGGGTGATCTATGATGGGTAAGATGGAAAAGTTTCTTGCTTCATTGTCCCTGTCTCTTTTTCCATGGACTTGAACTTGATGAAGCACCTTTTCTGGGTCAGTTTCCACAGGACAGATGAATTTCTGGCATTTATCTTGATACCCAATGCCAGAAAAAAAATAAATCAATATTTAATAATTCCTTCTTAATACAGCCTTCCTGTATCCCTGCTCGGAATATTTAAGGTCACCAAGTGCTGTACAAAGGCATGGGAACACTAAAAGCTGTGCTCTGAATGCTATCATATGCTGTGTGTTGTTAAGAGCATAGGTTGCTTTTGAGGACTTCCCATGACAGCGTGTAATAGTAATCTTAATCTGACATACTCAAATGTCTTCCCTGTTAACCAAGCAAGTACAAGAAAAAGCTTGTTTGAAGTGTGTTTCCTTTTGATAATGATGCCCTCCATCAGCCTATTAATAGTGGAAGCAGTGCTTAATTAACAGCTTTCCTATGGCCCCTGTTCCCCTCTGGTCTGGCTCAGAGCTCAGTCATGGTGGCTTTCTTGCATTTGTACATTGCCACAGAGGCCTCTCTCTTTGTTCTTCTAGAGAAGGATGGCAAGCTATTGCTTGTATTTTGGGATCATTATAGAGAAAACATGTAAGACAGCGCCCAGCCTGCTGAGTTTACTTCACTCAAAGGGGGTGAAGGAGTAAAATTGATCTTAAGTGTGTAAGTGACACAAGCTCCAAATTTAAGGAGGTTAGGGTACCTAGACTCTCAGATTTCACTGGTAGTTAATTAGATCTAGACTTTCAGATTTTTTTCAGGATGCTGTACCCAGATATAGACATTTCCTTCACACTCTAGTTACAGGACAATTCAGACAAGTTCAGACTTGTTTTCCACAAGGCATAAAGAACTTTTCAGCAGTCTTAGTAGTGTATACTAGACATTCTGTTTGTTTTTTTTCCGATTTTCCCCTTTCAGAATGTACTGTTAAAAATCCTTTACAGTTCTGCATGTTGTTCTGTGTAGGGGTTGAATCTGTATAGGACGATCCCATCTGCAGTCGTCAGACAGCTCTCTGTAAGATTCATGCAACTTAGTGCATACATGGTCATATTTTGCATCCTGTTTGCTTCAACTCTCCCGCTTTTTAATTTCTACATTGTGCTTCAAATTTCAGAGATGTTTGCTATTTTTATCTGTGCTAGCCCTAGTTTTAACTTAGTTTTGTATTGCTTTATTCATTACCTTTTGCAGCTGATCTGCTAGCAACGCTGCACTTGATAATGAACAGGTAAAACCATAGGCCTTTATTAGTGGTTGCACATGCCAAGGGCTTTGTTTTAGTACCAGCTGTTTCCATCATGAGCAGCTTTTTCCATGTTGACACTGCAAGTAAAAACTGACAAAGTTTGAAGACCTTGTGTTTGCCTATAAATACTCCAAATGAATCTTTCTTGGCCTCTTCTAAGGTCTTGTAAGTTAAACTATGTGGTAAAATCCAACCACTGAGGATTTACGAAGCTTGGGTAATGGCAATTTATTGACCTCAGAGTTCTTGCTCATTTGCAAAGACAGTCAGCTGAAGAAGAACCATTCATACTTTATTACTCTTCCTTGAACAATGACATTTTTATTCCTCAAGAGTTGTTTTTCTTTTTAATTTAAAGGCAAAACACATTTCCCCTAAATTTGGCACATAACAGAAGATTGGTCTGAGATGCCGTGAGTTCCTTTTCTAACAATTACAAATTTTGCTGTCCAATCTTACATTGTAGTAACTGCAGGATTAAAAATTGAAAAACAGTCTTTTCAAGAAGAATAAAAGTAATTTTTGAGGTGTCATAACCACATTTTTTTTTCTACAATAAAATAGATAATTTTGGCCACTCCTTCACAAATCATCATAATTTCAGTTGATGCTCTGCTATTACCAATACCTCAAGAAAATTATAGAATTTTTCATGAGAATAGCAGGAGTAATTAAACCTGGACGCTTATGAATTTGTGTCCTAAACTATACGCTGCTGCAAAACTACTAGCTCTGTCAAGAGCAAACACCAGTGATGCCAGTCTGCCGCCAAATGTGTATGGGTTTGTTGGCTGTCTCAGACTTGCTGGAATACATAGTGGCTGGCTTTTGCCTGCTTTCCCTTAATGGAAAGCACTAATTTTGGTCTCTATTCTCTCTCCAGCTGTCAGATCCCTGAAACTTATAAAAATATAATTATCTATGAGACTCCAGCCCTTCTTTCAAATTTGGTTAAAATTAGCTAAGGAGAAAATTTACTAAAGGGAGCTGACAGACGGAAATCAGGCCAAAAATACACCAGCCATCATGTCAGTTCTGTGTGTCATGGGTAGCTGCTGAGTACTGAGTTTCTCCCAGACCAGCCTCTGGTGCCCAGGAGGTGTGATTCTTCAATGCCGGTCTCAGTGAAGAGCTACTTGGAAAATGCTGGGTTTTGTCCCCTCCAAGCACCACTTAGCACTGACTGTTGTTGTGGACTGAGAGGGCTTGGCAAGCAGAGGTTTCTGTTCCCTGTGGATTTGGGGGCACACTGGATGCCTGTGCACAAGGCAGATGGGGCTGCCCCTATGGTCTTGTGTATGGCCAAAGGCTTTAGGTAAAACCAGCAACAAGGCTGTGACAGCACGAGAATGCTCTCTGGAGAAAGACCTTGGCCCTTAGCGAGTACCAACCTCTGTGCACAACTTAGTGTTGCTCTGTTGTTGCGGGCAATGGGCAGAAAGAGTTTTACTATTGATCAGAGTTAAAGCAGTAAGTCTGTCCCCCTGTTCCAGCTGCATTTTTGACTGTGCAAGATACAGTCCAGCTGTTATGTTCTGAACCTGTGCAGAGAAAGGTGCATTCAAGTGTGTGGTAGGTGCTGTAACCAAAGTACAACATCCATTTGTGTTTGTCACTGTCACCTCAATAGCATAGTATGTTGCACAGGCTCTGCTGAAGAGCTGATTTTCATTGCATAGTGTGGGAGTTACACATCTTGGGCCCTACTGCTGCAGAAGACCCATAGGCCTGGATTTAACTTAGTGCCTGAGAGCACTTCTGTTGAATTTCGTAAGCATATTCATCTATGCACAATGAAGCTCATACATTGTCCTGGCTTGGGTCTTTCTGCAAAATATATTTAATACTCTAAGTCTGCAAGGGTAGCGTAGACGATATTGTACCGGGTTAAGGAGATAGTAGAGTGATACCTACCTTTTCAAGGTGCCCTGCAGTGCTGAAGACAAAAAAAAAGAGTATTTCTCCATTTCACAGTGCAATTTGGTGAAGAGATTTTGGAGAGCCCTAAACTAGTTTTCTGTAAGTACTGTAAGCAATATAGCATTAGCACAGAGCTCAGCTGGATAAATTAGCATTGTGCAGCATAGACATATCCTAAATTTCTAGTATGGTTTCCTCAGTGACACTTTTTCAAACCACAACTTGAAAATAAAATATGATTTTTTTTTTCACCCCTCCAAAACACTGTGTTAGGAAAGCTTGCATACCTTTTTCTTTTTAGTTATCTCACTATCTCCTCTTTTAAAATAAATTCTAAGCTGACTTCTTAATTTTATTTAATTTTATTTTTTTGCTTTTATTGGTGGTATCCTCTCATTCATCTGAGCCTGGATCCCCTGTAACCAAAGTTGTTTCAGCTTGGTCACAGAAGATACTGCCTCTGTATTATAAAAAGCATCATTTCAGTTCCCTCATGACCTCCTGATAGAAGGCTAGACATGATCAGATGAGGAATGGAGATCTAACATTACTACATCCCTATATAAATCAATGCAGTTCTGATCACACTATCTGATGCCGAAAAACTTCAGAATAGAAGAGCTGTATTTGCTCACTCAGTCTCTCAGAGGAAGAGTACTATCATAATTCTACCTGTTTGAAAAGTCTGTGGGAAAATAAAATTGCTGTGGTGTGTCAGACATTGATGTCTACCCCGATAGACTTCCTCTGTAGTCCTTAAGTCAGGTGCTTTGGGAAATCCTGAGATTAAAGTTACACCAGGATTACTCTGCTTAGTCAAGTACAGTGGCTATTTTAGACACTTGTAAATTGGAAATAAGGGCAGGAGAAAAATGAGATACAGTCGAGATCATAAAAACATATCTCAGGCCTCAGTTCAGCAACTATTTAGACATCCTGGCATGCTGAGGAGAAGATGTTTTGCAAGGAGAGTCTTGGTTCAGTAGAGAATGAACTACATTCAATATTTGTTGAAGTCTTATGTAGCTAGTTTTTCTTAACAGGTTGTAGTTTTCAGTGGCATTTCTTTAATGTCTGTATGGTGATTTTCTTTCTACTGGATCCACCACGTCAGGAATTTAATGAATGAATGAAGTGAAAATCATGGATGATTGGCATTTTTCCATCCTCTGAAGTGGTATGAGACAAAATTAATTTTAAGCTTACAATTACTGTATGGATTTTGGAGTTGGTTTGATGTTTGGGGGATTAAATACAGTGTCTGGGTTCATATCACCTTTCCCCATTTTGGGGCAGAACGATTACCAGAAACTGGACTGCAAGCAACAGTAGCACAGGTTTCAATACGCAGAGTCCAGAGAGGGCAAAGATATCATGGCTGGTCTCTCATCTTGCTTTTGTGTGAGAAGTCAAAATTAGTGATATTTTTACTAGAAGAGGGTCTTCTGTCTCTGCCTTCTGTACTCTCCCTCTGACAGGGAGGTACAACTCATGAACTCCCACACACAGCCCTTGATTTCTTCTTTTTCAACTCACTATGTAATTACCACATGTGAATCTAGCAAATGACACTTCCTAACGTAAAACACTATCACTTTCCTAAAAGTATAAGCTTAAATAAACTGCATGTACTTGAATGACTGTGCAAATTAAATCAATACCAAGCCTAGAATGTGAAGAAAGCTGGACTCCTAATAGGACAAGAGCTCCCTGTTAATAATCAGTAGTAGTTGTTGATACTGGTGGTAAAACACCAAGAATTTTGATGTCACGGAAACCTGGATTCCTGTGTGCATATGAAATAATACCAAGAGAATGTAAGGTATATTGAAACTCTGCTATGGTGGTCGAATTTTCCCCATCATTTTCTGTTTTCCTTCTCTGCCTGTTCTTCTACAGAGATAATCAACATATGTATCAGGGCGACAAAGCAAGTAATCACATCTCATCCTTCACTTAGTTCATCTTTTCCAACATTTTTAAGACCCACCTGTCACAGATATTCTGAATATCCCAGCAATATGCAAACATCCATAGAGGCTGTTTGCAGAGAGTAGAGAAAAAAAAGTGATACAACCTGAGAAATGCCTGTCTTAGTCTCCTCCAGGTTGAAAAAACAGTGCTTCTATAGAAAAGATCCAAAGCCAGCATGTGCAGGCACTCTGGGAGTAAGTAAGATAGATTTGGGTCTGGATCTCCAAAGCACCGACAAGTAAATTACAAAGGGCAGAATCTTCATTACTGGTGATTTAGGAGGCATAAAGAGACGCAACTTGATTTGTGGATCCCAAGTGGAGTTTTCAAGGCTGACAATTAATAATATGAAATCAACTTGTAAACTGAATGAATCTGACACAGGGTCGTGGAGAGAAAATTAGATTCGGAAGCTCTAGTGCCATTTTTCTAGTTACTTGTGAGAATAATGTAGAATTGTGTTTCCAGATACTTTTTGACTTTTCTCCTTCTGTGCTTTTCTCCTGCCCCCCCATCCCAAAAATTCAAGCCTTTCTTTGGGGATTTAAGTATTTAGATACTTAATCTTGTAATTTTAAGTAACAAGACAGTTTAGTGACATTTTACATGATGAAAACCATTGCGTCAACCTCTCATAACCACACAACTGTTAAAATCCCCATATGACTAATCTCTAATTCCCAGCAGTCTACTGCAAATAAAATCATACTTTGAACTGTGCTACTTTAATATCCCAAATAAAGCTCCCACACGACTTCCAGTTCAGCTCAGAGTTTGGTTAGCCTAATACCATGGTGATGTTTATACAGATCACAGACTGTATTAAATAAAACTCTCCCCATAAACGTTTGTGAGAGATTATATTAAGATCAACAGTCTATGAAATCTCCTTAAAAATGCAGGGTTCTTGGCCTCCTGTGAAATGGTATTTAGGAAGATTAAGTCACAACAGTAATTCTGAAAGTGTATTCTTACTCCTCCACAACTGAAGGACTGTTCTGAAAAAAAAGAAAGATTGCTTTACTTATGCTGATTTTCAACCCTTCCTTTCAAACTTGCATGAAATGCACCCTTTGGGAAGGAGCTTGCTTGGACGCAGGTTCCCTGTCCGAGAAGATCTCTTGCTCTGATTTCCAACTAGCTAGTCATAGGTAATATAGGGGGGTTGTATGATATTTGTACTCTTTCACCATTTTTCCATTAGCTTTCAAAGCGATGGGATAATTTTTATTAAGTTGGAGGCAAATGAAAAATGACAAGACTCATACCTGTGCATTTATAAAGAAAAGATGGCATGTGCCTATTTTTAATGCCATCCAACCCAAAGGTGGACAAAAAGCTGCTTCTGGGCTTCCTGGGGATTGCAAATCATTGAGGTATAGCTCTTCTGCCCAGCACAGGATTTGTGTGAGAGAATGAAGTGTGGCTCCTGCCTGCTTTCAGAGGGGCAGGCACCACCTCTGGTAAAAGCTGTGTCAGGGCTGGGGTCCTCCAGGCCCTCAGATGTAGAGAGGTTTGGGGACAGATTCAGGCTTTCAGACATGGAGGTGTTTGAGAATAAGGTCCTGGCTGAGGGAGGCAGATCAAGCATCAGGAGATTGGTACATGGTAAATAAAGATTTTGCTATGGGTCTCAATTTGGAAGTCTGACCCTTTACCCATGTTTCAAAGAAGGGCAGTGGTACAACGGTGGTATAGTCTGGATCCATGATATATGCTCTGTTTTCAAAAATGGTTTGTATCTTTGCTAGCAGATGTGTTTCACTTAAACTGAAGTTTCAACACTGTAAAAAACCTCTAGTGTTACCAATTACTGTGCTGAGAAAGCTTCCAGCATTCAGTCAGAATGATTCTCTTCACTTAAGAAATACTGTAACTTGGAGGATGACCTGTGCCTCTCTGGATTTTCATATTAATTTGATTGTGAAACACACAAAAGGAGATTTCAGAAGTGCTGTGTGATGTATAGCCTGTGTGATTGCCATCAGCGATATGTTCCTAGTACCCGATGTGGGAAAGGGAAATGCAAATGAAACATTTGTCTCCTCGAAAAAAGGCTCTGAACTGCTTAAATTGGAGGGACAGGATAAGGCTGCTTTGCAGATCAGAGCTATCCTCTACCCATGCAGTGAAGAGCAGAATCTGCCTTTGCACTTCTTGACTGTTGGTACAAATTTGCGGAGCCTGCTCACCAGCTGGTGACATGAGGTGGTGGCTCCTGCCCCTGCCCGGGGGAGAGACCCTGAATAAAATAAATTGATGACTGCAACCTTGACATCTTTCAGCAGAGAAACTAAAGCACTGCCTCTGACTCCCCCCTGCTGTGGTTGGTTTGCATCAGGCTGGCGCAGAGGGAACACACAGCACTGCCCACTGTGCCACAGCTGCTCCAACCTGCAGCAATGTGCTACTTCAGGGTTGTCAGTCCAGGAGCTGTCAGGATCCCTGCATGGATGCAGACTTTTAAAAGGAGCTGCAAAATGTCAGGGATTTTATCTGTGTGACCTGTCCCTGCTGTGGTGACCAGGGTTGATGCACAGCACAGAAATGTGGGTAAGATTATGTAAATGAGCAGAGAGACACACAAGGGAACTTCTGCTGAGTTTAATTATGCCAGGGGGTTTAGTTTGAAGACATATATTAATTTCATGGCTATGCACCTGCTTGCACGCAGTTGGCTTTCACCTCCTTCTGTCAGAGAAGGCCCCCTGATCTACCCAGGGTAACAGCAGGTCTTTCATTCACTCTTCTACTTTGGGCTGCTCTTTTGTTTTAGCACCCCATCTGGTTACAGTGCCCAGTTGGAATTGCATTGTCTTGTGAGCTGTCTTGCCACCACTGTTCTGTACATAAATAAGGCAAGTAGTAGGACTACAGCCTGGTCCCCATTAGACCTGGAGAGCAACATCTTTTCTCACATCAGACGTAAAAGGCTTAGGAATAATTTTTGCCATGACATCATTCTCCCACAGAACAGATCCCAGCTTCATGGCAATTGTACTGAAATGCTGAGAAAAATGAAGATGTAACTGCAGACAGAAAAAACTTGGAAGGCTGAAGTGACATATGCTTTTTTAATCTAGTCCTCTGTCTTTTCAGGTTTGTCCTTTGTTTTTGTCAGTCTCATGTTTTTCTGAGACCATTTATGCTGTCAGTGAAAATCTAACATGATCTTCTTTTTGGAAGTAAATACAGCCTAGTTTGGGCAACACTGGTCAAATGCTTCTAGTTAGAAGTGGAATGGAAAAGGAAAACTCCTTTTTGTTATATAAAACAAGTTTTGGTGTCCCCTACTCTCTGGCTTGTTAGCAGCTAAAATGGTTTAGAGTAGAAATAAATGATTTTGTGTAAATATATTCTTGGAAGAATAATACCCTGAGGTTTTCCCACATCTGAAGTTAGTTTTGATGTAGTACAATTTTACTACCTGTGCATCTGGTCTGTTTTTGAGACATCTAGATTTAAGTCAGAGTGTGCATTTCCACTCAAAGAAGATAACTGAAATTTTGTCCCTTGGAGTTTTCTGGCTATTGCTTCTTGTTTCATTGCAATTGAAATTTAGGGAGCTTGTGTTTTGCTTATTCACTTTATGCCATTGTAGCAAAAAGTGCAGCTCATCCCCTGCACCTCCATGGGGTGCCTATGTGAAGAATCACGATTCTGCTCTTGCTGTTTTCCCTGCTCCTGAGGGCAGGGATCTCTCACCCCACTGCTGCCTCTTGTCCCTCCAAAAAAACAAGGACTGCCTTTTTCTAGTCCTGACTCTTTGCTCTAGACTGTATACAAAGTTTGTGAAGCTAACAAATAAAAAAAACTATCAAGCTTCATGCATTTATTTTTATTATATAGCATGAACTTCTGGAGTCATGTTATTTCACATGACCTTCATGTGTCTGTTTTTAAAAAGTAGGATTACTATGTTAGTGACTACCTAGAAGAGTTTTAGAAGCAAAAATCACCAACATCAAAAATCTGAAGACAAATAGATCTCCTTAGAATTCATAACTGTTAAAAAAACCTCTTCTAAAGCAGTCTGATGAGAAACTGAGTCATTAATTTTGAATGCTTATGGATGGCAAGTGCTGGTGAGAAGGCTGGGTATGCACTCCAACAAATCAGACATGGCTGAATTTAGTACTGATCAGAAGATCTCAAAACATTACGGAAAGCAGGTGAACATCTGAGTTTTATTGTAGGAAACCCTGCCATTGCACTGTTGAGAAGCTTTTCATCTAATGAAGGTGCATGGGACATCTTCATGGTGTATAGCCAAACATGTAAAATACTGTATGAAGGAGCAGGATAAAGATAGATAAAGACTGAGAAGTTGTTAGTCTTGTATCTATATTTCCTGCACCAACTAAAAGGTAAGTGGGAGATCCCTTTTTTCCTTTCCTGTGACTAGGCTAAGGCATATGCCTAAACCTGTCTCAGTTTCTGCTATTTTTGAGCACTGCTTTTTAAAATTCTTTTTACAATTTGTACATGCTTTTACCAGATTCTTTGCAAACACATGGGGCCTCAAAGAATTGCAAACAAAAGCACGTTCAAGTTCTTTTTGTTTCTCATAATTTTTTAGTTTGAAATAACAATATGAAATACCAGAACAAAATCCCATCTTGTGATGTCTTTGCTTTAACACACGTGCTGTTTTCTGATTCATTTGTTGAGGAAATACTGCAAAGGATCGAATCCACCAAAGTGTGTTTTCCAACAATGTTCATGCAAAGGATCCTGAGCAGAGAGATATGTGTGCTTGATTTTCTGTGCTAAGATTAACAGTTGGAATAGCAACCACTCCAAAGTAAAAGATTCTTTTGCATTTTTACATTATCCCACATGTCTGAAATGTAGAAAGTCATACTTTTGAACATGTTGAGAGCCAATAGATGTTTTAACTGAGATGTTTGAGCTCAGTGCTATTAGAAGCAGTAACCTGCCCGGGTGTGAATGCAGTACTTGCTGTGTACAGGTTCCACAAAGTAGTTTATCCTAAATTTTAGGGTAAATTTTGTAGTATGGATATGTAGTATGGAGAACACATTTTTCAGATTGATGCATTTAATACTGCCTTTATCCTACTCTCTGAACTAAGGTTTCAGTTAAGGGCCTCTAAAATCTTCCATCATGCAAAGACTAGGTTAAGTACGGTGCACAGAGATGGAAACCCTGGAGGGACATTCACTGTGGTAGGTCTGGCAGAATAAAACCATAAAAAAGTAGTTTTTTAGGAGATTGGGTGCTTGTGAGGAGTGCTGAGCATTACATAGATGTTATCTCCTACCTAAGTTCCCAGGCAGAAGGCTGAGCATGTGGTACTTTTTGCAATCTGTTCCTCTGCTCAAGAATGGTCTTGTCAGAGGTGCCATATGAACAGCATTGTATTAAAAGTAGGTTTGATTATTTCTCATGGTAATAGTAGAGCAGTAGATGTGGCAGTAGAAAGAGAAACAGTAAAATGAGTGCAAATGGAAGCTTATTTCAGTGGATGTTCGCATTCCACTGCTGCTTCTGCTGCTGGAAGAGAGGTGGCTGAGAGAGAACACAGGCAGTGCAGCAGCGTGGCAGTTACCTTTCTTCATTAACTTAGACTGCAATAAAACACAGGCTTTTTAAAACAAAGTTCAAGTAGCCAGAGCCTCTCTCTGGAAATTAATTTCCTCTGGAAGCTAGTTCCACATAACTCATCACCTACTTCACTGAACATTAGTCAACCCTGTCGCTGGTGACAGAAGTGCTTGACTGAGCTGCTGGAAACTGGGTCGTGTGGTGGATAAAGCATAGCCTGCTTCCCCAGGCTGCTTTTAGCATGGACATCCTGAGACTGCAGTAAATAATAAATACCTGCAGGCCACCCTGGGCACTTTGTGTGCTGCTGCATAGCTTGTCCTTGGTCCTTGAGAGGAGGAAATCATACAATGATATAAATCCACGTAGTAGGTATGCATAAAGAAACTTTGGCTACCCATCTCTGTTTCTGACCTGCTACTGTGATGATTTTTTTCCTGAGTATGGGGAGGTCTATACTGTTAGGCAATGCAATTTCTGCCCTCATAGGCCTGCTTCCCAGGTTGGGTATGACTTTTGAGGAATATATTGGTGTGGTGGTAGCAGCAGTTGGTCATTGATGCCTCACCAGTTGCACTGACAAGGGGAGCCCTGTGGGCACTGCTCCTGGGTAAACACCCAACTGTGCCTGGTTACAGGGAAAGGTGGTTGGCTCTGAGAGCAGAGAACAGCCATTTCATGTCTTCCCCAAAGGCAAAGGCCATGGGCCACATGGAAGTTAGTGACTTTTAGGAGTCTTTATGAAAAGTGCAAAGCAGTGCTGTTGCAAGCTTTTTAGAAGTCACGTCTTTTACTTGAAAAGGAACCTGCAAAGAACTAAAAAAGAAAGAAGTTTGTGATCTATTTTTGTGCTGTATAATGATGTATTCCTTTCTCTTTCTCTTTCCTTTCCCTCTCCCCTTCCCTTTCTCTTTTCTATTCCTCACTAGAAAGGTTAGGAGTTTTCCCAGTTAGTGTTTAGCAACTTGTTACCCAGGCTGTAAATGCTGAATTTCAGTGCTTCCCAACACTAGAAGGAGCAAGGTACTGAATCATTAACAAGGCAATACTTTGTGCCAAATGTTTGTTTGTGATTAATGTTAAGCAGATTAAAAGAAAAAATAAAACCCAAAAAGGATTAAAATATCCTCTTTACTAAAATACTCACCCTGCAATTTTCTTCCACAAAAATATATGTTTGGACAACACTATTCACACACATTTTTCTTTTTCTCTCAGAGTACTCCAAAGAATTTTACTCATCGTCACCCCTCTGCTTGGATGACTTCACAGTGATGGGAGACAACATGTGATCCCAAAGATGAAGTTTTATGTAATGTCTGAATCTTAATATCTGTTAATATCTGTTGAGGGGGAGAGATCCTCTTCCTCCTTGTTCTCCCTGCTCTTGCTCTTGCTTTCAGCTGTGCAATCATGTGCTGACTCTGCAACTTGTAAAACTTTTTACTGAACCAACTTTGCCCCTATCCTGGAAGAAAATTAAATTGCTTTTTCTGAGATAATTTGCTGCTGGATTACTGGATTGTATCAGTTCTCAGGAGTTCTCAGCAAGCATCAGAACTGGTGAAAGATAAGCAAGACAGCATGTCTAAGAGTGATGTAGGTGGTGTAGTACTTCTCTCTTTCAACTGTGGCAGCAAAATTTTGGATGAGCTCAGTTGTCCTGTGCTGCTTCTCCACTAAGATGGAGTCACTCATCACCTGAGCCATACTAGCTCACCATAAGTAAACTCTCAGCCTGCCTCCAGAATGAAAGGTGGATGTGCTTGCATAGAAATACTCCCCTGAATGTTCAGCTGAGATGAATGTTCCTGCTGTCTCTCAAGCCACGTTTCACCAGAATGAGAGCTGCTCTTACAGCAACTACTCTCTAGTAGCAGTGTATCCCTTTGCTGTGGATGAAAGTATTCCTTCAGAGGATTCTCAGGGTAAAGAAGAATGTGGATTTTGTCCTTCCAGTGAAGTTCCTTCATGGTGGTTGTTCTGTAGCCTTGAGGTGATGCTAGTCAGAGGAAAAACTGAAGAGGTGAGCTGCTCACATTGAAAGCAGAAAGTTGGAACAGGATATACAAATTACAAAGGACTGAAGAGTTATGAAAGAAAATGCCAATGGATCAGCTCCCATTAATCTTGCCATGCTGCCAGCATTTCATCCCCATTACCTAGTGGTCACATCTGGGTGTCTCCCAGTTCCCTCTGTACAGGAGAGCAAGAAAACAGAGATACCTCCTGGGAAACAACACCTTTGTTAGGCTTCCATCTCAGTTGGTGCTACACAAAAGAAAAAAAGCAGAAAGAACTTTAATAGCAAAATGGAGAGTCCCAACAGCCTGAGCAGAATGAACATTACATTGTTAGATGGACACTCTTGCCTTTAATAGGTTATCTTTTTCCATTAGAGAACTGTTTAAATTTTTAAGTGGTGCACAAGCTCATAAGGGCTTTTACTGCATGGGTTCCGATTTTCATGTGGGTTTTGAATGCGTGGGAAAAGCTGATGCATTAAGAACTGCTCATGAATCTCCTCTATTTCCAGTCTTCCCCTTGGGAACTATTGATGGTCATTTCATCTTTCTGACATGACTTTTAAGATCCTCAAAAAGAAAAAAAAATAAAATGGAAATGGTTTTCTGGTTAGTTCCCAGTGGGAAATCTTACAGGACTGAAACTGTGAAGTAGAACATAAATTTCAAACACCTTAAATTCAACTAAACCCACAATCAGGATCCTCAAAATTTATTTTGACATAAGTTCCAAATAAAGATCTGGAAAGGTAAAGAAAAAAAAAAGCAGAAATAAATGACAATCTTTCTGTTGTGGTTTGGATTAAGAATGCTTAAAGATTTGTGCTGGTATACAATATAACTTACAATAGGACTGGCTTACAGATGGGTGGTGGAGAAATAATTAATGAATTATGAGTCTAATGAAAGGTCATCTTTCTTCTGTCACATAGACTTCAAATCAATCAGTGAGTCTCCCTTGTTCTTTCTTCTCATCAGAATGCTGCCCCATAATCCAAAATGTCTTTTCCCCGTTGTTTTGCAGATAAAGTAATTTCTAATTTGTTTTAACACTTGTTATAGGTATGGAGAGAAGCTTAGTTGTATAGAGAAAATGCTCCTCACTTTGAAGATCTCATTTGAAGGGCCAATGGAGAAAAGCCCTGAAATAAAAGATATTTCAGGGAACAAAGAGAGGAAACATACAGACCTCAGAAAGAAAGGTAAGCATCTTGTCTATTGGAGAAATTGCCTTGAAGTAAGTGAAATTATTTCCCCAGAGATAATTTGGTCTTAGGAGTCAGATTGTCACTAAACAAAAAGCCAAATCAAGAGCAGCAAATTGATTTTACTTCCAGTGTCTTTCCTCCATTTTTCCCTAATTAAAAAGAGAAGAAGGATGTGATAAATCCTGCTATTTCCCCCCCCACACTGCTGTACTTGTCCCTGAAGAACCTCTTCACTGTATCCATTTTATTGGTGAGGGGTGGAATGAAAACCCCTAGGTTAAATTTTCAGAGACAAACAACTACATTCAGTTTAATTGGAAAAGCAATGGTTTTACAGATAATGAACAACCTCTGTCTAATATTAGGGAAAGTTGTATGCCCGGCATCTATGAGAAAAGGGTCACATAAATAAATGTGAGGTGCAACCACTCAGGTTTTGGACTGAATGTTCCAGTCAAGCACATAGAGAAACACATGGTGGGGAGGGGAATTGAAAAGTTATAAAAAGAAAATAAAATTAGGGAGTTCAAGTTGTTCTTTTTGACAAATGTTTGTGTGTCTTTTGCGATCATCTGTTTCCTCTCCCAGTACATGCACACATAGAGCCTACATGTTTCTTCCTGCTTTTCAGTCTTGCTCAACTTTCTTTCACTAGGCACTCAAAGCACTTTGCACGATACTTCCCTTTTGATTTCTCGTTTTCCCATATCTGACGCTAGCATTTCTCACCCGGTTCCTTCTCTCTGTTGTTCATTTGCTAAATGAACTTATTCTGCCCCGAGTTAATTTTTTTTTCCTGGAGAATGGATGACAGGGGTGCACCAAACACATCCAAGTAGTGCTTGCATGTCTGGTAGGAAGAAAAGCAAGGTGCCAGCTCTAGGGGAAAGCTCAGGGTTTGTGCTGTGTAATTTATGTTTAATGCTGCAGCAGAATATGTTTTTTGTTTCTGGCTCTTCAAAGATGTAAGTTCTGTGACATGTTTTGCAGCTCCTCTTGTGCGTGAGAGTAAAGGACATTTTGACTCACTTGAGATTCCCTAGAAATGTTAAAAAAAGAAAGGGAAGAAAATAGTACAAGAAAAGACACTCATGGAACTGCTGAGGTGATATAACCAGGTGTCTTTTCATGTGTCTCCTTTATTTTTCCTTCTATCTCATCAAATTTAAACAACCTAATCATATGAAGGATTAAAGCTGTAGTGTCTTCATGCCATGTTTCTACATTCTGGGTTTTTCTCATGGGTTAGCATTTAAGCTCTAATAAGCTTGGAGGTTTAATGAAAGCAGAGGTGGCAACTATTTGAACATGAAATGGTAAAAGGTAGTGCCTTTTCCTTGGTGAAGGGATGTTATTCTTACTTTCAGGCACAATGAAATCCCTTCAGTCAATCATAGGGCTTCTGAAAGCACTTGGGAAACGGAATTTTTGTTTTGCATTCACTGAGACCTCACTTGCTCTTTCTGGGTGAGAGTAAGTAGAGCTGATGCTGGAGGAGAAATGCCCCAGACACAGTCCTGTTTAGGGTGCCAATTCTGCTCTGCAGAGGCAACCTATGCCCATCTCTGTGATGGCATACTCCACGGTTACTTCTTCAGGAATGTAGAGTGGCTGGCACAGCTAGTGCTTGGGCTGCGGCAACTGGGGCCTGCTGCTGCTCTTGCTATCAAATAGGGTGGGTTTTGAGTTCAGTGGGAGCAAGAAACAACCTGGAGAGAATAGGAGAGTTACACAGAAAATTAGTGGATGATTAGAGATGTAGAGAACATCATGCAGTGACCTACTTTGGTAGGGAGCAGGAGAAATTCGTGCTGGTAGAAGAACCAGGAGTGCTGCCTCCCCGTGATGATAAAAGAAAGTAAGAACAGCATTAAGCAGCAAGCAACTGCACCTCTGTTTTCTGGAGATGTGAAGCAGTTTGCTGCGGGACCTGTTGGCTTGATTTTATCCAGCCAGGGAAACTGGTGTCTTTTGGTGACATCAGGGTTGGGAAGCTTCATGTTGTAGCCTTACTGTTATCAACTGATGAATGTCATGGTGTTTGCTTGGCAAAACAAATGTGAAATCTCTGTGTGGAAGATCTGGGGCTTTTTAGCAGCCCTGAAATACAGTGCATCCAATCTTTATCCCAGTGGTTTGGCCAGTTGCTTCTGGGTCCATTAGTGCTGGGTGTCTGTGCAGGATGCACAGAACAGTCCTGATTCCCCAGGCTTATACCAAGGTGGTGACTATGGCTGGGTCCCCACTGCCAAAGTCAAATGCATCTGTGTTGCTTCTAGGTCCATCATGCCAACAGGAGAAGAAGTCAGGAAGAGTATGTGTTTGTCTATTTTAGGCTCATGTCTTTTATAAGTGCCTTGACCTCCATCCAAATCATGCTGAAGTCTAAAGAGTTCTTTTGAGTCTGAGAAGTTGAAGCCAACCTATTTGTAGTCAAAAAACCCCCAAACCAACAAAAAACAACAGAGCCAAATTCAGGGCGAATCTCCCTTTCACTGTAATACTTATTCCCATTAAGAATTTAATTCAGTGTGTCTCTGGTCAGAGCAATGATACTTTGGCACATCGTCCCTGCATGAAGCCCTTTCCAATCCAATATGGACTTAGTGATTTCCTCCTGTGACTAATACTTCAAAGAAAACACCCAGGGCCTTAACCCATTCCCTGTTCCACACTCTGTTGGTTTTACTCTGGGTTGAGGTTGTCCTGAATGTAAAAGGTAGTTGATCATGAGGAGTCTGAATAATTCTCCATAATGAGAGACAGTTGATTACCTCCTGCTCCATATGTTAGATATTCACATAGGAAACTGCTGGAATTGAAATCATGTCTATCTGCAAGTGCATAGAAAAGACCCTTTGTTCATTCCTTGTTCATGGCCCTTGTAGAAGCAACTTGCAAGAAGTGTTAGTGAGTTCTGACTGTAATGTACTCACATGTCTGCCATGGGAAGGACTGGCTTCTGCAACTGGCTTTTAAAGGTCTGTCTCTCTCAGATCTGACCTTCCTAATTATTTGCAAGCACAGCTTGACATTTGGATAATTAAGCACATAATTTATGACTGAAAAGGGAGAACATTTTTTTTTTCACTGGGATCTGACCCAAGATGTGGATAGGTCATGCTAAAAGGAATCCTTATATCTCTTTTCTGACTTCAGTAAACTCACCCTGTATAAGGTTATAAAACTTATATTGATAAGTCTTGCCTCTGAGAGACAGCAGGTATGGACAACCTCTACTGAAGTGAGTTGCTACTGCCATAGTTAATGTGCTTCAGGATAATCTCACAGGGGTCCTGCTATCCTTCCTTCTACATGAAGAAAATGCTTGTATTAAATATTTATGTGGGCGGAAATATTTTCTTTGTGGTTGGCACTGTGGTTACACTAGAGCAAGATAACCCATGCAGTTCCTGTGAAACCACTGGTCTATCTAACAGACACAATATCCGCAGGGCTTAATAATAAGGATAGTCTGAATCTGAAGTGGCCTGACAGAGGCCTTATTTTATCGGTCACAACAAGACTGCACAGCTGGGATGGGGTGGGATTATTTGAGGATGTGATGGGAGCACAACAGCATAAGCAAACAATCACCTCTGTCGTCATGATAAGTCAGTTTTCTGAAGAGAACTTTCCACTTACAGAAGGCCACCTTTTGCTGTATTTCATGTTTTCGCATTTTCTGTAAGTTCAACAAGTGTACACATGCGAAGTCAAAATCAGCTCCTGCTGTTGCATTATGGAGACAGAGAAAGCTTTCAAGAACGATGAGCTGCCTTGTACACTACTCACACAAAAGCAGTGGCCATGTGTGCACTTAATATTTTGTGCTGGCACAGTGGTCAATAACTGCTATGTGGTGCTTGGCTGTGAGTGACATGGGCAGGACATTTTTCTCCTAGTAACCTAGGTGGGTGGAAGCATTTGGTAGCTGTTGTCCTGCTGGAGTTGGATGTAGCATGTTTAAAAAAAATATACCTACATTACCCTTGTCCAGAAAAAGCCTTCTTGCTTATGACTTTTTTTCTTGTTGAACCCTCTTCATGTTTAGATACAGTTGTACTGCTTGCTCATTGTAAAGATACATCTCTGTTGGTGCAGGAGGAGGTGAGTGACTAGAGGCTGGTCCTAAGCTGGACCTTTGGATCCAAACTGAAACTTTGAAAAAAGTCTCAGTCCTGTATTGAGCTATAGAGCTCTGGGTTGTGGGTGATGGCTATAGGATAGATGCACAAAACCAGTTTTGCTATATGACAGTAGCTAGTGCCTAACACAGAGGTCTTACATCTCTATAATGTGCTCCAATCTGCTTATGAAGGGAAACTTGGAACTAGTTCTTGCATTGGAAATGTGTTATGGAGCTAGCAATACCTGACCCTGCGTGGGTATGACCTTGTGCTTTTCAGAGCTGTTTTCCAAACCTCATGTCTGTTGAGAAAAAGATGTGGATGTACTTGAACACCCAATAGTTCACCCTGTGCCCACATCTCCGCAGCATGTTTCTCTCACCATTTTAAATACAGTAGCTCTGTTTTTCCTGAGACCCTGTAAGGTTCCTGCAAGGGAAGACTTCAGGGTTTACTTCAGATAGTATCAATAGCCCCATGATGTCCAATGTTATGCTTTGTGATAAAGTTTTAGTTTGCTGTTGTTTTGCATGTTCCAGTGGGGCAACCAGTTCCCCTTTCTCCGCATGACAATGAGAACTAGTCTTGTAACATCCGTGAACATGTTTTCTGCTTTCTCATTAGGATCATTTCAAGTGAAGGAAAAATGGGATGGTTTAGGAGGATGGGGTATTCTCTGCCACTCTAAAGGTAGAAAAATTCCTGCCTTTCATAAGTGTTTTTTTGGGTAACCGGTTTGAAGTCTCCTCTTTCTTGACCTGTCAGTGCAGAGGGGTTAAAATGGAAAGAGAAAGTGATGAGAATGAACCTTATTGGCAGTACCCATTAAAGCTACAGCTTGGCATCCGTTTCTGCTTTGTTTTTTACTTTGTGGGACCTGAGCCTTTAGTGACCTACCAAACAAAGATGACCAGGTCAAATGAAGATCAGGCTCTTCAAAGGGCCATTTGTTTTGCAGGGACACTGAATATCTAGGCTGTTTTGCAGCAAGTTGGTCTGGAAAGAGCACAATGGTTTCTCTTTCTCTTTTTTTTTTATATTTTTTTTTTTACTTTTTGGCTTTCTCATCACCCAAAAATCATACAACCAGTCTGAAGAGAGAACAGCAGTTTCTCTTTTTCTTTTTTTCTTTTTTTCTTCACTTCCTGGTTTTCTCATCACCCCAAAATCATGCAACCAATTGAATGGTTTTGAATGGTTTTTAGTGTCTAGAACAGAAAACACTCTCTGCAATTGATATTTTGGTTTACAACCATAGGAAACTACTTGTCACTATCCGCTAATGACCATTGTTTGCCATCTTAAGAAAAATAGATGATGAAGCCCACCATCCACAGCCTGCTGTTTAATCCCTCCATCAAACTAATACTGAACTAACTATGCACAAAATGCCATTTTCATTATCTGTGCTCAAAATTTTTTTCCATCCTCATGCCAGAATAAAAAAAAATTAGCTAAATCCACAATGAGCTCATTCTGTCTTGGGAGCAGGGAGGCTCTTGCTCTTCCTGATGGTGGTCAAATCAAGGCTGGACCATATTCCGTGCAAGGGGGGAAATAACTGCCCTGGAACATCAGTAGGTGCAGGATGGGCTATTCATCCTGCCTTATATGGGAAAAAGTGCTGGAGAAGACAGGGAGACCAAGGCACTGACCCACATTTGCAAACTGAGCACAGAGGCAGCACGACAGCAATCTCATCCCCACCTAACAGGCACGTCTGGCTGCAACAGCTATGTAAATAATTTAACAGTGAGATTTATGGACTTATTTCTCACTGTGGTGTCTTAGATTGCATTTAGTCACATTTACCAGGATAATTGTCCTGAACTCGTGTGTTAATGGCATGATAATGTGTAAGAGTAGAGATGACATCTTCAGGTCACTCATTAAAAAAGAAAAACGTCTTTTCTCCTCTCAAAACAATGTATGAAAGACTATTTTTCTCTTTTTTTTTTATTTTATATTTTGGGCAAGTTTTCAATGACACAACAGAATATCTCTCTACAGGTTGAATTGGCATCTGTTTGAATTCAAGGCTCTTTGGCTGTAAAAGCTCATTGTTTTGCCCATTCTCACAGAAATCAAACCAATGTGTCAGACTTGATACTTATACTTTATACAGAAAAGGATATGGCAATTGTTTTGTGAGAGGGGAAAATGGAGTCATTGCTTGCAGATAACCTATTTATTTTTTAAAATTGGAAACATTTCCTTTTTGTTTATTTGCTGCTCTGAATAGTTAAGTTTTTCTGTTTTCCACAGCCACTTTCTGACATGCAAATAGCAATTTATTTTTATGTGGGATAAATCCTTCCTGTGTGCTTTCCACTGTGTGAAATGGGGTTGAGGGAAATATGCCTTTTTCCATGAAAATACTAATGACTGAATTAAAGCGTGACTCAAGTGGGCACTGTTCTAAGCAATAATATCAAAGTTGTCACAATTGCGTGTGTGGGCTTTAATGTTCCTGGATGGTTTAGTCTGCAGATCCGTGAGTCAAGGCAACTGTTAAAATCTCTCCAAACCTTCAGCGGGGCCCAAATAACTTATTTTGAGGTGCTAATAGAGTCATTTGAAGACATAGCAGAGAACTGACTGCAAAACAGGGCGAGCTGGGAGCATAGGTGATGTGGGCTGTTGCCTTGGGCAGCAGCAGCCTGCCAAGGGCACAGCAAAATGGTCATGTCTTCATAGCTTGCTCTGCCTTTGCCAGTGCCTGGGGAAATCAGGTTTGCTGCCGCTGCCAGGGCAGAGATCAGGGTGTGTGCAGATTGGGGCCAACTGCTTTCAGCAGTCACTGTTCCTGCCTGGCGATTTACCTTCTGACAGCCAGAGCTGCCTGAGATGAGTTGTATGGGATCGTGGTTTAAGGGTTTTTTCCTGGTGAATGTATGCCAACTGAGGAAGCTTTCTCAAATCCTGTAAAATTTGTAGCTTGTGTGAACATGGCTAGAGTCTCTGCTATGTCCCTGCTACCAGTCTGTGGTGAAGTCCGGCTAGAGGCCATAACCACCCTCCCCATCCTCCTCTGTCCTCTCAGATGGATTTTAATCAGGTACCTGGTGTTCCCATGGATGGAATGTGGTGATGGAGTTTGGAGCTCTGATAGCTCTGCAGTGCATGCAGTGTGGTTATATTTTCCAGCACAGGATGTTGTTTGAACATTTTATAGTGCATTTTAATGTAAAAGTAAAGTAAATTTTATTACGATACATAGAATTTATGTCATGTAAAAAAGCATGTATTAAAAGTTCAGGCTCCCAGAGATGTGAGCCCGATGTTCTGGAGTCTGTGTTGCTTGTGACTGACAGGCTCCTTATTGCTTAGACCCTCTCTATCCATGCTGAGGAATCTTGATAATTAACTATTTGACTCCCCTTTATAAAATGGTTGTACCTTCCATGATCTTCCACAACTGCACAGCAAGCTAGAGTTAAGGAAACCTCTGGAGACAGAACCCTCTGCATAGTATAAACATCAGTGCAGAGTGGCTTTCTAAAGGATGTGTTGAACTTTCACCATCTCATTTCATGACTTCTTTCTTCAGTAAGGACTCTTACTGAAACAGAAGTGCAGTCCCAGCAGTGTACTCCAAGACTGAAACAGGAAACTAAACAGAACTGGGCAAAAAATGTTATGTTTCAGCTGGAAAAGTGTCATATTCCAGCTGGAAAAGTGTCATTTTCCAGTAATCCTTGCCCAGTGCCTACACATACTCTTCAGGCAGTTGTATCAGAAACAGTTGTGGATACTGCAGTATTGATTGGTTTCGGGAACAGGATGGAAAGTATTTCTTTCGAGAGTTTGAAAGCCAGAAATCATTTTGTAGTTGGCTGTAGGGTGGATATCGTTATTTCTGAAAGCAGTATCACAGGGTAGTGTGACTGGCTTGGAACAAACATCCCAAACAATGTTTGCTTAGGTGGAGATCTTTCTAAGCACTTCACCCCCTTTTTTTTGCATTATTATAGAAATATTGGTATTGGGGAATATGATGACCATATTTAACCTGGATTCCACTAATTAATGTCATAACAGTCATCTAACACTGACAGAAAGTGGTGGCAGGGTACCAGAGACGGGCAAATACAGGGTTATAAGTGATTTTCTTCTAGTAGCTATAAAAGGTAATGGTTTCTCCTTTGTTGTTCTAAAAGATGGCATTCAAGCCAGCACTGACCTCATGCATCTGTTTTTACAGATAATTCTGTACAGATGCAAATTCCTGGTTTACTGTGGCTGACCAAGTGAGCTCTCATCAGTCAGCTGAGCTGTGGCTGCAGAACATGTCTTCTTGTAGCCTCTCCCAGCCCTAAGAAAAACACATTGGTGTGAACTGCTCCCTGACTGTCTTCTGTGTGATAGCCCATTTATGTGGTATTACTTCAGGTATGACAAAAATCCAGGTCACTGGAGCTCTGTTGTTGTTTGTGATGAGATTTCAGATGTAACTGCTTCAAGTTGTTTGTATTTAAGTACCTGAAGTAAGACTTTGTTCAGTTTTTAACTGAAATAAAACTCCTTACTTTTGTGCATGATTGAGCAAGCACCACAGGGAAAAAAAAAAGAAGCAGCTGTGGAAAATATATCTATGTAGAATAA
The DNA here is from genome assembly GCF_001715985.3 of Manacus vitellinus. Lineage (NCBI taxonomy): Eukaryota > Metazoa > Chordata > Aves > Passeriformes > Pipridae > Manacus > Manacus vitellinus. Next base: position 7,419,267 of record NW_021940534.1, read on the forward strand.
CTAAAATTGGGCAGAAATGTTTCCAGGCTTTCCAGCTACATGGTTAGCTCTATGTCCAGCACAAAAGCAGTATCTCCCATTGAGGCTGTGAAATGTGTATCCATTTACTGGTACTTCAGTAGTGTGTGAGGCAGTATATGTTTTTAGCTACAAACATTTTAGTTTTTACATAGAAAGGAGCATATTTGATCTCTTCGACATTTGGGATTATGGTATGCGAGGTGAGTTCATACTTATTTTTAAATATGTAACTCTTTAATGATAGAGAGTATTGGCTCCTCAGGAAGGGGGATGCCTCCTTTGAAAAAGTCTGTAACCTCTGATGAGGGCCTGAAAACCCTTTAGAGTGCTGCAGGTTTAAACATAGAATCATAGAAAAATAGAATTTATTAGGTTGGAAAAGGCCTCTAAGATCATTCAATCCAACTGTTAACCCAGCACTGTCATGTTCACCACTAAATCATGTCCCCAAGTGCCACATACACGTTTTTTGAACATTTCCAAGGTTGGCGATTCCACCACTTCTCTGGCCAGGCTGTTCCAATGCCAGACCACCTTTCCAGTGAAGAAAATTTTCCTAGTGTCTAATCTAAGCCTCCCCTGGCATGAATTGAGGCCATCTCCTCTTGTCACTTGTTAACTGGGAGAAGGGACCAACTCCCACCTGGCTACAACCTCCTTTCAGGTAGTTGTAGAGAGTGATGAGGTCTCCCCTGAGACTCCTTCTCTCCAGGCTGAACAACCCCAGCTCCCTCAGCTGCTTCTCATAAGACTTGTGCTCCCGACCCTTCACCAGCTTCATTGTCCCTCTCTGGACATGCTCCAGCACCTCAGTGTAGTCTGTGTCCTGATTTCTTCTAGTGAGGGGCCCAAAACTGAACACAGGACTCGAGGTGCAGCCTCACCAGTGCCAAGTACAGTGGGACAATCACTGCCCTCATCCTACTGGCCGCACTATTGCTGATCCATGTCACGATGCCATTGGCCTTCTTGGCCACATGGGCACACTGCTGGCTCATGTTCAGGTGGCTGTCGACCAGCACTCCCAGGTACTTTTCCATTGGGCAGCTTTCCAGCTGCTATTCCCCAAGCCTGTGCCCTTGAATGGGATTGTTGCGACCTGAATGCAGGAATCAGCATTTCACCTTGTTAAATGTCATAAAACTGACCTCAGCCAATCTACCCATTTAACTTGACCGATCCTAGGAGTGAACTGGAAGACTGTAGCATCAAAAAGGCTTCAGTACATGATGATGAACTTTAGGTCAAAGTGTCAGTTAAAAGGAAAATCAAGTGATTTTCAAAATACATATTCCTGCAAATTAAATTGCAATTTATTGCCTTATTGCAGAGAAGGTACTACTCTCAGTAATTCTAAGGCAGTTGTTGCTGTTATCTAAGCACTGGTACTGCCACTGCATTGCCTTATGGCAGCAGGAGCAAACCACCGAATGATGAATATTTAATGAAAAGGTTGACGTATATCTACACTGAATCATTTGCTACAGAATTGTAAATAAAACAGTATTTTTAATTTGCTGCCTAGGGCTCTTTAAGTATACCATGTATGAGTTATATCCACAGGGGAGAAAAGCTTAGGTTAGAGTAGACCTGGCTGAAAATTTGCTAACATGTAAATACATATTTTTATCTAATGGCAGTAGGAGTTGTCTGGATAAATTTTCAGTTTGGGCAGTTGTATGTGTTTGTACATCTGTGCACCAAAAGCTAAATATTTAGATGTGCCTGATTTAAATTCAGCCATCCAAACCCCTGATTTGTCCCACCATCCTTTTCCTCTGCTCTGTGTGTAGGTTTGAATTAAACCAATCTTCAAGTAGGTGTTCACTCTGTATTTTCTGACTTTGGACTTCTCACCTTGGTCAAGACGGGTGGTGCTTTCCATTTCCTTTTATTCTCCTTTACATTATTTCACACACATCCTCTGAACCCTGCACTGAATACAGTCCTTCCCAGGGCCTGCAAATGCTCTGATCATAGTTCATAAGCTGTTCATGAACACAAGTGGATTTCTGCCCACAGCTAGCACTCCAGTGAGGTGAGATAGTCTTAGCCCCACACTGTATGTGAGCCTCTGAGATGCAGGTGTTAAACCTGATCTAAATTAGTGAGCCTGATGTGCTCACTAATTTTTGATTCTGTATCTGGGATACTGGGGACCAAGGTACTTACAATTTTGTTCTCTTATTTAAAACACAGCCCACATTGACCATCAGTGGGAGGTGGGAATTCTTATGCATTATCCATGTACCAAATGTCCCAAAATGGGTACCTGGAAAATGGAACATGAGTACATTGAGGATGCTGGATTAGAAAGACTTTTGGGCACCTTGGCGATGTAGGAAAGCTGTACCCAGAAAAAGGTGAAAATGTTTTCCAGGGTGGCACAGAATTGCCACTGCTACAAACCTGCCCTTTCAAGGAAATTTGGGAAACTGCTCAATCTCTTTGTCAAACTCACTGTTGGAATCACAGCTCACCTCTGAGTCAGGTGTTTTGGCTGTGCCCCTCTTCGGTATTGACCACGTGGGCACTTTTTACTGTCAGCTCCTCTCTCCACTGCTCAGCTTGAGGGTGAGGACCTCTGGGCCTGAACAAGAGAATTTTCTCTGCAAAACCTAAAGTACTTCCATATCTTTCCTACGGACTCCTTTCACAGTCCCAGAGGTTCCCATATGCAGGACTTGGCACATAGGTGTTTTTTCCTTTCTTCTGCCACACTCTCCTAATGGCCTAGAAGAAGTGATATAGGGCAAGAAGAGGGTCTCTTGCTCTATCCTATGAAGCTTCCAGGTCCTGTGTGGCTATGCAGGAAAGCAATCCATGATACCTTTTGTTTGGAGGCTACCTTATCATCAAAGGGAAGCACCACACATCTCCCAACTTCTGCAATTGTGAGTCCTGTCAGACTTTAACATGCCCCCATTGTGTCTAAAGCTGAATTTATTCTATATCCTGAAGGAGTGTGGAAACTGTGGGAAAGCACTATATAACTAAACATTGGATCCCGGAATATACAATCCATGGGAAAGAATTAGGGTTTGCACAAGCATCTACTGACTTTTGTAGGCTAGAAATTGCAGCACTGTATTTCTTTGAACTGAGGGTTATGGACCATGCACTTGGTCTCTCTGAAGGGAAGGAACTAGCTTCTTCAAGTTTCCTGAAAATGGAGCGTTTTGTTCAGTCTTTTGCTCTCTGTGGTTATGTGATTTCTTAAGACTGACTTTATTCCTGAACTTGAGCACCTTCCTTGACAAGTAACTTCACAAATTCAAAGCAACGTGCTACGAAATAGCACTAGTATGGAGATTAGTATCTGGCAAGACTGGCTGTTTTAAATGCTGTAGAAAAATAGCAAGAAAATAAGTGTTATGTGAAACCAGAAGGCCATTAATCCTACTAGCAAGTCTCATATGTGCTCACTCAAACTTACAGTGACATACTCTGAGGACCCAGCCTAATGGTAGAAACATTAAACTTTGGCATTAAGTGAGTGGACTGTTGGTTGGAAGGGTACCCAAGAGGTTTTGTTATTTTTGCCTATGGTTTTTATGGAGAAGCAGCTTCAGTTTTCTAGGAATACATCTTATTTTGTTTCCTTCTGAGTCTTCTCTGTTATAAGAAGTTTTGATTTAAAACTCTGTAGAAGTAAACAAACAGTAATATTCTCAGAACTGTTTCCATTCTGTTTTTCCAAATGTTGTAGGCATCTAAAAATCTCATATTGTTCTGTGTAATAGCAAAACAGAGCTGAAGATCAGTTTGGGGTTTTGGCAAACAGTACATATTCATGGGGCCAAAGAGAGTGAGAATAACTTGCTATCATAGCAGCCAGGGAACAGACACCTCCAGTTTGTTTGGAGAAGAGAAGCCAGGGGAGATTCAAAATGTTCCTAGCCTTTGACTTCAAAGTAGTCTAGCAGGTGAGAAATTCTGTTAAGAAGATCAAATCCTGCTCCTGTTTCATTAGAAAGGAATACCCTGGTCTTCAGCGTCCTAGATGAATACCTTAGTTACTGGAATTAGTGGAAAACAGTAAGAGACTTCATGCCCACACCCCCACCAATTTGGTGTGAAGCATACATGTGGAGAGTTCCCTTTCCTCATTTTCTCTTGCTTGGATTCACACATTAAGTTTGATCCCAGATTGATTTAGTTTTCTTTTCTCCTGAATTTCAGTCTTTTTGAGGGGAGTCCATCCCGGTGCAATCAACTATCACTTCCTCAAGCTGCTGACACCAGCCATGGCAGCGCAGTTCCTTGCAGGGCTTGCTGAATTCCGAGGGGGTGGCAGTGAGGGCTGCTGGTGGCAGCCAGAGCTGCCTTAGACAGCGCTACCTTTGAGCTTCAGTTCTCAACCAGACAGAGAAACAAAATGGAAATTATTCAGGAGTATGAACCAAAGAGTAGGTGCTTCTGGTACCAGTGGCAGAGGCATCTCAGAGACTTATGGATGTCAGCTTTTGAGTTTCCTTCTTGAATGAGTCACTGTGGCTGTGCTTAAATGTTTAAAATGCCTTTTAAGCATTCACAACAGCATTTTTCTCTGTTCATGTGGGTACTTTCAAATACCAACTTCAGTTACACCCATGTAGGCTTTTGCAAATCTACATGAACTTTCTCTCCTCTGCTGGGTAGAAGCCACATTTGACCCAGCAGCCCTTTCGCCATGTTAGCACAGCCCAAAACTTGGTATGATCTCTCTGGCAGGGTTCAAAAACTCAAGCTCAGATTTTTCTAGTTGGCTTTCCATTATAAGAGTGGGTTCTTGTGCAGATGGATCAAAATAAAGGCAGTCTGAGCTTGCAGTTACTTGCAAAATAAGGCTGACTTTATCCTATGAATTTGCAGTATAAGAAACAACAAACCTAAATAGCATGTCAATTCCTGACTACATTTTTCATTGCTTCTCCTGTTCTGGGGGAGCTGCTACCTTGTCAAAATATGATGTGTGCAGGAGAAAATACCAAAAAGAAAATCAAGCAACATATGGAACATTCTCATATTGAATTTCTTGGTGAAAGGTGGGACTGTTCCCTGTTCCCATGTACTAGAGATCATGGCATGGTATGTAACTTTAATTTGAACTTTCTCACTGCCAGTTTTGTTGTGTCAATGTTTGAGTGTTCTGCTGAGTTGGCATCGCCGGATGCAGGTTGTTCCTTATCAAGTACTGTCAGGAAATGTTGCACCAGAAGGGAGGACACAGGCTCTCTGGCTTCTGGGCACTTGCAATAGGAGATAATTTCCTGAGTGGCATGAGACAGTATGGTTTGTATATCATGTAAAAAACCTAGCTCTTGTGGCATTTTCCTCTGATTGCTAAGTCCACTGCAGAAGAGTAAAAACATATGACACTTAAAAATAGGATATATCCTCAACCATTGCAAACGCCATCTGTTCTCAAAGAAACAACTGGTAGAAAAAAATAACCTTGGGTTGAAACCTTGCATGAAGTTGCCATTTAAGATAAGTGGGGTTGGCTTTGTTATTTTTATTTCTTTGGAGGTGTGGAGAAAGGGTTCTTTGATGGCAACTGAAAGAAAACAGAAATATGGAACTGGAGTGTATGTGTTACAGACATGTAGAGAAGTCGTGTCTTGGAGACCTGTTAAATAGCAAACTCTGGGACCAAGCGTCATAGTGACACTAGAAGGTGTCACTGTTTTAAGTCAATTCATGCAGATGACTGCAGTAAGGTGTTTGCCCACCACCAGAAGGTGGTTTCTAGGGAAAATGTCTGCCTTACTAGTCATAAACAGGTAAGACCTAATTTTCCAATTGGACCCAGAGAACTCTCTGCTGAATGGTATGGCTTCCTCACCCATTCAAACTCAACCCAGGCTGGCAGTGAGGGCTGGATCAGTAGCTTAGGGAATCCTGACTCTATCTCTGTATGCTGCTCCTGCAAAAAACACCCAGAGCCATCACCTGTGCGAAAATAAGCAAACTCTCTGAGCTTTGGCCATTCCCAGCAGTCAGCACTGCTTCTTCTGACTCTGTTAGGCTGTGATTACATGACCAAAAAGAATTTTGTTTTCACACAGTGGCAAGCTGCTGTCCCCCATGGAACTTCAGTAACCAGCCATACCACCTGCCCCAAGTCTGATGAAAAATCTTAAAAGCCCACTAGTGGGCTTGGTCACTTGTGGCGTTTTGAATACCATTCTGAGGAGTCAAGATGGATACCTTTAGCATATACCTGTGATTTCCTTTGGTACTGAACAGTCTAAAGGCAAACAGCCAATTACCAAGCTGAGAAGGAACTCGCCTCCTTTTACATGAGCTGATGGCTTCAGAGCATCTGTGGGCTACATGCAGGTGCAGTAGCATGTGAAATCAGCAGGCCACAGTAGCAACACAGAGCCTCTGTCTTGAGAGTCTTACATGGATCAGAGATCTGAAAATGGGGTGGCTGCATTTCAATGTGTCTATACTAATGTGAAGAGCAGCAGACTTGTACTTAAGACACATGCCGAGAACCTGTGCGTGAGGTAAAAGGAATGAACACTGCATGGTGTTTGCTCAAAGTAGTCGTGTTCCAAGGCAGTGTCCTAATCCTGTCAACCTCACTGCTTTTATGAGTTCCAAGTGGGACAACATGGTGAGGTAAGAAAAGGACATTTTAATGAATAGGTTTGATAGCGATATTTCTGCCTCTTATCTTTTTTTACATCTCACAGCCCAGGAATAGCTGCAGTGATATAATGTTGCTATTTAGAATTGTTTTCAAAGCACGTTTTGAGTTTGGTGTCTGCAGTATTGAAAATTTTGCTTTGGAAATGAGTGCACCTAAGGTAAAGGCTATGTGCATGCATTTTCAGGCTCTGTCTATCTGAATTTTGTCTGCCATGCTTCTGAATCTCTTATCTCCAGTCTGAACATCAGAAGATTTGAAGGGTACTAGCTTGTGCTCAGCTTTTGTGACAAGCAGATGAGGGATGGTACAAATTTACTAAAGACGTTCTCTGCTTTGTGGGGGAATAAAACAATAACCTGCTTGCCAGTGGTTGGTCCTAGTAGACCTAACTCCTGAGATAAAGACCTGTCGGTATTTGCCCTACGGAGGGAGTAATTCTTTTGTGATGTGCTGCCACAGCACATTTCCATGTTCTTGAGATGTACCTTATTTGTGCAGCAGCAAAACCTGGTGGCATTGTCCCCCAGAAGAGGGGGACTGTGACCTTGAGGGTAAAACCTTGAGGAGTGATGTGGCTGGCATAGTTCACAGTGGGTGGGAGAGCAAGTTTCTGATTTCACAAGTGAAAACAAGACCAAAACCTCAGTTTGGCAGGAATTCTTTTCTTTTTTTTTTTTTTTTGTCATAAGTAGTTCCATACTGGAACAGTGTGACTAATTTACCAGCCCACAGAGAGGGGTAACACTGAGCCCTGTTTAAAGCAAAGTATACTGTTATTCCAACACAGCTCATAATTCTAGCTTTGAGCCTTGCATGTGGGTCAACTATTGTTAACATTTTAATACTCAAGCAATATTTCAAAAACACTCTGCTTTTGTCCACCAGCTTTTTCATTCTTAATCCCTCATAGCTGAAGTTCTATATCTCTCTAAAGTTGAAGTAAAATCTCCTGTACTCTGAAATGTTAGATTGGCCTTATTATTTTTTCCAGTTGTCAAACTTAATGCATTTTTTAAAGCATCCTACTACTTTAAGATACAGCTTAAATTGTCAAAAGTGAACATGTAAGACTGCATATGTGTTTAATGTATGTGTCTATGTGAGAGACCTGGATTGAAAACTAAATTCTCTTTCCCCCTAAATCTGGTGGAAGTTCGTCCCTTCTCACAACTTTAGATGTAGATACATCTTTTTAATGGGTTAAATAAAAACTCTGGTTCTAGGCAATACTAAATTTTGGCTTAAAGTGTATGAGTTGGCTCATAGTACATTCCCACCATGGGCTTCTATGTCTGTATCCTATCATATTCTCTTCTGTGACTTCCAACTCATGTTTGCCGTTCTGCCTAATATTTAAACAAGTTCATTAGATGCGTCCGTGTTTTAAAAATATAAGCTGCATTTTTCAGGCTATGGACCAACATGTTAAAAACCATCTGTGATATCAGTTGCTCAACTTATGCTCTCAGAAGAGCCTGCTTTACTTAAGGCAAATGCTCTACACTTAGAGAAAATAAAGATGGTCATTAAGTACCTCAATTCACTTTTGAATATTTCAGCTGAGATCTATTATTACAACTTTTATTGTATCTAACCCTATGGGCTCTTTTGTAAATGCGGTGGGGTTAAGTGCTTCTGTCATTCATCCCAGTTATTTGTGAGCCCAAATGTGGGAGTTGGGTAACTGGTTTCAAATACATAACCTTGAAAACAGGTGATGAGTGGTGAGTGAAAACTAAATGAAATTTCACAGCCTGAGGCTTAGGTAAAATGTCCCTTTGGCTGCTGAGGTTAATGTCATTACCAGGAAAGTCTTCTTTTTCCTGAAGCAATTATTCCAGATGTGTTTTTTTTAGCCTTTTGCTCTGCTTGGCTGACTGTTTGCAGTCTATCTTCATTCTTTTGTCCATAAATAAGTTGCATATTTAGATATAAAATTAGAAATTGTCTTGTGCTATCAAAACAGTCTCTAAAGAAGGTAAGAATACTTCTGAGAAAAAAAAAAATATTTCTAGGTTGAATTTTGTAAGCCAGGCTGGTGTGGCTATGCTGAGGGTTGCCTAAAAGTGTAGCTGTGTAAAATGCAGCAAAACTGACATGAAAGTGAAAAGGGAAATGCATGTCGCACAAAAATTCTGTGTTTACAAAGTCACCTTCTGCACTGCAGGGACGCTTTAAAGATGAACATTAAGAGTAATAAACCTTAGTTGTAGAGCTCTTCTGAGTTTTAATCCTTTTAAATATATTTGCTGATCGGTACCTTACACCATATGAGGTCAACAAAGGACTCCTCAAAACAGCAACACCAAATAGTGCCAACTTGACATCAAAAGGCTCTAAGACTTTATGATTTCTTATTTATTGGTGTTTCTGCCCTCAGCCACTACAAGTGGTAGAAACCTTGATTTTACCATTGAAGAAGATAGGCTCCCTGCAACTCATTGGGGATTTCTACTCTATTCATTAGTTCAGAAAGAAAAAAATAAAAACCTCCCTCTCTGGGCTGTTAGCTTTTTAGACTAATGCTTAGAGGTACTCCTTGGCAAATGGAACCTTACATTTAGGTTTGTTAGTTGTATCTTTTTTTTCTGCCCAGAATTTGAGGACTTCAGACTTCTTCAGGGATTCCTGGTTGGACCAAAACTAATTGCAGCAGCAAACAGAACTAGAATAGTTTCAACCAGTCTGTGGGGTATGTATGGGTGCATGAAGGTGTGCAAACCCGTTGCAGAGCATCAGTGCTGCTGCTTGCATTTCTGGCTGGGTGTATCTCTGCATCCTGGAAGTGATGGACTTACAGTACGTGCTCCATTCTTCTGCCTGGGGAAGCTTTACCCTCTGCCCAAGCTTCTGAGTGCATGGCTGTGAACAGCCATAATCACCTATTATAAATCCATATTCTTATATTTCAATTGCTATAGTAAAAAATAGTGATTCACTACTGTTCAGGAACCAAGACTGACCTTAAAAAGCTGTACACTCAGTTCTTATTTGTCCACAGACCTTTTTTATGCACTTGTGTCATCAGCAACAGAAAAGGTCCTTCACCCTTTCAAGAATGCTACAATGAGTTTTGACATATGTAAGAATCAGGACCCAAGTACTGAGTGCTGAATGATTTATGAACATACATTTAGTTTAAAGGACAGATGACTTCAGCATTCCATGTTTCTCTAATGCATTTTTTTTGACATTCAGAGAGTAAAATGCTGAATGAAGCAGGGTGTCTGAGGGCACACCTATATAAATTAGGGCTGACAGCCCCACCTTCTCTACCCAAACTCTGGGAGTTATGTATATTCCCCAGTGCTCCAAGTCCAACCAACATGGAGCATGGGCAGTGAAAAGTTGGAGTCTGTGACAGTCTCTGTATGCACGCCCCTCTACTTTTCTGAGTTAACATCATGGCTTGGGTCTCTCATGCAAAGCGGCTGTCAGTCACTCAAAGTGACCCATTCTTCCAGTAAAGATCTTAGGTGTATAGAATATATGTCTTTTGTTGTTAGCTGTGGCTTCTTGCAATTCTGGAAAATCCCAGTATCTTCATGCAAGACTGTATCAACCATCATAGTTTGACTAAGACATTTTGACTAAGACATTTTGAATCATACAAGCTGTCTTTGGTCATGCACACACTTAGCAGTTCACTGAGCTTTGCTCAGCTGCCTGCTTCCACCATTTTTTTTCCTCAGAACTCACAGGCTATCACCTTGGTCAAGCAAGGCTCCAGGCTTGCTCTGTACTTCTAGCTTTTCCTACAAATACCTGTTTTCATATCTGATTACTTTGGGGTCAGAATTCCCTGGTTAGTTGTTAGCATCTTGTCATGTAAGAAACCAGCATTTTTTGTCTGAGCTTGGTCTATTAGTGACAGAATACAGAAATTAACACACTAATGTAAAACATTAGTTAGCTCTGGGACTAGGATGTCCCCACATTTCAAGTTCGTATGGTTAATTTGTATTTTAATAGAAATATCAGTTGAAAATTTTCATGAAACTTACTTGTTTTGGTTCTTTCTGGGTGTTGTTGTTTGGGATTCTTTTTTTGTTTGGATCACCTTAAAAATTCTCTTTTCATACTAGGTTCCCAGCTCACCACATGAGTATGTTGGCACCCACAATAAAATGCAAAGACCTCATTAAAACACCTTTGTTTTTAAGATAGTTGGAATTGTCAAATTCTGATGGTTGAATTACCAAGACAGCAAAGTTTCTTCAGAGCAGAGGTCTGCTGCTGTGCTTGGCTAATTAGCTCTCCCATTTTATGACTGTGTGGTCATAGCTGAAATTAAGAATCTGAAGTAAAATATCCTTCTTCACTTAGCAAGGGTTTGTGTCCAAGTTAATCAGCAGCATAGAGTTGCTGCATGACGCACAAGAGGCACATCTTCTCATTGTCACATTTCATGACAGTGACACCATAGAGGCACAGGACATTATTGTTGATAATGCTCTCAGATGATTGCCATTATCACACTAGCTGATCATGCAAGCATGGTCTGAATTGTGAGGTAATACTCTTACTAAGAGAAATGTCTGAACAGAAATACAAAGTCCTCTTGTATTAGCTGATGAAATTGTCCAAGGTTCATAGAAGCAAATGGGAATCTGAAATTGTTACCTTACTAAATAGAAGAAAAAAGCATAGTCCTAGGCCCAATTCATGTTTAGCTATGCTTTACTTAAGCAGATGTTTCTGTTCCTAGTTTTATTGTATTCTAGTAAAGGAGACTCTGGATTAAATTTTTTTTTCTAGCTTCCAGGCAGGAAATAATGTTCTTTTCAGAGAACCTCCTTTCTTTCCAACCTGTAGTCTACAGTCTCAGCTGGTAATAATGATTCTAATATTTCTGACTGAGAAATGGAGACATTAATATTCTCACAGAGAACTCACAGCAGTCATTGTAAATGACATGGTACTCTGGAAATGCAGCAGGAGGTGTTTCCTTCTGTGGACAGTTTATTACAAGGCCTTCATCCCATAGTGTATTACCCTTATGTAACTTGCACATTGAGTAATATCATTGTGTCAAATAACAGCATTGTGGAAGCTGTGGCACATCTCCTCCTGGATAAAGGACTGGCAGGAGTGCCTGTCTGTGACAGCCTCACGGTCTGTGGCTCATCCTGTGTGAGAGCAACAAGAAATTTTCAAACTCCTCCCAGGGATTTGCCTACTGGTTTTAACACGACTTATGAGGATTAACTCTTCCTCAGCCTTGAAAAGATCTAATCTAATCTCTTTACTCAGAACAATGTCAAAGGTTTTGAGAAGTTTTGTTTGTTTTATCTGTGACCAGTTTTGGGGGGTGTGAGATTTTATCATTGGCAGTATGGGATTTTTTATAAATAATCATGGTATCAGATGAAACACTTAGTGGACAATAAAGAAGGACCCTGTCTGAACTTCCTGGGTTCAATCTGAGAGGTGTATGTTTAGCTGGAATGACTGCTTTGCTGGGGACCCTTCTAGGAATTATTTCAAGTAACAGTGGCAAAGAGCAATGATTGTTGCTTAATCGGAACAAATTAAGACACATTTGCCTAATGAGGATATATTCAGCTGGAGCCAAGTCATTAAGTGGTGCTTAAATTCATATTACAGTCTAAATTTTAGAAGTTTTGAAATAAGTGTTAAATGAAGATTTAAAGCAACAAATGTAATTTTTAATTGTTTGTTTTGTGTGCCATATTTTACATCTCTACAAAACTACTTAGACTAAGATTTTTAATAGCTTTTCCTTTTTACAGCTGTTAAAATACAACAATTTACTGTTTATCAAGGTTGCTCAATTCAGTGGATTTTAGTGCATTGTTATTAGCAGGTAAAAGTACAATTTGTTATGTCCTCTAGATTCAGGGTTTTCCTCCATGGGCAGTTTTTCTCCACATCCTTGCAAAAGCTGTGACACAATTGTGTGTCCTGATGTCAGACACCTGGTGGAACAGCAGGTGCCAGAGATGATGTTCTCATGTGTTGCCCTGTGCTCAGCGTGTGGTTCCAGAAAACAGTACCCAGTCTTTTGCTAGCTCAGCATTCATCTCTGAGGTGGGTGGGGAGGTACCTCAATGCATATGGAAATAAAGGCAACCAGAGTGCTGGGTTGGAGGGGAAAATCCCTCAGAGAAATGGAGGAGTTGGTGGAGCTGCTACAGGAGTGGGGAAGTGGGACTGTCCCCTCTCTTTCTTGCGTAGTTACAAGACCCCAGCAACACGCCATCCATATGGGGACAGGGAGGAGGCCTGAATGATGAAGGATTTTATCTGTTGAAATATCTTAACTGCTTCTTAGACAGGCTCCCTGAAATCCAGGAATTTGCCTTGCTTAACACACAGAATGTGGCACTTAGCTTAAATGGAGACTCCTCTTTCTCCTAGACTGGAAACCTCTTTAAAATCTCAGCACACCCAGACACTGAAGGTCGGGCTCATTTGATGTGTACCCAAGATCTCCCTGGGTGGTACAACACATTGCTGTCTCTGCACAGCTTTCTTTTTCATCTACAGTGCTGGGGTTTTCAGCAGTTAGACTATTGCAGTATCTCAGAAACACTTTACATTTTTTTTGTGAGAAAAGGGGTGAATTTTAAGGAAGGACTGTCAGTAACTCTAAACAAACGTGGTTTAAGTCTTAACATTAATCTGTAGCTTTTTCTGAGGTGTATTGATATGACAGATGTATGAAGAGAGATATTTTCCTTTATGAAATATATACCGTCTTCTAATTCTCTCTGTTACAGTAAGCTTCAGGTCCTATTCAAATTCCCATTTTGGTTATCCAGCCTCCTTTCCCAAAATGGCACGATGCTGAAATACAGTGGCAAATTATTTTGTAACTGTCATAATGGAGCACAAAACTAGCACTAGTAATAATGTGCAGATTCCTAGTTAGTGGAGTCAATACCTTCAGGACTGAATTACCTCTTTCGATAATATCTTCAAACAATGTCATGCAGCATTGCCCCATGGAATAACCATGATCCAATGGTGACTGGTTTGTTATTCAAGTTTCAAATCTTTTAAAGATCTTGGCATCATTGAAGATGAAGGTTATAAATCATTTTGAGAGGAACAGATTTAAAGTAGAGTTATTTTCTCTGAGGAGACAAATTTAAAAACACATTTATTACTGTTTTTCAATTTTAAATCTGAAATGTCTGAGCATATCCCATTCAATTTCCTCTTCTTGTATGAAGTATTTATTATTTTTCCAGAAAGTTGTAGCTAGGTTAGAAAGCACCACTAAGTCAATTCTTAGTCTGATAATAACATAATAGCCTGAAGTCCCAATGCTGACCACTGAAGTGCTTCTTCAAACATCTCTTTCAAACGCTGATGTCTGTAATGATAACAACAATCATACTTGGAGGTCCACGTGAGGAAAATATGTTTATGTAATAGGTCAAATTGGAGCTCTATTTCTCATATCTCTTGTAAATACACATTAGAGCAATAGTCACAGGATAAATTTATTATTGTGATCCGTTAGTAAGAGACTCCACGTTATTCATACAAATGGTGCTAGTTAAGACCACCTTTCTAGGACTAGGTTGACCAAATGATATTGTGTTAATTGAAAGAGTTTTCTTGAAAGAAATTGCATCTCTTGGCCCTTTGGTGAAGAAAATAACAGGCTTCAAAGATGAGGCAAAAAAATTCAACTATCATAATGTGCAAGACTGCATTGCTTAATATTACAGTGCTGCATAGCTGGAGAAAAATGACTGTAATTGTTTGGTGGAATTAAAAAAAAAAGCCACCCAGGCCTCTTCTGATCAACATTTTCATAAAATTTCAGACAGGCAGAAAAGTTGTTTGGCTCTAAAAGCTAAAAGAAAATAAGTGGCTGGTTGAAATAAGGTGGCTTACATTTTCTGGAATTCTGTGGAAACAGTCTGAAGTGTCAATTTTTTGAGCACCATTTGCCAAGTCTTCTTGGGCAACACCCCACTACTGGCTCAATAAATGTATTACTGGTTGTATTGTGCCTCTCCTGAAGGAAGGCACGTTTGCACTCTTCACATCTGTTTCGAGTGGTGACTGTGCAACACTAAATACAGCTGCAGCCACAACAGGCTTCCCATTACCTGTAACACCATGCAAATCAAAAGGCTCCTTGGTCTTTTTTCAGAAGCCAATGTACTTACAAGAGCATATGCAACCCTTATCTTGAAGGTTTTGCTCAGCCAAGTTACTCGTTGGACTGGGTGTTTCTGGTGCCAGCATAAGCAAAAACTCTTTGTACCCTCTCACATCTCTCCTCTTGACCTGTCACACTGTGTGCTACCTGGCTTCTGACCAGGTAGCTTCCCAGGTGTCTGTGTTTTCTTAACTTATACTCTTTTATTTTTGACGTATTCCAGGCATTATCCTAAAATGCTTTTCTTTATATGGTATGTCACTGCTTTCCTTCATGTCAATCCATACTTTCAGCTCTAATGT
The DNA here is from genome assembly GCF_001715985.3 of Manacus vitellinus. NCBI lineage: Eukaryota > Metazoa > Chordata > Aves > Passeriformes > Pipridae > Manacus > Manacus vitellinus. Next base: position 7,434,376 of record NW_021940534.1, read on the forward strand.
GCCACATATCAGAACCCTCTTACCTTTCTGTTGCAGTTGAAGCTGAGCAGTGTGTGTGCCATAGCCTTTAATATTCTTGTTCACACTGGGTAGAACTTTTGCTTACATTAAGGAGCCATTTTCAGTAATGGCCTACATAGGAATCTTAGAAAGAATTTAGAAAACTGTTTGACAGGGTGAAGTGAAAACATTTCATGCTCTTTCATGTTGGACTATAGCTTTTTTAATAAAAAACAGAAGAGGTTATTTTTAAGAGTTTTCCATTCTATATCTTCAGGTATTTGCATTGGGAATCAGTTAAAAAAATTACCTCACTCTTAAAATAAAAAAGAATTTGAAAAACTCTTTTAAATCCCATTTTCCCTTGCCTTTTTTTTTCCTTACTCCTCTTTATACATGCATACATATGTATATATATATATAAATGAGAAATCGAAAAATAAGATTCAACCTTTTTTTTTTCAAGTTGAAGGAATGATAACCATTTGAAAGGATCCTTATTAAAATAGGAATTGTTAAAAAAGAGTATTTAATTTATTAATTCAGGTTCTGCTCGTGAAAATGTGAAAGGAAATATTTTTATAATGAGATTTTTGCAAAAGCTTATTTTTACTAATTCTGAAGAACTGGCTAGTGTTAATTTGGCCATATTTCTTGAAAATTGAACACTTGAAGGGATAAAATTGGGTTTATTTTATCTTTGGGTTTTTGGTATCTGTGCTTAGAGATTAATATATAAAATTCAGTTTCCTTCAGAAGGCCTCACAATCATTATAAATTGCTCTATTCTTGTTGTATTAACTATTTGTTTCAGAAAAAGTTACTTATTATCCCATATATTATCTAAATAGTACCTGGTCTTATTAGAAAACACAGCAAAACAGAATTCCAAAACTTAAACCCCAGATTTATTAGGAACTGAAATATCAATTCCATGGAGAATTCTGTTATTTGTAACACATTTTTCTGAATTTCAAAAGAAAACCAAAAATTGCTTGCTTTTAAAGCAACAGGAATTAAAATCTCTAGATACGACAGTGCCAAATGCCCTTTTTATTTTACAGTGCTTTTGTTCATTCTGTATGCATTTACTTCTAAATCATAGCAAGATATCAATAACATTAGATGTATGGTAATGGAATGTTCTGAATTAGGCTCTTTAAAATAAAAACTGTGTACCCACTTCCCCAGTGCACTTCTTTTTAGGATGAGGGTCTATCAAAACAACCTGGTTTGGGACTTGATCTCACAGGGACGGAAGAAGGATCTTCCACAGACTAATGACATCTGGGAAAAGTCTGTGGCTTGTAGCAGAATGGCAATCAGATAGCCACAGCCCAGGAGATCAAAAAGGAATTTATGACATACACACAGATGCATAACATGGTATTTAAAATTACATACTCATCCTGAGGTAAAAAAGAGACATTTCAATAGTGTGCTAAAGAAATACTCCTGCTTTTTCTGCTGTAGAGTACCTGTGAATCAGCACTTTCTTATTTCTACGTGTCTTTTGAAATTTCTCTGTTCAGAACATCCTGCAGTTGGAAAATCACAGACGTGTCTGCAACCCTCCGGTGGAAAAGGAGTGATTCAAAGGCCCTTAGACTGTGATGGAAAATAGAGAACCAGACTTCAGGTGTAAACTGAAGACAATTTTGCTGCCAGTGAGATGTTCTTTGAGGTAGTTGCAGCTCAAAAGAGTGTTGAAATGAGGAGAGCCAGAGTTTGACTAGAAGCCCAGAAAAAGAGTAGCTCAGGTCAGTTAATCTACCACGTTGCATGCGGGGGATCTATGATACTGCACTGTTTCTGCCTGCTCTGAAATAGCATAATTGAAGGGATACACTCTTCAAATGTACCCTTGCTTGAATGGCAGCTGTTAGGGCTTGCTAGGCACCGCTGATGTAGGACTCAGGAAAGTACCCCAGAAAAAACATTGGAACTGGTGAGAAAAATACTCATATAGCAAATTGTAGAGTTCACATAGGAAGTCTTTGGGGAGAAATAAAAAAAGTACAGAGAGGGAGACCCAGCTCTTCAAAGGTAGGAAAGCAGCAGCTGAATAGAGTTGGACTCTTCATCCTGTCAGTGATGGAGTGCCATGAGAGAGACATTAAAATCATGAGTAAAGGCTGCTTTGTGACTTGAAGGTGACTTCCAATTTTGTTATTATTCTTAGTCAACTTTTAGATACCCGAAAACCTGACCAAACCTCCTGTACTTTACACATCACTTTGTTGATATGTCTCAGACACCACTGAAGATGCTTATTTTGCAGACACTTATAAAATCATGTTAGGAGGAGATGGAGAGAGCAGAAATATTCAGAACTAAATGGATAATGGAGCTTGAAATAACAAGCATTCAAAGGGATGAATTGAAGTCACAGGCAATACACTCACAATCACCTCTCCATTCTGAAGAGAATGTCAATGCCGAAGTGGTGATATTTGGGTACTCTGCTGATAACAAAAACAGGCAGAGAGAAACGTAGCTATTGGAAGAGAAAATGTTATGTGAGTTAAGAAAAATTACGTCTTTTACTTTCTTGGAAATGATCCCCTCTGTCTTTTCCTCACTTTCATCACACATGCACACTCACACCTACCCACAATTTCCTTCCCCCAAATCCTAAAGGACAAAGCACTCAATGGGTGATGAAGAAATTGCAAGATTTTAGCCTATCTGCACAAGGAGATACTATCTGATGTCAAAATCCTTGTTTGACATCCCAGCAAGGGTACGGGGTTTATGTCTTTCTGGAAGATACTGCTATATTTTTCCTTCAACTTCCTCTGACTTCTGAGAACTCTTGTATAATCACTCATTTTACAAATGTCTAGCTGTACCAGAAAAATTTGTTGCCCTGAGGTCAAGATTCAGTTGAGCTGTGTCATTGCTGAAGCCTGCTCTCAATTCTGGTTCTGGCAGGCAAGCTACCTGGCTTTAGCAAGGGTGATCTGTGAGAACTCCGGATCTGAAGATGTAAGCAGAAAACTCACAATGCTGAAACTAGATCATCTGAAGGGAAATCTAACATTGTAAATACGTGTCAGGAGCTTCTTCCACAGATTTTGGAAATTAGAGAGACATTTCCACTGAAAATTTCAGCTGCTTTGTAATGGTTACTGCTGCAGCTAAACAGGTTCGGAGTGGATCTGCTGACTGGATTGGTTGATCCCTTGAGCAATAAGCCTTGTGGTAGAAAGAAGCAGAAAGCAGAAGGTTTCTAATGGAGTTTCCACCCTAGAAAATTTCATTTGAGACATGTGCAACTACGGAGAGCCTGATCTTACAAACAACCTACTCCCTGATTCCTTCCATCATATTTGATGACACCCAGCACTTTGTGTGGTCAGATAGTCACAAATTTCTTCACAACATCAGCCAAAATTTTCCTCTAGAAGCAGCCATGTAGCTCAGAGGCCAAAATTAATCTCTTAATAACTGATGACCCAAATGAAGATACTCTTTCAATACTGTTGTTACTGGTCCCATGTTAGTAAAACAATATCATCTCTCTGAAAAAAATGATGCAACTCCTTCCAGACAGAAAACCTGAGCTCTGATGCTGATCCCTGCCTGCCCTGAACATACTAGGGTTTTCATGGTGTCTCAAAAGACCCAGGGAGTAGTAGAGAGAACTTTTAAATAATTTGGCAGTAAGGAAAATGGCCACTTATTGTAAGGCTTTCCTTAGTTCTATATAGCAAGTTTTATCTGTCTGACAAATAGCTAACTTCTAATTTAAGAGTTAAAGGCAGGTTTGTATTTATTAAACTTCTTTTAAATATAAAGCAATTTATATTTCCAGTGCAGAGATAGTCGGAGAAGGTGTGTTGCTTGTTAGACACATTTGACCCAACTCCCACCCTTGGAGCATGATAATCAGATCCAAATTAAATACATGCGGACTTTTCTCTTCTGGGAGTACTGGACCACATCACACCGAAATGGCAACAGCTGGAATTACATTTGATTTTCACCAAGTATAAGACCTCTCTTACCTTAGGAACAGTATTGATGGTCCTTGCCCATCGTTCCAAAAGTGGTTTCTCCTGTGTCTGAAAAGAGTATTGATGCTGGAGTATTTTTGTCCTGTGGGTGTATGCTCATGCAAACAGGCTCAGTCACTTAGAGACTGCATGGTGCCACAGTTGGTGTGGGATTATACATATTATTTGGGCTGTGGCTTTGCCAGTTGTATAGCTTATAAACTGTGTGGATTTTGCAAAAACATAACTCAGTAGAAGTCATTGAGCACTATTTTAGACAGATTTGGAAAACATCTTGGAATTGGTTTTATTTGTCCATAAAGGCAAGTGCTTTAGTTAGAAGTTCTAACTTTTAGAGTTAAAAAGTGACCACAAAATCACAGAAAAATTTACATAACCTCATAACACTAAATGTAAGCCTCAGAACTTTCCAGGGCTTTGACTAAGTCCTTTGTGCCTCCTGGAAAAACTGAAATTCTCCCTGTATTCTTTGTCAAAGAGTTCTTATTTCAGTGCTTGCAGGATAGGAGAAGAAACTATGAAAAAGTCATATTTCATGGGCTCATTTAGAGCAAGCAGAAAAGCAGCTTTACCAGGTTGATTTATAACCTGCTGCTATTTGGAGTTATATGTAGAATTAGGATGTGTTATCCCGTTAATCACAGAGAGATAGATGACTAGACAGAGGTCAGGGGGATGTGCAGGACATATTAATTTACTAAAATTCTCTATGATTTACTGTGTGGTGATACCAGCTAACCTGATGGACATCACCTTCACATAGTAACTAGGGTCCTGCAATGTACAACTAAAAGGTTCCTGAAAATCTGCAAGTGACTGTTACTGTTACAGTTTCCTCTCTGACTCACAAACATTTGCTGAAGAAAGGGAAGTAAAGCTCTAGTAAGCAAAAAAAAGCTCTATTTAGGCTTTTATTTGTTGTAAAATATTTTAAGAAAACATATTTGGGACAAATGGTGCTCTATATCTTTCTAGGTTATTTTCTTTCTTCTTTTGTGAGACGACTTTATTATCTTCCTGGGTTTTTTATCATTATAATGGTTGCGGTTGGTGTGAGGGAAGGGTCTTATGATTAATATTTTATTCTGGCAAAGATCAGATCAATACATTATGCTCTCTTTTTCAAATTTAATTTCAGATAGGCTGCCTCTTTTCCAGGGTTGGTAACTTCCTCCACAACTTTTCTGTCTTCAAGTCTTTGAAGCTGATGTGAATTTGTCTCACAACTTTTGACTTAATATTGATGTTGTGACTTGGAAGGAGAGCTCCAAGAGGGGGCAAGATGAGGTGTCCAGACTTTGTTCACTGTGCAGCTTTTTTTGAACTATGAGTATTAACTCTCACAAGTTATGTGAACTCAGGCTTGAGTCCAACTTCTCAGGAAAGCTATAACCTTCCTGCATCTCATCATCACCTCAAAGAATACTTGAGAGGAGACACAAACAGGGAAATGATCGTGGTCTTCCAGGTCAAGTGGGATGCCATCGTTCTCATGCGTGTGGCCAGGCTCTGCCCTTTGTTTTGCTGTTACCTTCCACAGCACATCAGCAAGGTGCACAAGGTACCTTTCTTCTGTTCATTTTATGAGTGATTACATGATTTTGATAACAATCGCATATAGTAACTCAGCCTGCCATTGGTTCATTATTTCAGTACTTACTCTTTCCCTGGCAGCATAGGTAGTCCGACAACATATTTGGTGGTGTCAGACTCTTTTTCATGTTTGCCTAGCAGGCGAGGCATTTATTGATTTGTTTGGGGGTTGTTATTATTTTGAGCAGTATTTTGGAAAATGGTTGCGTGTACAAATTGGCAAGGGGAATTAAGAGACCTGAAATAACTTTTAACTCCATTTTCAGGATACATCCTAAACTGAAGGGATACCCATTTACACAGATTTGTGAAACCAGGAGAAGAGATTGTATAATTTTGTGTTTATAAGTAGGACTCACTGTCCATAAAGATATGCGGCCCCTGTGCATTGCTTTGGTTGGACTCAGAAGTAAGGTCATAAAGGAGAAATAAGACCATGGTTGTGGGCACCAGTAAAGTCTTCAAGATTTGCATTTACATGCCTGGTAAGAATAAGACTCCTAATGATGATAAGCAGAGAGAGAAGAATCCAGGTGAGGAGGAAAGTTTGTATGACACTATTAAGGAGAAAGTGGATTGAGAAAAGGTGAATTTGTTGATTTACAAAGGAGACAATCTTTTCACTGAATGAAGATACTATATAATTTTTATTTAGCTGTTTTGAAGATTGAGGTGGGGAAATTGAGGATCAGACTAGATTTATCTCTTTTTATTAATGTTATGTTTTTGTAAGAATACACAGAGACTTCTTTCCTATAATAGGCATTCTCTGTTAGTTGGAAAATCATCAAGCAAGGATTCCCTGCATACAGAAATCATTTACTTTCCGTACTCAAGGTTCACTAGGCAAGGAGAGAGAATCAACTGGTGCTGTAATGAGTTCCTGATTCTGAAAAAAAATTGGAAGGCCACGGTGAACAAAGAAATCCAAGGTGTCCTTGACAAAAACAAGGCTTCTAAAGCTTAGAAGATAAAGCAGCAAACTCTGAGACTCATGGGGGCAGAAATTAATGGCAAACAGAAAAAGAATTAAAAGCTTCAATCGTTAGTAGTTTCAAAGGAACAGTTTCCTTTGTTTTCCCTTCCTTAAGTGGAGGTTAATGTGGATCCTGGCAAACTAGGCTTAACCTTGATGCAGAGTCTAAAAAGAAGTTTGAAAGAAACATTTGTGGCTGTTGACCCAAATGATAACCTAACACTTAGCATGGTGTTGCACAGAACTGATGTCAGCCCCAGAGATCCGTGTTGGATATGCCCTTAAGATCTTCACAGTCTGACAATACCAGAAAACACCATCCCCACCCCTCAACTTGAAAGTGATAATGGGACGGAGAGGACATCTGGGCTTCCAGGGGAGTGAAGCTCTCAGTCAGTTAGTCTCTATCTTTCTGATCTTTATTATTTGTGCTCTCAGGTTGGCACTGCTGAACTGTAGTCATGTGAATATTGAGTTTGCTGCCTGATCTCCTGCTCTGTAATAGACGATGCATTCCCCTCCTCCCTGGCATACCTGAATACAGTGGGATAAAGAGTCCTCTTGAGCTGTCTCTCTCTATTAACTGCAGAGAAAGCATAAACAACTGATTTGATTTAGGCTATACAAAACACTTAGCTGGCTATGGTGAGAGGAGAAGAATACAACTCTAGCTCTCTGGAGCTAGGTCTGAATATGACAAAGAAAAAAAGAGTGATACAGTGAAGGTGGGTGAGAAGAAGCTAAGTGGAAATAAAGCTGACAAATCCTTACTGCAGGCTCTGTAATGTAAAATGTGATCTGTGGATGTGACTGGGTTAATGGCACTTGCTGGGGCACCATTGCCTGCAATGGGTCTCTGAGAGAAAGGAGAGTTGCGGGCGAAGAGGAGACAGAGGCCTGTGCTGACCAGGAGGGTGGATAGGATGAGAGATGGCAGAGTGAGGAAGTCATGGAATGAAAACTGTTCAGCCCTCCTGAAGCAACCTTCTTCCAGTAGGGAAATGTAGGCATGTCTAGCTGAGGGGAACCATGTTTATGTCTTATATGAGGCCCCCAAAGTGACTTCATGAATGAGAGAGACAAGATACCAAAGATAATTTCAGAATTATGCAGTGTCCAGGTCATTAGGCTGAGCACCAAAGAGCTGAGCAGCCCCAGTAGAAGGCAGGAGGTCTCTGGGCTTTGAATTCCTGCTTTCTTCACAAGAGTTATGACATTATTGGAGGACAGTAGTTCTCCCTGGGAGAAGAAAAATTTGGCTATCTAAGTACCTTAATGCTCTATTAATTTCTGTCCTTTTTTTTTTGCCTTTGACCTCTTCAGACCCTTACCACTTAAAATATGTTCTGCTACCATTTTGTTCATTTTTTTCCACGGAGGTGGAAAAAGTGCAAATCTGTTGAAGAATGCATGCATTCCAGAGGTTTAGGTAACACTTGAGAGGCTTTTTATCATTTTAATTTCCGAATATATGTTCCTGTGGAACCATTCTACAAACTGAGAGAAGTGTCTGTAATTCCCAATCAGGGGGAATTTTGGACCAGATGACTTACTGTGGTCCCTTCCAACCTTACTCATTCTGTGAGGTGAGGTGAGGTGAGGTGAGGTGAGGTGAGGTGAGGTGAGGTGAGGTGAGGTGAGGTGAGGTGAGGTGAGGTAGCCACAAGATTTTTGGAGTTCACACCATATTGAAATAGGGCAGTGTGAAGTTATGCTGGGGATGCCTAGCAGCCTCCACTCTAATTTGGAAACAACCTCTCAGTATATCTGATTACTCTGGTCCTAAACTATTACCTTGGACCAGAACCGAGATGGCTGGTAATCCAACATCAGCTGCATTGATGTGAGTGGAAAAAGTAGATGAGGTTGGTTTGGCCATAGTGATCCCTGAGTGCCAATGAAAAGAGAAAGATGTCTGGCACCATTACAAGTCAAGCACCCTGAGGATTTCAAAATAGTGTCCTTTTTTATAACAATAATAAATTTTTCAGTTATGTGGGGAAACATTGTGAAAAATGAATGCCTTTTACTGCATTCAGAGCCACTGTTCCAAATCCAGCAAGAAAATGGCCAATAAAACTTTGAGATGGGAGGTTGAGTTCTGCATTGCTAAAGCTTCATTATGTGTGGTTTTAGAAAATGTACACACATGCCAGAGTGTCTCATTGTTCTTTTCCTGTTTTATTATTTTGTCAGTATGAAGTGGCTCTGATTTCAGCTGTGAAATGCAAGTGTAACTTATATTGATCCGCTGTCCATGTATAGGTCCTTAGCAGCTTTGCAGGATGCTGTTAAGAGTAGTTAGTTTTATTTGCAGCTGAATCATACTATACTCTGTTCCCTGTCAAAACAAATTTCATCTCAGTCAAAAGGTACTTGATTTATCTTTTTCTTTCTCTTTCTTTTATTTTTTTTTTCATTGTAAGGATTGTAATTGAGATACCCCAATGTTTTTGAATACTTAGAAGTAGTCGAGAGCCAACCTACTTGGGCATCCCAGGGCAGAGAATGTGACTGCGGTTCCCAGAACTGCTTTGTTAAATGGCAGACTCTGCTGTGGGGCCACAGCAGCCTACCATTCTCTTGTTCTTATAGTATAGGCCAGATTCTTCATTATATGTGAGGCTGAAACTCTCCATTAGATTACCTGTTGCAGCTTCTAGGATAACTCCAGCTTTCTTTATATCTTTGTCAAATCCAGTAATCCTTTGTTTGACAAAACTTTATATTTGGTCAACCTGGACTACAATTAGGAGCTCTTCTATAACCATGTTCAGTTTTTAGCACTCAATGAAAGTACTTCATTTCCTGAGAAGTTAGCATCTGAATCTAAATACGTCACATTGCCAGTCCTTTCAGTTCTTTAAGTGTTATAAATCCAATTCACAACAATGGCACTTCATGTGTAGTGTCTTTTTTTTCCCTAACTGGTGTACAGTTTGGAAAATAATGCAAAGACTACTACCCATTAGCAGATCCTTGGAGGCATGGCATTACAGACACAATCACTTCAAACATCCTTAAAATACTGCAGCCTTTAGGATGGGATATGTGAGGTTGTTTTGTAGTGTGACCAATGCTATGCTAGGAAAAACCCAACACCTCACACTGGAACAAAACCAATAGACAGGGGCATGTGCTTGCATTAGAACCTTACTGTAACAAATCACATAATATTTTCAAATAGAAGAATGATGTGGTACCTAAGAAATTAACTGAGAGACTGTTGTCTTATTGTAAACCAGGCAATGCTCCAGCAACACCAAAGGTCTTACAGAAGACTGTGAGGACTGTGTATTAGTGCAGCATCATTGGTATATCTCATCAGATCAAAACTGAACTCCTTGAGGGGCGGTGGCATGGGTTTTCTCATCATAGATGGACAAATGCTTGATGAAATGATGCTCATGAACAGTATTGAGCTTTTACAAGGGAGACTGGGCACAAAGCACATTAAGACCTTATCAATTAAAAAAGCTATGCTGCAGGAGGATGGCAAGAGAGTTGGGAATGGGCTGGCTCCCACCATGCTCTGCTCCAAAGGACAAGTTTGTAGGAGGGCAGCCATATATTGGTTGTAGATCCCCTCTTGGGTTAGGAAAGCTCAGTCCTGACAGTACATCTACCAGAGGATCAGAAAATGGAAATTGTTATTCTCCACTACCTCTTTCCTATCTCTGACACCTTCTCTGTAGTACATAGTTTCAGCACAGTGCTGTCACATGCATCTGTCTCAGGCTGTGTAATGGATGTGTTGTACCAAAAGAGTGCAGAGAGATTTACTGTTCCCCCTAGCATGTTACAGCACAGATCTACCACTAGGATTTTCTGAAGTCACACAACCAGATTTTGTTACTGTTCATATACATTTGGAGAAATGCCATAGTCTTAAATACTGTCCCTTGGATTGTGTACAGGTAATGGTGGGGGATCAGACCCTTCATATTATCTAAGGACTCAAAGGCAATTATGTCAGAGGATTTTAAAGGAGAGAACTGAAATCAGATTGCTACTTTTGTTTTGTTTTAGAGGCAGGTTTTGAATCTGTTATATCTGGCCTTCAGATGCAGTCAGGTTTACCATAGTTAATTTTAGAGAACTAAAATATAAACCAAAATCACTTAAAACCAGCACCAACTTTCATCCTTTCCCAGTTAGTGTGTTTGTAAATAAAATAGTATTATGAAACATACTTCTATTTGTGTGTTACTGTTTCCCCTGTAAGGATGAGCAAACAACAGGGATCAGCATTCCACTAAATATTTGGAGATCAGCTGCAAAACTCAGAAAGAGGTCCAGATGGTTCCCTGAGATGCTTTTGATAACCCAGTGCTCTTCCTCTTCTGTAGCTGAGGAACTCCTTCCTAAATCTTCTGCTCCTTCTCCCACTGCTGGTCAACAGGCTACACACCAAGTGTCCCCTTCCAGTTCACTCTGAGTTTGCTGAAATACTGGTAACTCCACTCAGGCCAAGTGCTCTCCTCCTCCTCTCATGCCTGTACTCCCTTTTGGGGACAAACACTGGCACTTGAAGGGCTTTAGTTGCCTGCTAGCATGGCTTGCCACACTGCACAGCCCTGCTCAGGAAATAGGGTTTGCAAAAGAGTGCCACTGAAGTCCTGTCAGATGTTTTTGGCAAAGAAGCAAAGGGAAACACTCAGTTTCAGTGTAGGAGGTTTAAAGCTTCTGTGCTGGTCTCCAAAGTCTCTCCAGGGCCAGAGCAGTTGAGTGGGAGTCTCACGTGGCAGTGGGTAGTCTTGAGTCCGCACCAAATCGCAGGACCAAATGGTGGGAAGATGGGGGGTCCCAGATCAGGGTGCACATCCTCTGTAGCTCACTTTGGGTGCATTGTTTTTTGATGGAAGGTGAAATGTTCAACCCCTCTCCTTTTCATTTTATGGAATTACTTTGCCAATTTAAATCTCAGACATAAAAGAAATCTTTGTGTTCAAATAAAAAGCATAAAACTTCACTCTAGAGGCAATTAAAAATGAACAGACAAAATATTATAATATACTTAGCAATATTCAAATGGTTTTTAACTTTTTCTAGGAAAATACATCTGCAGATCTGCATGCAGCGGCATAGTCTAGAGGGATTTGATCCATCAAACAGAACAATATACTGACTTTTTGATCTTTACTGAAGTGGTGAGTGAATGGAAATAAGAAAAAAAAGTAGGATAAAACAACACAAAAGGTGGAAATTGTGGAGAATACACCAGGAATTTCTGGAACATTTTATGCTTCAAAAATATGCCTATGTGGGTTGTGAACTGCTTCATAATTTTTATGGGACCTGCCTCAAAAAGTCTGTCAGAAATTTCAGAATTTATTTGGACCAGTCTCTGACAGTAGAGCAAACCCAACAAGAATGTCCCCAGGAGTCTCTTACAGATACAGTGGGCACACAGTGCAGAGCACTGGTGTCATAGATATCATTTACAGGTCTCCATGTATGGTTCAAATGCCTGAAGACTGTCTAAGGTTGGAAATAGCAATGACGAATTTTGCACTGGAGCAAATGTTACCTGTATCTCAGGTACTGTGACTAACTTGATAGAAATGCAGTCTGCTACCCAGATCAAACTTCTACTGCCAAGCTGTTTGTTGGTGGAGAAGCCTATAGCCTGTGACTGTGAAACCTTGGTGAGAGACTCTATGTTACTTCTCTTGTCACAGTATTGAATTTTCTCATGTCACATACAACTGATGCTACAATAGAAAGACAAAGCTGATGGCTCTCTATCTGTCATCTGCAAGTTGTCTGTCTGGCCTAGGAATAGTTTCTCAAAGATATGCTTCCTACTTTTCCAAACTACACTACAGAGAAAGGATTTATTAAAATAGAAATGGAAAAGAAGCTGGAGCAGGCAACAGAGAGCCACTGTGTTGAGGTAACCTTCTCTTCAATTAGTGCAATTAGGTTGCGTTATGATTGGATTCTGTCATGGAAAATTAACCCTGAAGAGGATCTTTAGAAATCTTTCCTTCTGAAGGCAAGTGCAACTATATCAACATCCCTAACAGATGTGTGTCGAACTTCTGAAAAGTATCCAGAGATGGAGGCTTGAAGTTGGGGTCTCAAAAATTAAATACACTCTAACAAGATATAGCATTGAGCAGGTGTGGTTACTAGAACTTAGCCTATATTCTAAGGACCTGGAAAAATTATTCATGATTTTAAAATACCAGTGTGTAGACTAGGAAGCCAACCTGCAAAGCTAATTCAAAATTAAGCTCTGGAAATAAGTGAGAGAGTAAACACCTGGGTCTTGCTGACTTTTTTGGTGTGGTTTTTTCCCCCTTTCTTTAGAAATTGAGTGCTTTTTCTGTCTTTTATAATATGGATTTGACTAAAGTTACATAAACATCTTAATACCTTTCGGTAGCGAGGAGGAGGGGAGAGTGCATTCAGTTTGGTTTTAACTGAGAATTACCTTCTGCCTTCACTTTACATGGGGTCAGGTGAGTGGGTGGTGTGTGGCAATGCAGGAACTAGTTAAGACTCTCCAACTTCTTACCTGCCTTGACTTTGGAGCTGCTAAGTTCCCTGCTAAGTTCCCTGCTATGGGTTTGCAAAAACTCCTGCTGAAAATGTGTATTCAGTACTAAAGCTTATCTGGTTTAAATATCTGGTTAACTGGTTTTGTCTTTTGTGCTTACTACAGCCTTCTTTCAGCATCCTTTCTCTCCAGAATTGCTGAGGGATATATGGGGGAAATTATCTGTGAATTGCAGTCTTGACTTCAGAATTAGGTCATGAGTTATTGTCTCAGAATTTGGTCCTTAAAACTAAACTGTCAGCAGGAATCATTGAATTGCCAGGAAATACACTGTTAAAAAAATCCACTTGTTTTTAGCTACACAACTTCTTATCAAGCTTTGTGGGGATTTCATTCCAAGTCCAGTACAGAAAAGGAGACTGATGCTTGTACTTCGGCAAGGCTGGGATTAGGACATAAATTAAGCTTGTTTTATAGCACAGGCTTAATTCTGTCACATACCTTCATCTCTCTTTGATGTTTCTCTCCAGAGCCAATGTACGTAAGGCTACAGGGTTTTGAGCGGGGGGCATCCTTTACAGATATGAATCCCTTTTCTAAAATGGGAAAAAGAGAAGTATATTGTGACTGAGAGCTCAATCCCAGCTTTGCATCTAAGCAAAACCCTGGTCCACGTGTGAGGCAGGAAGTGAATTGCTGAGCTTCAGAAATAGCACAGAAACCTACATTCTGCTTGCAAATGCATCATTCATAGCTTCTGCAGGGGCTGTAGCTCAGCCCCTTGAAACAGAGGGAGCAATCTGGGTATGGAATAACATATATAAAGCTATGTTGTGATATATACTCGCAATAAGCCTGCTGGTAGGAAATCTTCTAGTTGCCTGGAGTATGAGGTGGAAGGTTGCCTTAATGCAAAGACTTTGCATGGAAATGAAGATGAGTGTGGCAGAATGGGACTTCGGAGGTTTAGTCTGGTCCTGCAGTGAAGCTGCAGTTAGGTCATGCTTGGTGCACACTAAGGAGAAGTGAGTCAAAATCCAGCACCTTTGGCTGACCATGGGAAGCAGAACCTGGTGTTTATGGCTAATGAAAGGTGTCAAAATAGCTCTAGGCAGGCAGGGTTCCATCCAGTTTGCTTGGCTTTGATTTTGTTTCTCTTACAGTGGGAGTGGGTTTAAATTACAGTGGGACTGGGTTTAAATTACAGTGGGTCTGTGGAGTGAAATCTCTTAAAATGACCCAAAAAAGAGGTTCAGCTGACCCTGCATGCCCAGCTCCCAGGACTGTCCCTTACTTTCTCTGCAGATTTCTTTCATTCCTAAGGCATAGTGTGGGCAAGAATACACATGTACACAATACACATGCCCGCAGATAGGTAGTGGTGGGACCACAGTGTAGGACAGAGCATTAAATGGACCAAGGTGAAAGCAAATCAGCTGTCAACTCCTGCCCTTCCCATGCCAGTGCCTGATTAATATCCCTAGCTGTATCGTGCCCTGCGTGGTCTGGTGAGGGAATTGGCAAGGAGAGTCATAATGCTGGCTGCAGATATGGGAGGTCTGCTGGCATCGCGCAGATGGACACAAACACAGCATCACTCCTCGGCCACTGTGTGGGATTCAGAGTGTCCACAAAATATCGTGCAGGGTACAATCTAGCCACATGTGTGTCATCTGTATCTGATGGGATCCGTGGGAAGTGCCCTCACTAGGCTGGTGATGGTGGGAAAACTATTGAAGGGGTGGTAGGAAGCAGTTCCTAATTCCACCAATGCAGCACAGGTTGGTTTTTTGCACCTCTAATGTAATTTACTGCATCAACAGGCTGCTGAATCTACCAGAATCTATCCAGGGAGTGTTAAGATCACAGAGGATTGAATTGCTTTTTTGGAAGGCACAACTTGCAGAGGAAGTCCTAAAAATCTTTAAATTTCTAAAGGAGTAAAGAAAAACAAAAGACACAGGCATATTCACACTGTGGTATTTTGTCATCATGTTGAACACAGTTCATAATAAATGTATGTGTGTGCTTGTGTAAATAAGTATAATTTCATCTGTTTGTTAAATAGTTTCTCTACTTATTACTCTGGAAGTTTTTCACATTAAAATGAAGAAAATATATAGTTTTATATCACCTAGATTTGCAATCCCATTATAGAACAAAAGTTTGTAGTAGCTTCTGTAAGTGCATTTCAAGAACAAATATCTGAATCTGGTTTATTCAGATACACCAAACACATTTAGTTGCAATGAAGGAAGTTACACAGTCTTTTGCAATGTCACTTTTTATTTGCCTGAATGGAAAATCAACAGCCCATTGTTTTTCCCCACCTCAAAAAATAATAATCTGAAAATTGTTTTAAATACTGGGAAACACCCATAGGAGATAGAAAATGGAGAAATACAATTGTCAACTTTCCCGAATGATTAATCCTGGATTTTAAATGACAAACAAAATTTCATCTCAAATGATAATTTTCAGAACACTACAACTAAATGAGAAGACAGCTTTCCATTGGCCCAGTTGAGTTTATTTTCATCTATACTGCATGGCATCTGTTTCCGTGATTAATCCCACGTGATAACTCAATGTGAAACAGGTTATGGGAAAACAGAGAATGAAAATAGTTTTGCAACTTCAAAAACACAGCCATTCCCAAAACACTTGGGTTTGCTATTTGGAATGAAGGGAAGCAGACAAGGAGACAATGTTTGAGGGCTGAACCCCCACTTCACCTCCTTGTGTGCTGTGCACTGCTGCCATGCAATGGCAGGGCTCTAGGTTTGGGAGAGGTGGTGCTACCACTCCTACTTTGGTAGAGCCCTACAGGGATATGTCTACAGTCCACGTTACAAATGAGAATAACATCAGCCATTTTCATCCATAGGACAACGTTTGTGCTTCTTTTCTCACAATGTGTAACAGTTTTCTCAGCCAACAGCTTCATTGATCAAGGTATAAATGAAGGTAGGGAACTGACATTTGCTGTCCTCTTGGCATAGAGAGAAATGCTGGCTCTGCAACCTCTTGAATGAAAATAAAAAATAAAATCGCTTTGCTTCCTTTCTGCAGAGCAGAACCTCACTAACAGGGAAGAAGGTAGCTTTTTTAAGCCCTGTGCCTGTGGGGGATTACACATGCAACTACTTGTAATGTCAGCATTGATATTTCTGTATGTACCCTCCTGAAAACATAGCCCAGGTGAGCAGAGGTTCTGATTGTGCAGCTTTAGTCCGACTGGATGGAGGAGAATGGGGGTTACAAAAGAAAGACCCAGAACAGGCCTGTTTATGCTAAAGGAATATCTACATGTGTATGTTTGCAAACATGAATTTCAAGGAATATATATATATAAAATATTCAGTGTGAAAAATAAAAGGCTATTCACCTATGTTTTGGTATTGTACCTCAATAAAATGACACTTTCCAGAGTCAGTCATGACTTTAAGCCAGATTATGGCTAAAAATATGAAGGGAAGGATCACCACAACAACAATCACATTTCCCCCCTTCTGCAGAGGAAGTGGAAAAACACTCAAACTTTGCCAACCTGAATAAATTACCCAGATTATCAGAACTGTGAGAAAAGCCATATGTAAGCAACTTTGTGTGTGTTGTGTGTGTGCCTGTGAGTGTGTGCAAATGTATTAACTGGGTTGCAGCCCAGTAAATACTTAAGTCAAAAGGGATAACTCTTAAAATATGCTCAGAGAAAAAAAATTACCATGCTTGTACCTTAATTGGCCAGCAGATACCATATGCAGTGTAGTGCTCACTGCAGCACTGGGGCACTCCAGTCCAGCTGCTGAGCTGGGCTCTCATGCCAGTGGCAGCCTGGAGATGGTGGACATTCAACACTCACTTTGTCTGGCGTCAACGTGAAGCTGGGAAATGATTGCTTTGCTCACCTTGATTTGGGTACACAGATGCACTCGTACTCCAGTTTGGTGGTTGTTTGTATGTATTTGGTATAGATTGCTCTGCCAAAGGAAATCACCTCGTTAGGCAAGAAGGGAAGAACAGAGATGGAAGGGTGGGGAAGAGGAGCAGTAATGTCACTGCTTGACTTGAAGCACCCTGTGCAGGAGTCTGCACTGGAAACCTCCTCTTACCAGGCTGCTCATATGTGAAGTAAAGACAGGTTGACTTTTTTAGAGGCAGCCCAAGGACACAACTTAGAATAGTGGTAATGATGTCATGCTCTTTGGTGAATTCATAATGCATTAAAGACTCTAAAATCATGTTAGGGAAGCTCAAAAACACAAGGCTTTCGAGGACTGGAAGATAAGATATGGAGTGCAAAGGCTGTGTGTTCCCATTCTCTTGCCATTAGGATAAGCACTTGTTTAGCTGTTTGTTAGTCCAGTAATAAACCCTGGATTGTTGGCCGGCCAGTGGGTTGTTATTGTTTTCTATCTTGGATTTTGACCTAGAAAGGATCCTCAGTTTTTCTGTCATCACACATTTTAAATAAATGGTGCTTGACTGCTTGTGTTTTTAGCCTTTTCCATATTCGCAGATGTTTTGCTAAGGAGATGTGTTCTCCTGATGAACAAATTTAAGCCTATTGATAACAGATTTACTTTTCCTTTTTTTAATGCAGGCCAGTCCAGATTTGGGCTTGGCCAGATGATCGAAGCGATGCCAGAGTATCCTGGCCCCATTTGAAGTATCTACCAAATGCTGGGCTTAGTATATATTGTAATGTTGACACAGACTGAATTCCAGTAATTACTCTCAGCTGAGGTAACATGGCTATAAAATGGTTAAGATGGCTGCTGTCAGAGCATATGGGGCTCTCTCCTGACTTGGAGTACATGCCGTTCAGGGCCCTCATGTACCAGTGGCAGAGAGGTACATGAGCAGGAGGTCTCAGTTTGATCAGGGCTGCAGAGCCCCTCTGGCTGAAACCTCCTGCTGTTACCTCCAGCTTGTAAAGAGCGGTTTATGGCAAAATTGGTTGCTCTGAAGTATTCTGCTTTTTGTTTTTTAAAGTGCAAATTTTAAAATTTGGTTGCCAACTCATTTGAAGAGCCCTATGGGCCCACTCACCTTGCTTTATTTTCTGTCCTTTGATATCTGCTACCTTGTTATGCCCACCGTGACTCCAAGGCCAGCAGTCTGCTGAACCATAGAACCTTGCCATATGGCATGGATTTTGGGATAGTTGACAGTGACACTCTCCATTGCAGTGGGGAATAGCTAACAGCAGCAGCTGGAGTTAATGAGTCCTACATCTCCCAGGACCAAGGACAGGAATCCCAGAGCTCAGAGGGTTTTCCTGAAGGTCTGCTGCAATCTTGATGTGTAAGTGAATGGAGGAGATGAAAGCACATCTGGATGGGCTAAGGAATATATAAACACTGGAATTCTAGTACTTATTTCAGTGCTTGTATATTTTCTGTGGGTTTTTACATATCTTTTTAAGATTTTCTTGTTTTTCAAGGTAAGGAAAGATTAGTGGTGCATATGGTTAGATGCACGTCTACTATGATTCTGTTATTGTGTGTGAGACCTTTGAAAATTAAGTGTTCCCTAGGCTGTAGTCTAGGAGGGATTGCTATGCATCAATGCAAGATGGCCCTTGCAGTGAGTTACGCTATTGTTTGTCTCTCACATAGTTGTTATTTCTCTCCTTGCTTGTTTGATTTAATTTGAAACAAAAGCTATTTTGGTTGTAGGCAATTTTGATTTAGGCATTCAGAAGATGGAACAGGATTAGATATGTGGAAAACATCACTGAGAAAATCCTACAAAAACAACATACTGCTTCACCCACCAACCCATCAAAGTCAGGTCTGGTCTCCTCTGTACCTTGACTTACCTGTTAGGAGGACAGATTCTGAACTGGATGATAACAGACACTGATTTTCTTTCCCCTTCAAAATTACTCTCTCCAAACTAAGGTCTGTATATTATAACCAGCACTCCAATCTACAAAGCTAAAGTGATTCTTAGCTGCAAAACTCGTATCTGTGTTCCTGACAATGAGATAATATGTAAGAAGTCACTAATTTCTTTCATCCAGATCTGTTGCATGAAAGCCTCAAGTATGAGGGATATATCTAAACCAGTTGTGGGTCAGATGCTTCTACTGCATATGTATTTTTGTGACAGAATTAGCTTGCTTGCATTATAGTTTGGGAATAAGAGGCTCAGCAGCCTGTAAGCTGAACTTGGCCTCATAGAGTGCCTTTCTGGGAGGCTAGTTTATTCCCTTCATTGTACCTTCCTGTCAAGTGTGATGGGAAATCAATGATGAACAGGAGGACCCTAATCTCCATGGATACTTGTCTCTGCATGGTGTCAAAATCTGAGTTGGCTGTTTATTTTCTCATATTTTACATATGACTAATTTACTTAGGAAGGCAGGGGAAAGAAGAAGGTTATTTGGAATTAAAGTAAAAAATGAGAGAGAGGAAATCTGGCAGTGGTTCTCAACTGGAGCTGCTGGGGGGCTTCCAGAAGCCTGTCCCATACCTGCATCCCCCAAGCTTGTTGTCAGCTCTCACGCTTTGTTCCGTGCTCTGAGCAGAGTCTTGAGGGAACACAGCTGCTGCAGCTGCTCGTAGACCAAAAGGTGACCTTTTGAGTAGCTGAGGAATGATGCATTATTTAGTGCATTCCTGGCTAAAATGGAAATGAAATGTTTCCATGAGCAAAATGATTTGTTTGTCCTTTCACTTGGGTGCATCCTTTTCGCATCACACAGTAGTATGGAGTGCACATCACTCCTCAGGGTTTCTTCTGGGTAAAGCTTTTGATAAGACAGGTATTGCACTTGGAAAACACACTGACTGTTAACTAGAAAGATGCTACAAACCAAATGTAATAGACTTCAGTTTAGAGGTACTAAGTCTGCAAAAAACAACTTCTATTTAAATAATGTGTAGGAGTGAAAGCTTCCTGGTGAAGTGTATGTCTTTAGACTATCAGCTGATACTGGTGAATACCATAACCAGCTGTTATTCAACATGAAGTGTTTTACTTCTTTCAATTAATCAAGAGTCTCTTGGAAGGTGCCATAGCAGGGCATTCATTACAGCGATGTTTAATGAGCAGAATATTTGTCATCTGCATAGACAGAGGCTTCTGTGATAGCCAGGTTCCTGGGCACTCTTTACATCTACTGGGTGAAGGAGGGGAGGCAGATGGGACCAATTTTTCACGATGTCCAACATTAAATTTTCTGCATAGTCTTCCAGACAGATTCAAAGAGGCTGGAACCTATCTTTCCTGCTGACTGTGAATGAAGGCTGTGGTATACTCCGGTACAAGTCCATCTGCTCTTTAACTTTATAAATACCTTTAAAAAAATCTAAGACTCATTTTTCTTTGAAGTTTCCAACACCATTCATGAAGGCTTAAAAGTGGTATTGCTCATGTGTTTCAGACGAGGAGAGCTGAACTGTCAGAGTAACAACTGACTTGAGAATAGCCAATATTCTCCAAAATATCAGCATGTAGAAGAACCTGGGGAAATATCCTGTGTTTACCAGGCAATTTCACTGAGTTCACCAAACCCCAAAACACAGGAAGGAGAAGAAATCTGTAAAAATGAAGAGATGCCCAGCAGATCATGCTATCTCATTGGAGAACTCAGTGGTAAAAAATTCCTGTAAAATGATAGGTATCTGCTTCTGTGGGATTATTTTTAGTAGTAAAAGAATACATAGCGTAAGGCAAGTGAAGAGGGATTCAGTAAATAACTGCAAATGTTTCAGTTGCCTGTTTGGCATTGTCTTAATTGTTACAACAAACAGCATAAGATGGTAAAAAATCTTTTACTCAGGAGATAAACATTTCTACTCAGGAGATAAACTGCCTTTAAAAAGAAAGGAATGAAACCCAGATCTATGATTTCTATAATCCAAATTAATTAAAAGGGACATGACTGGAAAAGAATTAACACCTGACCAGCTTTCAAGACATTTCTCTGGCATGCTCTTACTGACTCCGAGCCCTTATTTTCAACCACAGTGTCTGCTCACCCTATTGCAGCGCCCTTCCAACCAACCTTCCCTGAAGGATCCAGCAGACATGGTCTGAGAGAAGAGATGAGCACAAGCTGATAAGCACTCACTGCAGACTCACACAGTTCGAAGTGATGTGGGATTTAGTCAAACAGCAAAGTACAGGCTTCTACTATGACTCATCTGGTGTAAAACCAGTGCTAAGTATTGTACATAATTAAGACAGCATTATTACAGTGAGATACCACTTCTTTTTTTGGTATGGTTAAAGTTTTGAAAAGGTGTCATGTTTTCAACCGTCAGAGCTGTGAAGATGAGGAGTTCTGATAGGAGTTCATTCTAAAAGATATCATGGCTACAGTGAGTTTAGACCATAATTTGCACTATTGCTGAAGCTCTACATGTATATTTCAATTCCCTCTGTGAAAAGCTGTAGTTTTTCTGAGAATAAACACAACCTTAAAGTCATGTTCATTAGATAACACTTGCAACACTGGCCTCCTTAAAGTTTTCATAATTTTTATATCCAAAAGTCTTATATTTTATTTTGAGTCACATTTCTTAAAGAGGTGCTACTGGCTTTTCAAGTAACAGACAAAAAATTATATTTGCCATTTAATGCAGCAGAAAATGTTAGCAACACTAGTGTCAGTGAGCTATAGATTCAACATTTGCACACTGACTGTCAGCAGGTACAGAAGTATTAGTCAGCCAGTGGCTCTACCAATGGGAAAGATTAAGCAAGTAGGTCATTACAGTTTGTGTACTTGCCCCAACTTTTTCCTTCAGAGGTCCATAAATCAACTTTGCTTTTAATGTATGCATGTTCTTGGTTAAAATTTATTGCGGTATAATGCAAACAAATTCAACTTGTTGGTCATTCAAAGGCCCATTTGTTCAGGTTACTTGATTCTCATTACTTGGTTATTTGACTAGTTTTCTGTTCATTGATTAGCTGTCTGACTTGTAAGGAAGAGGTGGGAAATCAGACTGTAAGATGGTGATATGGACCATTTTAGGGGACAGAACTTTGAATGAACCCATTTCCACCTGTGTATTCCAGTGGATGCCTTTGAAGTAGGTTTATGCTTGAAAATCCACTGGCTACTTCTTCAACCTAACTTTACCACCTATTCTCTTATAATTTCCTAACATGCTGTTTGTACTCTGTTTCATGCACATCTCCAAGGAATTATCCATATTACTTACAGGAAGTACAGAGTATCAGGAGGAACCCCAGGCAAACAAGTCAGTTGGGTCAAGACGGGTCAAAACTCAAGGGTTTGAGTTAAAAAAACCATAATGTTTTTACAAGTCTGAAGATTAAGAATTCCAAGGGCCTTTCTGAAAAAATGATCGTTTAATATAAAACATGGATCAATTCTTATTTTGTGTGTGCTGCTGTTTTCCGGATGAGTTTCCAATTTATTAGTGAAGCAGTAAATGCTCCTCAGCAACCAACCATTGATGTTTTGAATGGAAATCAAAAGCAGTGTAAGGTTGTTGAAGAAAATGGCTTGAAAGGGAAAGAGTGAAAGATCATACTATTCCTATGAAAGCTGCAAAAGTTTGTGAAGATTACAGCTGAGAGAAAGATGGACCAGAGAGAGGTCAAGGGGTCAAGGAGAAGATATCTGCCTGCAGAGCTTTTTCCTAGCGTGGCTTCTTGCAGGCTCACAGCCCAAAACTTTCTAGGTTTGAACTGTTAGGGGCACACAAACAGAGGTGGAATTGTGCATGAGAATGTATTGGCCCCAAATGGAGAGACCCCCAGTTGACTGTGGTTATTACTTGGACTTTGTACAGCTTTGACAGGATTTACACAGCTTCTGGACATGTAAGAGAAATACTGTGCATGCCTATTCTTTGTGTAATAGGGTTTTAATATCTTCTGGGGAGCCAGGGACCTTGCTGTGGGTGCATGCTGGCGTTGCCCTTCTGATACACTGTCTTTTGGCTGATGTGACTTTTATCTTTATTCCAACCATGAACTCACCACAAGCCCAAAGAGAAAAGTATTTGTATTCCACTGTGCACATTGATAGTAATTTTGTGGATGCAGCACAACACTGTAGAAAGAGACAGGTATATGGAGCATTCAGAAGGCATTAATTTCTTCTTACTTTTTTTTTTGAGTAACACTACAAAGGTTATAGTGGGAATAGCAAATGAAAGAACTTGCAGACTTCACGAAAGTCAAAGCCTACAGCTTGTGTTGGATGGGTTTATTTGGCATACATATGTGATTATGAAATGAATTTTAAATTGCTACTGAACTTCATCCCGGATAATGATGCATCCATTCAATTTCCCTTCTCCCTCCAGAACATCCACCATTAACAAACCAACCAGTCGTGATGTTTTACAATCTGCATTTGAACCTACTTCTCAAAACATTGCACACTTCCTTAAGTAGGCAATGACTCAGCTCATTTGCACAGAGATAAGGTCAGTATTGGGACTGAAAAATGGGTCAACAACCCACTTTGGCATTCATCTTCGAAATTAATCAAGAGACAATTGCACTAAAGACTTGTTAAACTGCAACTTCATCTTGCAGAAATGCAACATCAACAGTCAGCTTAAGTGTTTCTGTACAAACAGATATTGTACAGCCTTGATTTTTTTGAGTTGAGCCCATTACAGGGTTTAGGCATATGCCTAAAGATGGAATTAAACGACTAAAGTTAACATGTGCATAAGTGTCTTGTTGTGTATGGGCCCACACACTACATCTGTGTTTGTATTAAGAAGAAAAGCTGTTCTACAAGACATTCAGTCATTTTAAAATGTATTTTTGTTCTGAACTGAAACAGGAAGTTTTACCCTGTAATAAAATTTAGGAAATTTTTAATTCCAAAAATCTTGTTATTGAGCATACTTGAAACATTGTGTGTCAGTAATGTTGAAACGCTTTCTGACATTAAAATTGAAATATTGCATGTCCACATATGTCACTAAAATAGTTAGAACCAACTGCTAACTAAGCATGCTGGGATTGCCTGTGTTGTGTATTACCGCTCCCCAGATACAGAAAAGAGCTGTGATCTGGTCTAGCTTCTTGGCTGAGGTGCAGTGTTCCATGAACACTGTTTTTCAGCCTAGCAGTAAAACGAGGATATTCATTTGTGCACAGTGTAGTGCTGGACCTACTAAACCCTGCTCAGTCCAAACAGATTTAGTTAGGGACATCAACAAGTGTCTTGTACCAAGTCTTTGTTGTGAGTGCTTCAGGAATGTAGGGCATAGACCCTGTGCTTGTGCTTGTAGGTGGTTTGGGTCTTCCTCAGCTTATTGGTTCTGGCTCAGATGTGTCCAAGATGATTCCACACTGTCCAGGAGCCATGATAATTTGGGCACTGAACCCTCATTTGCATCCGATGCTGTACATGACAACTGAGCCCCTCTGGAGCTGAGGACTGCAGCTCTGCAGAAGCCAGGCTGGGTGCAGAACTGAGCTGCAGCTACTCCAGCTTAAGTTGGGTCTTTACAAAAACCTTAGGGCTCCCTTCCCTGAGTTCCCCAAGCCTGTCCTGCCATAGACATCCCAGTACCTGTGGACTGCAGCCTGGCTTTAAAATTAAAAGCTAAAATCACAAAATCAAAGCTAAACATGTTTCGGTAACTTCTTACTGACTGTTTTACCATAATCAATTGTCATTTTCTTGAAGAAGTTTCAGTATTGTGGAATCAGCCTTCACTATAAGGAAACTGACGGATTGGAAAAAATTCAAGCAGCTCTGAGAGTGTATATCAAGAATGATAGACAAAGTCTTACCAGACTGAATATATTGTTTGTTCTACCTGTCTCTAGTTACAGTGGCTGTTCAAAAGGGATTAGATAACTATGAATAGTCTCTGAAAACGAATAATACAAATCCTCTGTTTCCCCTGCTCTTCAAGTTAGTCTCTCTTCTCAGCCTCATTGCCTGATGGATTAAGGAGAGTTGATCTCCAGGCCAAGAGCTTTTTTGGGTATATGGGCTTAAGAAGACTGAAGCAATTGCTTTAGAAGGGAATATTTCCATGGCCCAAGCATATTGTACATGTGGTGAAATTTATTCAGACAAATGTTTTATCTAAAATGGCCTTTCTTGTGTAAGTCTCTAGGTAGTTATGGCTTTGCTTTGATGTCCTCTCCTTTTCTTTTGGGGTTGAAACAAATATCTGTGATCCATAGCCTTTGTGTCCCGATCAGCTTCTGGGTCAGCTGACCAGCAGAGAAGTTGTCCAATCCCATTTTTGAGAGATGTTCTGTCATCCTTTAAGGTCTCAACTCTAGCAAAACATAAACTAGTAAATTTAGCTGGAACCTGTGAATATCGCCTCTTAAGACAGACCCCTTTGCCCTTGCTTGGCTTCTCTCACTCTTTCTGTAGGAAATTAGGGCAACCCCTAGTACCCAACCAACAGAATTCTTTGGATTCAGATGTGCGTAAGAATAGGAGTGGGAACCTGGATCCTATGTTCATAGCAGTCATAATGATTATTTTCTTATTTTACTGCAGTTACTACATGTACAGTCATATTTCTGTCTGAAGAAACAGAACGCCTTCACAAACGAGTACAAAAAGATGCATGTTTTCCCAAGCCTGAACTTACAAGCTTGTATGTACTTTACTGTCATCTGACACTTATTGTAAGAATATATTTTACATAATTGACAGTGGCAGCCACATATTCTGAGAGAAAAAAGACTGTATTGAACTATATACTGTGTGTCACTGATAACGACTTGCAGCAGTATTTCCATAAAAGTAAAGACTAATTTAGCACTTGAAAGTCAGGCCTCAAAACAAAAATAAAATGCTTTTCTGTTTCTGTACCTTGCCTAGGATTTATCTCACCTCACTGTAGACATCGACAGTGTAGACACATATGGTAGAACCCATCACCCCAAGCTCCCTTTGCAGGCAATACAGGGAGCAGGCACTTTTAGGCCATGATTCATCTGACCTATTTACATGTCTGCTGTAGGAGGAGATGAATCATTGCCTAGACTAGATCTTTGCGGAGGATAAAGGGAGCCTAAGATGGCCAGCACAGATGTAGATGCTTGTAAAGATCTACAGTTTCAATTTAAGCTTGCAGTTTGGAACAACAATTTTCAGAGTAAAATTTCCTAAGCCGTGTTTTCCTCGCAGAATGTGTGTATGAATATATACATATATGGTATTTTTCTTTCTGCAACAGAAACATTTGCAATAATATCTTTTGAACACTGGCCCTATATCCCCATCTCCAAATGTTCTACCATCGGAAGAGCTGCCATTTTATTTCTCTCTGCCTCTGCCCCTCTTTCACACATACAGACATGTGTACACATACCGTGTTTCAGAGCTGGACCTCCTGAATTTTCAGCATTAACAAAAAATATATTCCTCTATATGTGGTAACCTGTAACAGAGCTGCTGTTACACACAGACAGACATATTAACTGGTTTTGTTTTTTTTTTAAAAAACCAAAGCAAAATATGCAAACAAAATCACCAAATGAAGATTTCTCAAATGTGCTTCTATTTAAAAATAGCAATTTTTTTAGTTTGTTTTTTTTTCCTTCTAGAATCTGCTCTACTCTACCTGCAGTCTTGGTGAGGCAGGGCATCATAGGAAGAGGAACATCAATTTTTGGGCGACAAGTACTGATGCAGAGGAAGGGGGAAGACAATACTTGATCATCTAAGAAAGTGTGCAAGTTCCCAAGTGAAGCTCTGAGAAGACAAGAGAGAGGTAATGTTGTATTATTATGTATAGAAGATCAGAGTTGAGAGGGTCTGGTTTCTGGAGAGTAAGGATGATGTCCTCCCAGGTACTCCTGTGCACATGCTGTACTGTAATGTTCCAGTGCATCTAAACACCTGTCCAGACTGCAAATGGCACGGGGGTAATATTTTAAAAACAGAGGAAGAAATGAAGCCACCCTCTTGCAGAGCTTTACAATGCTCATCTGTTTCCAAGGAGTGCTTGGTGTAGCTAAAGTAGACAAAACATCCCTCCCATCTAAGGCTCTGGCACACAGCACAGCAATCCATTTATGTGGGCACCTGGTTGATCAGTTTGCTTCTGACAGATCTTGGCACACCCTCTCCTCTGGCTGTAAAGCTTTACTGACTTGTGCATTTTGCGGGAATTTTTTTCCCCACAAACTCTTGTCTGGCATGGAAGGACTTGGAACAGAGCTACGCTGGCTCTGGCAACAACAGGAAAGTGCATTTTAGATAACCCTTTAGAGTGCAAGCTTTGTAGCTTTAAGGGCTTTTCTGTGGGGATCGGGAGGAAGGGCTGTCCATTATCCAAAGTCTATTGCTGTGGGAAGGGTGCCCATGACTGCAAAGGTCTTTGGCACAAGCCACGAGCACCTGAAGGCTGCCTCTGAGAAATGGGTATGGGCTCACAGTTCCCCACAGGGTGCAGTGCAGAAACGGCTTCAGGAAGAGAGAGTGCTCTTTCACCGGTCATCCCAGTGCATCATTCATTAAATATAATGCCCTACAGGAAAATCAGGGTTTCGTGTTTTCCATACCCCCTCCTGCATCAACCCTGACGTCAGTAGTTTGGAACTACGGAAGTTAAATTAAGGCCAGTGCAGTCTAATAGGCAAGGGGCAGCAAATGCTAAGAAGCCAAGGTAATGAGAAAATACCTGCCATCTGGAGCTGTCATAAGCACAAATTTACATCACTCCCCACAAAATAAATAAATTACAGCCTGCAGAACATTACTCTCCCTGGGTGCACAGCCCCACTCCTGCTGCTGCCACCAAAAATTTTGGCCTCCTCACTTTCTGCATGATCATTGCTTCTGCTGAAAGCCCCAGGGAGATTTGCTTGGGTGCAGAGAGACACCTGCAACCGCTGGCTCTGCAGCGTAGTGTCTGGAGTGGGATCTGTTCTGCTGCATCCGCATGCTCCAGTCCTTGCTCTGATGGAAAGTTTTCCTCCTGGCTCTGACAGCAGCACAGCCACTTGGGGAAGCACATGACTTCCTTGGGAGACGGTGTTTCTTATTTGTGTTGCAGGCCTCCAGCAGGCATGGCACCGAGGCAATATTTATATCAGTTTTTGTAACATCATCGCAGCAGCTGCAATTTTGGGAACTGAAGTGCTGGCTGGAAGTGGGAGAGAGAGGCACAAAGCACAACATGCCACATAGAAATGTGGATGGAAGGGGAAAAAAAATGAAAGAAAATCAGCAACCAGTCTCCTCCACAGAAAGCTCATTGTGTTCCCGAGTACCAGGGGTACCAGTTGCCCTTCAGATGGTTACTGCAGGACCCATCTGCGTAAAAGTGACTCAATGGAAATTGAAGCTCAGGATGCCTGTGATGGGACCAGATCTGTGCCCATAGGGTGCTTGTGCTCCTGGGGGAGCAGGACAGGGGAAGGGGAGTCCCTCAACCAGGCTTGTGCTATGCTCTGAACAGTCTTTGGCAGTCACCTCCTACCCTTCGGCCATGAGAAAACACAATGCAACACTTGTGTGCAGATTCTCAGGCTACCCCCAAAACTGCTGCAGCCTGCTGCTGCACCTTGGCAATCAGCCCTAGCAGGCTCCTTAGCCCAGCTACAAGGCCATGCTGGTGCAGCCATGCTGCTCGCAGGTCCCCAGTTAGGATCTCTGCTTCATGCTCTGCAGGTATCCTGACTTATGTAAAGCTACCTTGCTGTGCCTGGGAAATCCCCAGGGAGGTAGGATGGGGGTCCTGTCTTCCACATGGTTTACTTGCTGCTTCCCATTACAGGAATGTGACCCAATTCTCTCCTTTCCAACCCTCTGGCTTGATTTCAGGTGTGTTCAGCCAATAGAGTTTTGAGGCTTCACTGATGCTATGGGGCTGGAAGTCATAGCTGCCTGAAAGAGAGTAGAGTCCTCTTCACTGTGTCTCCTGTTCCTTCATCTGCTCTGCAATCAAGGCAACTAGTGACCTTGGCAGTTCCCATGTATGTAAGAGGGCCTCTTCACTGCCCATGCATGCCCTTAGTAGGTGGTTTCTACTTCTGCTGCCAAACAACAGCGGCTGGCAGAACAGTAGGCCCGAATTCTTCCCTCAACATTGTTTTTTTTCTCCATGCAGCTCCACTAGCCTGTAGAGTTTTGTTTCACAGAGGAGGTGTCATACAGTCCCCAGTTACCTTAGAGCTTGGTGGAACCGAAGAAAGTTGATATGAAGCTAAAATGCTTCCTCCAGGAACTGCCCCAGACCCTGTTTGTTAAGTGATGCACATTTTATCATGGGCAAGAGCTGAAGGTAATTTGCCCCAAACACAGCTGTTTGGTGCAAAATACCTTCACTGTCCTGGACTGCACAAGGTTTCTAGAGAAAGCTGCTCCGGACCACCAATTTGCTCTCCATGTCCATGTTTCCCGCAGTCCTCTGCAAGGGGAACCGTCACTGTGTCTGCCTGAGAGTACTCCGAAATCCAACACCTCAAGTTGCATCGCAGGCACCCTGAGGAAGAGACACCATTAAAGACTGGCAACATGGTAAACATGGCTTCTTGGATTGTGTCCCTCAGAAAATCCCCTTCAATCTCCTCCTTCATATGCCCTAATGCCATGAGCAGTCCTACTTTGTCTCACATACTGAAACTTCAGTGCCCAAGCTTTTTCCTTAGCCTAAGCACCCTGAAATGCTCCTGCTGAGCAGAACTGGGATAAGACAGGCAGGGAGAGGGAGAGAGGAAGAAAAGACATGCCAGCAGTGGTGGCAGATCCTTGAAGGTGGTGTGGGGAGGGCTTGGCCATCATTTCAGCACTGTCCTATTGCAACAGGAAGGAGGAGGATATACAGAGGTTACTTAAAAGCTCCCAGCTTTCCCCCTGATTCTATTGCAGTGCAGAAATTCTGCAAGGGAGAAGGAAAAAAAAGACTATCTGAAAATAAGGTACTCTTGCTAACTAAAAAAACCCCTTCCTTTAAGAGGTTACTGCTATTAAATAATTGCTGTGTTTTAAATTGCTGTTTTCAGGGACTTTGGGAAGAAGTTGTCTTCTCAGTCATTAATATTTTCTTAGAAGGGTGGCATGGCTTTTTCATTGCTATATCCTTACACTGAAATAGATGTG
The DNA here is from genome assembly GCF_001715985.3 of Manacus vitellinus. Lineage (NCBI taxonomy): Eukaryota > Metazoa > Chordata > Aves > Passeriformes > Pipridae > Manacus > Manacus vitellinus. The sequence continues at coordinate 7,464,507 of NW_021940534.1, forward strand.
AAAGCAGTTTTGAGTAGCTCAAAGAAAAGTCTCTGATCAGCCTACATCTAAGATTTCCCTTAAGGATGTTAGTGGGAGAGAAATAAGTGGATAAGTGCTTTTTTCTTTTCCCTTTTTTCCCTTTACCCTTCCTCTCTTCCCCCCACCCCCCTCTCTTTTTCTCAAAAGTGGATTGTCTGGGTGCAGGAGTTAGCCCTTTAGATATTGGGTGTTGGTGTGCATAGGGACAAAAATACAATTCTCCACTAATCATCCACAGACTGCTGTAGGCTGTAGTATTTGGCTTGCCTGCAGTATAACTTATAATGTCATTTTTATTAGGGAAAGGTAGTGTCTGATGCACTTTCTGGAAATATAATTTGCTGGTTTGGATTCAATAATGCTGTTACGGAGGGTGGGAGACTGAATGATTTTCCAGTTCTTTTACCTGAAACTTCCTAATGTTTTTAGTGTCCTGCTTCTCCTAGGCAAATTATTCTGTGTTAGACTTCCCTCTCCTTCTCCTGCCTGCCCTTCTTCTCTTATTCATGTGTTTTGACAAACACAAAATGCCTTCCAGTCCTTAGAGAGTTGTACTTCATCATTAGACCAATGTTTCTTGCCACTCAGGTTTTATTCTTGTGAGTCTAAAAACATGTAGCACCCCACACTGCTTTTGGTTTCTCCCATCTTACATGTACCATGCCGGCTCATATTTGCTTTTTCCTTGCACTCTTTCTTTCTTTCATGGTATTACAACATTTTTAAAATAGGATGTCTGAAACAACGAGCACCAGAGAGGAGAAGAAACCTCCTCTGAATGGGAGAAGAGCCCTCCCACCAAACAACTCCAATGATGAAGAAAATGAGGTCCCCGAGGTGGATCCTTTTGGGTTGATACCTAGAGGATTTAATCCTAAAGGTACAGTGTACAATTAAGCCACAAGTCTATTTTTATATCTTCCCTACTCACTTTAGCTCAGGTCTGTGAACTAAATCCAAACCACTTTTTTCCTTACATGTTTCTATCTCAGATAGCTTTTCTTGCTGCTCATGAATAAACTTACTAAAAACACCCATGTGCATGAGAATGTTACCACAGGTTATGGGTAGGAAACGTGAGGAGTGGAGAAGCTGAGTGAGCAGTTTTCTGCTTGAACTGTGGGATTGGTTAAAAAAAGGCAAGGGATTTCCCAGTTTGATCACAATCACAGAATCACTTTTAGAACCTGCCAGCTTCAGGCATGGTGGTGGCTGCACTGGGGTGAAGAGGCAGGAGTGTCTCCTCTTAATGGCCCTTCTCATCTATATGGCTCTAAACTGGCCGTGAAACTGCTGCAAAATGTTGTCTGGCAGGGAAAACTTTTGCTAGATGTTCAGCTCACTCACAAAAAAGAACATGAAACTAAAAGGAATACTCATATTTTTATTTGTTCTCCTATGAACTGTTTTATAATTGTTTGGATGGGGAAACAAAACAATATCATAGTAGAGCATGGACAAACCAAAGTACGTTCTCAATGCCAACTCTTTGAAGTAAACCAGAAAAAAAAATAGGTAAGATTTGGCTCAAAAGAAATCAGGATTAACTCCTGAATGAATCCATAATGAAATGATGTTAAATTGTTTGCCTGTTTGAAATGAACAGCAGAACTTGTTGAATGTCGCAGATCAGGGTAGCCAGATGTAATAATACTTAATGCTCAGAGGGGTCTCTTGATCCAGGGTTGAAAGAGTGCTTAATAAATGTGGACAAGCATTAATTACTGCATTTTACACATTGGGAAGCAGGCAAAGAGATTTTAAGTGACAAGTTGAAAAGAATTATTTCTGTAATCCTAATCATGTGCCTTAACCACACATTCCTCTCCCTCCTCCCCTCCTCCCCCTTTTAATACACACACATTTCTTTAAAAAGCATTCATTTTTTTTTAAATGCCTTAGCCAACCAGTGGTCATGTTAAGACTGCAGAAAATTTACTTGAACCTATTCAAACAACCCTGTAGCTCTGGGGCAAGTCTGTGTGTTTAAATTACCCCCCTGCAGTACAGGTCCTGGCTAGATGTCGTTTCAAACCAAATATGTTCCCAGAAGCTGGAAAAGTGTAAGTGTGGGATACCTTAGAAGGAATGCAGCCTGTAGCTAAAGCCCACCAGTACCAGGAGAAAAATTCCTATTGCTTTTTGATGTGTTTCGCATCAGGCTTTGAATGAAGTATGGTGCTGGTGGGTGGCAGCCTCTTGCTTTTCAAAAATGCAAGTAAACTTAAAAACGTTGGGTCAAGTGAGTTGAGGCAGGAACATGTGCTTAAGGTGATGCTGCTGTTGAGGAAAACATCCCTTGTCCAAAGTGAAGGTTTGTGTGGCCATTGGGTAAACCTGGTTATGGGACTGGTTCAGCTGAAAAACAAATCTGTGCATAACAGGCAAACTCTTATTGTACAGCTGAATCCACTTTGCTGTGCAGTTCTTTCCAATGCTTGTAGCAACGACATGCAAGGAGGGACCTGAAGGGAAGGACTACAGTAGCATTCCTGTTTTGGTGCATGTCAGCTATGACCTAAACCTGGGATACCAGCTGATATAAGTGTGGTCCCTGGAAATACTGTTTGGAGTAGGATGCTTAAGTCACCTGTCAGACCACATTAAAGGTTTATAGCCCAATGGAACTCAGCCTTACATTCAGGAGCTTGGCCCAGAGCACTATCAGTGTTGTATTAGGGGGATAAAGTGAGTGTCTGTGGCAGAGTGCAGTAGGGCTCTAGAGCTGTGGACACATCTTTGGAGAGGACTGCTTACGATACCTCCTTCTCCTTCCCTTGCACGCCTCTACACTTCTGGGTTGTCAAATTTTTCTGTAGTGATTCCCAGATTTTATTGCCGTAACACACTGAAAAAGCATGTAAATCCTTTTATCTCTTTTATTACAACTGAGGTGTTTTCTAGCCTTTGGACACCTGCTATAAACATCTAAACGTCTGTGTCTTCACCTGTGTCACCTTCAGAGATTGTAGTCAACAGAGAGCCATCCAGCAAGCAGAGGCGAGGGTATAGGCAGTCCAGAGAGTCAATGAATGTCAGTTCCAGGGTCATCTGTACTCTTCCCAGCTACACTGGCTGCAGCAACCAGCCACCAACTGGCCATAATAAGAGGTTACATACCAGGCTCACATCATTTAGATGCCTAAATTTAACTGAATTCTGCCCTTGATCTGTGCAGTGTAGGAGTCTACAGCTGAGCTAGTCACCCTCGTTTCCCTTGACAGCCAACAGAGAGAAACAGGCATTTTTAGGGTGTGATTCATTTGACCTATTTTAACTACTACTCTAGGATGAGGTAAAACCCTGTGCTTGCCTAGCTCTCTGCTGACACCCACTTCTACTCCGCTGAATCACAGCCGAAGAGAGCACGGAGGCTGCCGGGTATGGCTGCCCCCCCAGCCTGGTCAGTGGGCTGCCTGCTGTTGGAGCCGGCTTGCTTGCAGGAGGAGATGCTCGGTTAGGAGGACGTGCAGCCCCCGAGTGCTTCTTCAGCAAGAAGCCTGGGTCTCCTTGAACACGCTTGTGCCCGTGTCCTCCCCCTGGCTCATCCTAGCCAGCTCATCTCACTGCAATGTGTTATGAGGGCGCTCGGTGGGAGTACACAGCCCTGCAGCTCCATGGTCTGCAAGCTCCCCACGCAACCTCCTTTGCAAAGTCCGGTGACTCGCCAGGCAGCCGTGCTTCCCCTGCTAGCAGCATGATAGGCACCTCCTTTGGAAATTCATGTTTGTTTGTTTGTTTTTGCAATTCAGAGCCCTTCCTCTGGTCCTTCAAGGAAACCAGAAGGCTATTCTTGTTATTTGAAAAACAGCTCAAGCTTGTGCTCATTTATTTCCATGCAAACCTAACATTGCAAAAGCTTTAAGAAAGCATCACATTGCTACCCCTCCTGCAGCAAACCTGCTTGCACTAAACAGTAGATCAGGCTACAGGCAAACCCTCAAATGGACTTGACTTCAAAGTAGGCCTCAATGGCCACTTGTCCCTCACAAACAGATGAGCATTTTCTGGAGCCTTCCTTTGGATCGACTTTCTTTGGATAGCACCCTGGGGATGGTGTTAGCACATCCCAGTACCCTGCTCATGTTTTGTCCTCTGTAATTTCTCTTACTTGTAATTAGCACAGGCTCAGTCACAGGTTATCTTCAGATGGCAAGCTCAACATATATTTTAACACTGAGACTGAAAATGAAAAGTGTTTTCTGCAGATGTGTATGGCTGTGTTCTGACAGGAGCCATGCAAAGTCCTGAGATAAAATAAAGCAAATGCTGAACTGACAGCCCAGGGTGACTTAGCTTTGCAGTTCCTTGAAGGGACAGTTCCCTGAAGGAGCTAAGGTAAGAGGGAAGGGCAGGGTTACTGTTGCCTTTTGTTTTAGAACAAGATGAAAACACAACAAACCCTCAACTCCATTTTTATACCTCCTTGGAAGGAGGGATTAGCTGAGTCAAATTTTTATTCATAGCTTCACCCCTCACAGAACCCCAAGATACACAGCTTTTTACATGCAGTGCTTTCAGACTGGAAGGGACTGGGAGATGTAAGAAGAGAAACTCTCTCCTTCCCTGCCTTATCTCTGCCTGGGAAATTCCTGTCTCATGTAATTTAATTGTGAGCTTTGTCAGCATTTTTGTGAGTGAGCTTTGGTAAGTTTTGCAGGGATGGAGGCGAAGACATGACCTACTTCATGGGGGGCAATGAGAATGATTTCTGAGCAAAATACATTTAATGTTTCACACAGGTGTCTCTGTAACTTCATTCAGTGTTAAAGCCAGAGGGGTTTTACAGAAGTTACTCCAGAAGCCTCGTGAGTTGAAAAGAGAATAATAATGACATTGCCATGAGACTTTAGACCTGACTCATGATTGAAAAGGGTATTCCAGCCTTTCAGCAGATTAGGGTTAGCAGAGGGCAGATGGTTTTGGGTTCAGCTATCCAGGGCTTTTCCATGAAAGGTTCCTTATCTTCCTGTGTCCTCAGACATATTCCTCTCCTTCTGTTTCATGAAGGACAGGGCTAGGGAGCTGACAGTGATAATGCCAGCAGGAGCAGAACTTATACCTGTTGCCCTTACTCCTGTCTCCCATTAGCTGCTGCCCGCTGGGTGTCTTGGCTGGGGTAGGAGAAGGACAGTGCTGGTGTCCAGGGAAGGTGCTGCCTGCAGGGCTCTGCCATTTGTCCTCAGCTGGCTGCTCTGCAGTGTCTCCCTGCCTTAAAAGACAGGTAACATGCAAAGCTGTTGTCTGAGCTTCTGTGAAAGGGGCCTCAGTGACTTGAATATCCAACTCATTCAGTGAGCACATCATTCCTGATCACAGTGTACTTAGTGGTAGGCCAAATTAGCCACCATCAGAAGTATACACAGCTCCACCAGCTGCTGTAAATCTGCACCTCTTTTTGCCAGGCATGAGTTTGGCTCTGTCACTGTCACTATAAAATGCAGAAATTAGCTAGTTTCTAACTGTCAGCACCTGGAAAGACAAGCTGAGAGCTGCAAATCTAGCTTTACGTTTCTGTCTCTCTCCTGGTGGTGAGTAGTAATGGTCCTCCTCCTGGCAGAGGTTTCATGATTATGTGCCCAAGCATGTAGGCAGAAGAACGATGTCCAGTTCATTTTCATGTGGTTTCTTGTTATGTTATCCTAGAGAGGATTCCCACTGTGAAGATTCATGGTATGATAAAGTCATGTATCTTATGGTGACTGCAAGTGCCTTTGGCTATCCCAGTGCCACTCCACACTGGTCATTAGCTGAGTAAACTACTCCTAGCAGTGTTAGGCTATAAGCCTTTAGATAGCCCTAATTTGAAGGGAGCAAAGCTTTGCCTGTGCATGTTACAGATACCTACTGCTGCTTGCCTGTAACTCTATGCTGTAATTATATACTATAATGGTATATATAGTTTTCATAAGAAGACACTAATAGCAGTGGAGGTGTACGGAGAAGCTGAGTCTAGACACATCCAGTACACCCAAATCTTATTTAATACAGGCAATCCAAGCTCTCAGCTGAATGCAAGATCATTAACTGCCTCTCAGGCTCCTCAGCACTCAATACCGGTAGCATTTTGCAGACATTAATGTATTTAAGCATCACAAAACCCCTGTGAATTTGCGTTTTAAAAATGGAGGGCTGCAAGAAGGGAAACAAGAAGCCGCAACTGTCAAAGGCCTACTGATTGCACTGGTAAACTTGTGACAGCAAGGCCTAGACTTGCAGAAAGGCCATTCCAAAGGACAGATGGAGCCAAACTCTCCTTGGGGAAACTCAGCTTCCCATGCCTATCAACCAGTTCTTACTGCGATTGCTTTCGCTGTGCACTAGGAGACTTGTAGCCTCCATGAAAACGGCAGGTGGACAGAGAAGTGTTAGTCCATGTCTCTGCTCAGCCGGGGGGATGTAAGCCCCAAACAGATCCAGCGTGCTCTTGTTATGTGGTGTTCCTTCCCCAGAGATGAGGAGGACATGGCCTCTAGTGATGTTGATACCAATACTGACTTTCTAACATGCTGACTCCTTCCTCCTCTGTTCATTTACATGTCTCTGCAGATTACCTGCGTGTTGTGGATATTTATATGTTCAAGGACCCCCATGAGATCAACAAGCAGCAGCACCACACTGACAAGTACTACAATCCCAAGCTGATAGTGCGTCGGGGACAGCCTTTCCAAATCCAGATTGACTTCAATCGACCTTACAGGCCAGAGACAGACCAATTCTGGCTGGAGTATTTAATGGGTAAGTGCCTGGCAAAGGCTGTGTCTTATCAGCAAAGGAAGGTTGGTGAGTCTATCATAAACAGGAACATAGCAGTACTTAACGGCTGGGTCTTTTCCTGTTATGATTGATAAACCATAAAAACAGGTTTAACCATAGGCAAGGAAGTGTTTTTCTAAACAGGGTCTGAATCCTTTCTTGAAAAAATCAGCAGAATTTCATGTAAGAGAAGAAGAAGCAGTATTTGGGGGTTTCTGTATAGTAAGAAGTTGTACTTTATTGATCTTTCAAAGTTCTATCTGGTTAATGCTGTGTAGCAACATTGAAAGGTAAGTGGAACATGAAACATCTTTTATTAGTATTTAGGAGATGCAGGGAGGAGGATTCTGATGTTTGAGGTGAGAAAAGTACGAACAGGGATAGCAAAATATTGATTACAAAACAAAGGAAATTATACAGGGTGGAAGAATCTTGCAACTTTGCAGCCTGCATTTACAACCAACTTGGTAACAACAGAGAAGGTTCAAAGACTTTAGCTTTGGACCAGAATCAGAACCATAGAATCATTGAATCACTAAGGTTGTAAAAGCTCTAAGATGTTCAGTCTGACTGTTAACCCAGCACTGCCAAGTTCACCATTAAAGGATGTCCCCAAGTTCCACATCCACGTCTTTTGAATTCTTCTAGGGGTGGCAATTCCACCACTTTCCTGGGCAGCCTGTTCCAATGCCTGACAACCCTTACAGTGAAGATTTTTTCCCTAATATCCAATCTAAACCTCCCCTGGTACAACTTGAGACCATTTCCTCTTGTCCTATTGCTTGTTCCCTGTGAGAAGAGACTAACCACCCCCTCACCTTTTGAGTAGCTGTAGAGAGTGATAAGCTCAGCTCCCCGCTGAGCCTCCTTTTCTCCAGGCTAAACAACACCAGCTCACTCAGCCACTCCTCATCAGACTTGTGTTCCAACCCCTTCACAAGCTCCGTTGCTCTTCTCTGGACACACCCCAGCAACTCAATGTCTTTGGTGTAATGCGGGGCGTAGAACTGAACATAGGAATTGAGTTGCAGCCTCACCAGAGCCAAGAGACTTACTCAGGACGATATCAGAAACTTTCTTCATTTGTTGCAGAAGGAGCAAGAAAGTTTTTTCTTCTCACTGTGAGGTCTTCATCAGATACCCATATCCTAATGCATCTGTTGAGTCATTGAAGGTACAGGACTAGAGAAGGGCCTGACCTTACTAGAGAAGGGGAAAAACAAGTGACAGAGTGGAGCTTCCTGATATGCTCCAAAGATGGCCCCACCAAATGCTGCTCCCTACAACACAACTCTGGGAAACCCCCAGCTTCATCTAGAGTGATCTGGTGGTTTCTGTGTTAAGACATCAGTGTTTTCCTTATACACTCTTTAAAGTAGGTTATAATTGATGTTTTAATTTACTTTCCTGTGAGAAGCAGCTCTGAAATTTGTAACATTGATTCTTTTCTGTCGTTGAATTATGATGATGTGGGCATTTATTAGATTTGTTACTTTTTAAAGCTAGATGGGCGTTTATCTCTTAAACATATGTGCAGTGAAAATGTTACTGTCTGCACATTTTTTTTCATGGGTCTCTTCTTTCTAATTTAAATTAGGGTTGGGAGGCATGTTATGACAGTCCAGTGAATGATTGGCTGAAGAGCCACAAGTGCCTTTAAAAATTTAATATGCATAAATATCATTAGTTCTTTGGGGATTTAATTAAATTCAAGACTGTTCCCTTACTCTTTATATGTTTAAAACAAACAGTTGTATCAAGAAGAAGTGGAAAATGGAACATTTGTTTTTTATTGCACTTCATGCAGTTTGCATTAGTTTTAATCAGATATTCTATATTGGAAGAAGAAAATTAACACTTCTTTTGACACTGCATAGTCCACTTAAGAGAACACATTCATTTTTTTTTCTGATGCTCTTTCATAATACATTCATCCACTGTTTGTACCTTGAATCTCTAAGCATGGATAAAAGTCCCCTCATCCTCAGACGGAGTAGGGAAGGGGTTAAATGCAGCCTGAGCCAGGGGAGACTCTGCAACAAACTCATCTCTGAATGATTCCTTTGGGTCAACCCTAAGTCTGTGGTGGAATTCCTCTCCCTGTTCTTCGCTGTTATTGTCCTTTCTGTGAAATGGGACCAGTGTCCATGTGTGGTGGCTGACAACTGGCTGCAGGGAAGGGCTGCATATACTGGATAGTGTACGACGCTACTGCCCTCCCTCGCTTTTAGTGTTCACTTCTGTGAGCACCACTGCCCTCTTGCTACAAGGACTTTAGCTCACAAAGATTCAACTGGGAGATGTTCAGGCTCCTCTTGTAGGAACTGGTCAACACTCAGTGCTCCACAAAAGTTTCTCTCTGTGAACATGTGGTGAAAACGCAGTATATTTGTTCTCAGAGGCTAGCAACAAAAAGCAAAACAAAAACAGTCCACAATGGGGAAGGAAAATTTAGAGATTATGTGCTTGACTCTTGCTACTTCTCCTTTTAGTGGCAAGTCCAATGTTTATTGCTGAGAAGAAAATATTTCTCATACTTAGTTAAGAGCACTGAGTGCTGAAGGTCTTAGTGCTGTGCTGTCAAACCTTTTGTCATGGGAAGACATGGCCATTTTCATCCAGTTTTTTTCTGTTTGTCTTCCTGAAGGGCAAGCATTCACCTCTCCTACTGCCAGCAGCCTGAACACCAGTGCCCAGTCCAAAAGCTCTTGCCCAGGCTGCCCGTGAGCAGTGGAGAGAGGCAGGCACCTCCAAGCGTAGTTTAACCCTGCTGTTTTAAAATGGGATGAACTCTCTTCTGATTCCTCTATTGACTCTCTACCATAGACTAGGCTCTGACTTTAAGAACACTAAAGGCAGGGGAGGTGAATCCTGCCCTTTGGCACTGTCAGGCAGAAGCTACTCCTAGGGAGCTGCTCAGGCAACAGCTGTACAGCAGAGGCAACTTGAGCTCAGAGAAGCTTTTTGTGCTGAAAGTATACCTCCTAAGAAAGTGCTGAGTTTGAGAGATTAAAGTGATGGACACACAGAAATATTGCCAGGTTGTTGTAAAATGACCTTTCCAAGGAGCTCTCTGTGTGTCTGAGCAGTAGATTTCAAATGGTGCAGCAGAACTGTAGAATAGAATAACCTACATTGCAGGGGCCTCCAGAGGTCTCATCTCTAGCCCTTGCTCAAAGCAGGTCCAACTTGATCCAATGTCTTTGGGCCTTGCCCTAGGGACAGGTTTTCAGTAGCTCCAAGGATGAGGATGTTACCCCAGGCAGTGTGGACCAGGCTGCCCAGAACTGCAGAATATTATGAGTGGTTCGAGATTCTATTCTCATAAGGCACACAGATACTCTGTGGGGATGGCTGGCCTTGGTTCCCAGGGAATTCAGTTGGAGCTTGGAAAATTCAAAGTCCATTTTTGCAGGGCTTTTCCTACAGTGCGGGCTGTTTATACAACAGTGTTGTATGAAGCTATTCAGAAATTATTAGTTCCCAGCCCTGGGAAATTTCCTAACATTGACGCTAATCCATCATAGAATTTTTATCCATTAAATACTAATTTTGCTCCTGAAAAATGTGACAATGGTAATGAATTGATTCTCTGTGTGTGTGCAGAACTATTCTATTTCCGTTACTCTGTAAAATTTACTTTTCCTTCTCTTTTTTTTGCTCCTATTTTTGCTTCTTTTACATCATTAAAAAGATGATTAATGAAGCAAGAAAAGCAAGTAGAGACTGCTTAAATCTTCTAATTGATAATGAATCAAGGGTCCGTGGGACAAATGATTCTTGCATCATGTAAAACTAGGTCTGAAACACTCACAGAACAACCTTTAATAACAATCTTTTTTAATCCACAGTCCATTTAAACACCATTCACACAGAGGTTAGAATTCATGGGTTAAATTGTTTAAGCAAATATATATGTGTTTGTAAATATATAAATAATTCACCCAATATCTTGAAAGTCACTTTTACAGATATTCTCCTGTGATGGTTCTTTATGACTAAAGTTGTTCTTGCTTTAACAGACTGTTTTCTGTAGAGTCATCATCGGTGAAATTGACTGAAATGCTAACATGTGAATTATTATAATTCAGTTTTGCACATAATCCTTCATTAAATTAGGACCATACTTGCCTGCCAAAGTATGGAAAACAATAAATGTGCCAAAAAATCCACATGGAAAAATATCCACTTATAAAGAGTAATTGGATGTTATTCCAGTTCTTGTGCTGAACCACAGCCCTGCTGCAGTACCTATGGTTTGAGAGCTGCTCCATCACCACATAGTTCCTACCTTGCCATCCACTTCCTGGCTTTTAGAAGAGGAAAGGTGAGCATCACCACTTGGGTGATACTCATTTTATTGGTCTGGGGTTGAGATGAAAGAGCCACAAGTGTAGTTGATGTGCTTACGTCTAGTTCCCCCAGTGGGAACAATTTCAGTTTACTTGGAACCCCAGTGAGCCCAGAGCAGCCCATGGACCCCCTCACCCATCTTGGTCTCTCCAGACTACTGTCTTTGTGGTGATGGGAATACTTTGTGCTTCTCCTAACTTTCCCTGATGCAGGCTTAGCCAGGCTGAGCATGGCTCCCTCACCTGGGGCAGCCAGTTTGTCATGAGCGCCGCAAAGTTTCCTCCAGCACTGCTGCGCTGGCAGGGATTTCTCTGAAAAGCAGATGTATTATTAGATGGGCTTATACAGCCTTCAATCTTGCTTTTAGTAGTAGTTTACAGTATGTGGCTGTAAATCTTTAAGAGGCTGATAAGTTTATACAGTGCATCCTGACTCTAATGATATATTTCCCCACATCCTCATAAATTGTTGTCTATTTGGATTTTCCTTAAATGGCTTCATAAATCTATATATGTTGGTCTAGCCCTCAATATTATTATGGACATTTTATTCATTGACATACTTCTGGAACAATCATAAATTCCAGTTCCCCAGGTTACTATCACCTTTCTACATGTGTGCATGTGTGGACACCCACACATCCATCCATATGCTCTCATCAGGCTTCAATAAATCATTGGCTTTAGGCCTGAGATGAGAGCAGAGACTTACTGCTCCTTTTTCCAAAGTCTTCCCAGGTCTGCTCCAGAAGGATAGTTATAAACACAGAAAAGCAGCTAAGAACACAAAGATGTCAGAATTGATCCTGGAGCATGGCTTGTTTAGGTGACACCAAATTCCCACTTATGGTCAGAGGGATAGCTGAGTTCAATTAAATAACCAGGGGTCAAATTCAAGATATACACACCAGTATCAGTGGAACTCTTCATACTGTCCTACAGTGTCCACAGCCTTTCCCTGTTTTCACAGCAGAGTTGGGCCAAGTGTTATTCCAGGGTTATTGAGGTTTTAATGATTTTGTCAGGCAGTAATTCTGCCTTAGTGGAAAGTGTTGCTACCCCTGCTGTCACCTGTCCTCCTCAGCAGCTCTGTGGCAGGGCATGTGGTAGCAGAGGGGCTGGAACATGAGATGATCCCCAGCACCTGGAATGGGATGTTGAGCTGAGTTCTGCCTCTGGGTAAAAGTTACTCTTTGGAAAATTTTGGATCCTGACGTTTTTAGGAACCTTTTTTTCACCACACAGGAGTAACTAACTGGTGCAGGAGTCAAACTGCGTTGGTGTTGATACTTAATGCTGAGAGTTTAATGAACCACTAGATCTCTGTTTCACAAAGAACTACAAAAAATTGAGCAGAGATACAGAAACACCTGATGGTCTAAACTTGAATTCCCATTTTGTGGGAGAAAAAAATAATTTATTAGCAGTGGAACACATTTCCTAGAGATTGACTCTAGGCAGATAAGAGACCTGTTTGCCAGCTCTTAGCAAGTAACAAACCCAAACACTTTCTGAACAAAGGTATTGGGGTATTTTTTTCCTCCTCTCTGGACTTCCCAGTCAGACCACAGAGGAGCAGAGAGGAGGGAGTCCCTCGGTGCTCTATGAATGCAGTATTTCATGCCAAGCGGTCTTTATTATGCTCACATTTGCACTGCTGCAGCAGCATCAAGTGGCACATAAAATCTAGCTGTATTTTTTAATTGTTTTAATAGCTAAGGTGCGTGACTCCAATGTCTGTTCTACAACTGTAAAGTACTAGAAATATCCACTCCTGGGACAGAGTGACCAGATGTTAAGGATTTCTAACTGGAGCTGTGAGCAAAACTTATTTCAAGATATTTGGGTTTCCTACATTTCCAAGTTTTATATAGCGCTTCTCAAGGCAATAGAATTTGAGAGTGGGAGGAACCCAGACGGGATGTTAAAACAGTGACTTAGACACTACTGTCTTTTACAAAAAGATTGTTTCTTCTTGTTGTTTGTTTTGATTGTTTGGAATTTTATTAAAGCACCCCTCCTGTTTCTTTTTTCTTTGTTTTACTTTTTGTTTCCTGTCATGGTTCCCATATACTAACACCCATCTCCAGGTTGCTTGCTACAATAAGTATTAACTCTGCTACACAGCTATTGTACTTGTGGCTTCCAGCTCAAACATATTTGTCAACCTGTCATAATTATTATGAATTCCAGGGCTGGCATTGAAATAGATTCTTTACCCTTTATATGAAAGAGTATATTGAAACAAAAAAAATCAACCTACAGGAAAATTGTTAATTATTGTGTGCAATGTGTCCCAAAGGGAGACAGATTCCTTGACTCTATCCCAAAGGGAGACAGATTCCTTGACTCCTTGAAAAGCTAATCTTCTAAGGGGGGTTCCTAAAAAGACTACTGAGAAATAGCTTTGTTCATCTCCCTCCCTTCTAAGGTAACCCACGTCCATCAGAGAGGAGTGCTTGTGTTTTGATAGCTGAAGTTGCTGCACCTATCTCACCATCTCTCTGTTGATGTAAATCCCTCTCTGGTGTGGCAATTTTATCCAGAATTTAACGCAGCTTACCTCCATGCCTGATGGGCCCAGAGCTGACGTGCTAGGAAGCTAAGGCATATGTTGAAAATAACTCACTTTGAATGCCTGTGTGTGACCACAGTTCTGTGTTTTAGACAGCACATTATTTTGCTGCTATATAAATAGACTTCGGCAAATTTAACAAACATTGCATTTTGTTCTTTGCCTCTGTCAATTGTCTGTGTGTGGTAGGGGACATCCCATACATGCCCACATCCACACAGGCTTCATTCATGGTCCCTTTTGCCACATAGACCTTTACTCATGTTTTTTATTTATTTTATGAGCTCCTTTAATAGTGACAGCAGCTATTTTGCTCCTCTTTTTCTGGGTGCCTGGAAACCCCAGGAAGTGTAGAGTTGAGCTGAGCTGCAACTGAAGTGAGAAGGAGCTTTAGGAGACCAGCTTGGATAGTTACAGAAACCAAGGTGGGATAAGAAAGGGTAAGAAAGAAGTATCAAAAGAGTTGCAGACCTGTGCACTGTGCGTGAGGGGAAATAGATTTGGTTGCGTTGTTAAACCTTCCATACAAGGGAGGTTTCTGTAAAAATAATATCTTCTGACAGTGTTGTGGCTCAGTACCTAGCACTGAAATGCAGAGAGTTGTAGGCCCAAGAAAGAGGGTCACTGTGAGTTCTCTCCTGTCCTCTTCTGCTTTGACAACAGGACAGTCAGCAGCCCCCGTATCAGCATGATATCTTCTAAGCTGCAAAAGGAGCCTATAAAAAATTCAACCAGCACAGCAATCTCCAGGCTTTTTGAGTTCTCAGGCTAGATTTTCCCATTTCCATGTGCTGTTATAGCGAGCAGACAGGGGCATCCCAACAGCGTGATGTCACACAACGACTTTGTCTGTCACAGAGCAATTGGCTGTGAAATGTCCTCATGTGAGGGCCAGAGCCTCCTACACCCAAAGAAAACGTGAGCACTGGGGAGTGAGACAACCACAAAGAACTGGCTGTGGAACATAGTTCAGGCTGCCAACTCCTGGAGCAAACCAGAGCCGGAGAGATCCTGAGCCAGCTGATGCTGCTGGCAGAATGTCAGCACCCTCCTGTCAGCATAAAAACAGTTTATCTTGTCTACAAGGCTCCTGGACCTGACATGCACCCAAACACCCTCCAACCTCTCTGTGGGTTGGGTTAGCACCAGAGACCCTGCAGAGAGTAGTCTGTCAGGCATTCACAGGCTTTTGGTAATGAGTCTTTGGATAACATCGAATCTTCTGTGGAGACTAAACCAGAGAATGAAATCACCACTGCATGTTATTCCTTCAGAGAAAGGGCCAACATTACAGATATCCCAACTATGAGCCAAAGTTGGCTCTACTTTTCCACTGCAGCCAGAAATGTGTTCTCAAGATGTAGATAACAGTCAAATGCCCAGGCCAACCTGAGAATCCTTGCCTACAAAGTTGATAAATATAGTGCTGAACCTACATAAGGATTATTTTGCCAGCAACCTTACCATGTAATGCCAAAGTTACTCAGCTTTACAGCACTCTAGTGTCAAGACAGCAGATGTGTGTATATGAGACTAGCGTGGCTGATGCTGTCAGATGTCTAGATGTGTGTTTACAATTCAGCTCTGTAAGCTTGTGTCAGAAGTAACAATTCCCTTACTCTTCCATTTGCAAACCATATTCTTCCATTTGCATTCTGGTTTTTGTTTCAGAAGATTAGGGAACCCGTCCTCTCTTCAAACAAAACATTGGAAATTGCTCACTGTGCTCTGGAAGGCTCTGCCCGTCTTTCCAAACTTCCTTGTGAGTTCAGGATTTATGCAATCATTAGCAAGCACCAAATTCTGATCATCTGTCAGAAGCAAACAGTGTTCTTTTGTATTTACTATTTACAATATCTGTGAAGTGTCCTGACTTCTAGGATATCCCTTCCCTGGCATCTCTGCTATGCCTGTAGGGATGTAGGCAATACCCCAGAGCACCTTCTCCTCATGGGTGAGTAAGAAAATACAGTGACCTCTTACTGTGTGGGAGCAGCTCTGTGAGGCTCTGGGCTGAAAGGAACTTGCATACTCCTCAACAGCAACTACAGGTGCTTCCTTGTCAAGCAACAGGTATATGAGGGCGTCTTGTGGCTTTGCTTGCAAGAAGGACCTTTATTTGGAAGAGAAAATGGCATTTCACATGTCGAGGTTTCAGAAAAAGTGAGAATACCAGAGTCTCAGTACTTCGCTGAACCTGCTTATGAGGTGACAGTGCCAGTGCTTCCATAAGGATGTCTTGAAAAGGTTTCATGGCCTCTTTGAGATCCTATCTGGTTCCTATAGACAGATTTAATGGGGAGTGATTCTGCAGCCTCCCCATGTATGTGGTGTACACAAACATGGTGGTGCAAAGCCACCACCACAGCATGGTTTCTTCTGTCCCCAGTAGGCTGCTACACTGACATGCGTTAGGAACTAACGATGTCAGTTCCTAATCACGTTAAAATATTCATCTCTTCCCCCTCCCACCCTTCTGAAGGAGGTAAGGGAGGTATTTTTTAAAGTGGTACTTGTTAACGGTTTTCAAAGATATCAGCTCTACTACTTGGTTTGCTCTGCTGCTTTGTTTGCCTGGACTGTTATTTTTAGAAAAAGATTGTGTCAAAACTAGAAGCAAAATATTAACTGTAGAGGCACGATGGGTCATACCCAGTTGCGCTACAAAGAACAAGAATGTGTTCAGCTCTCAGATCGCAATTGTTAGCAGGCACAGGATTCGCATCTCTGTTACCTCTGTAGGCTCTTCTCTCTAGACTGGCTTTCCTTTGATGGTTTATATTTGAAGTGTCCAGTGCTCTATCTTCTCGTATTTTCTATTGATTTTGCTCTCTTGTTCTAGTCCTTTATTCTCCTGTGGGTCTTTTCCTTCCATTGCGTCCCTCACCGATCTGAATGAGTTTCATGTGTTACAGCATCCCTGGCCAGCAGGGCTATTTATGTGCACTGAATATCTGCAAAATGGAAATACATGTGCTCTGAATAATCTCTTGGATGAAGCACAGTAGCCCCAGATTTCTCAGAAACACAAATCTCATGGCAGCTTGCGAGCTTCAGATTCAAAGCTGGAGTTGTCCTTTCCTAAATGTACCAGTGTTCAAGTCTGGGATTATCTCTACATCAGCAGTATAAAAATAAGCAAGCAAGAAAATCAACGCCCTTGTAAGTTTAATTTTGAAGTTCTTAAATAGTAGGAATGAAAAATATAGAAGTCTGTCCCTCTGTCTGCCATCGTTGCTTTTCATTACCCTATTTTTGAATGAGAGAATCTTACTTTCGGCCTAAAATATGAAATGAAAAATAGATTTGAGAATGAGATAGGGAACTCAGCCTTCTCACAAGTGTCTCTTCTGTCTGTGCTGTTGGTTGGCTTCCAGATACAGTTTGGCTCTACCTCAGTCTCAAAGGGTGGAGCCTCACACAACTTTGAATCCTGGCAGTGTACATGTTTGCATGTAGTTGGCAGAGTAAAATAGGCTTCTCTGGGGGGTTTGTTGTCTTACTGTGAGGTAGACTATCATGTGTGTTACTTTGAAGGTCTGTCATACTTTGGGACCCATTTCTAGCAGAGAAAGTTTGGCAATTCAGCACAGATACGGTGATTTATATTCTGGTCATCCAGAGTTGATTCCCACTACGTCCATGAGGAGGGCGTGGTTGGGGGGAACTGAGTGCTGGGTGTCTGCAGGTAGACTCACTTGTGTTTCCTCTGTTTGTGTGGACTTCGTGAAAGCGTGCTTGGTCCCTGCTTGTCAGCACAGTAGTGCAGTGAGAAGAACAAGGTTTTGCTCTGCTAAAGAGCCCCAAAGTGGATGTCTGTGCCCCAGAGGGCGCTTGCATGCTAGTAACAAGGGTGCTGGATGCATCTGAACTGGGGAAGAGGCTCTTACCTAAACTCCTAAACTTAACAGTCTGGCTGACACCAAGCTGCTGGAGGGCAGTTTGCTGCACTAGTATAAACAGTGGTGAGCAAGAAAAGCCTTGGATAGCCCCTGCTCACGGTGCCAGGGCTACACTTCTGACAGTGTTTGAACCAGCAAGATTGAAGCTTGCTGGAGTGAGATGGTGTCTGCACAGGCTGCCTGTGGGGAGGTGTGGCTGTACTGCCAAGTGACCAAGCGCTGTGTTAGGCAATGAGGGAGGTAGGTGATTTCTGCCCACACAAACTTGCCAACTCCACTGAAAATAAGGACAAAGGGACAAAGGACTGCTAGGGAGTTTAGAAAAACTGTTAAAACGAGGCAAACATTTTCACTTCTCTCCCCAGGTCGCTATCCACAGCAAAACAAAGGCACCTACATCCCAATCATAGTAGGTAATGTGCTGAAACCAGGTGAGTGGGGAGCCAAGATTACTCACAGGGAGAACAACTCCATTCGCTTGTCCATCATGTCCTCTGCCACCTGCATCATTGGAAAGTTCCGCCTGTATGTTGCTGTCTGGACTCCCTTTGCCATCCTTCGGACACGCAGAAACCCTGCAACCGACACGTACATCCTGTTCAATCCCTGGTGCCAGCGTAAGTACCTTACCAAGGGTTCACACTTTCTGCTGCTGAGCTTATCAGGTTTTGGGAGGGGGTGGTCCAGGAAGGACAGCTCGGTACTAAGGAGTTTGGAGACATGACAGTTTGGGTCTGGAAATTTTACATAAACTCTGCCAAGAGTCAAGAATTTAAGGCTGGAGAATAGCCCTGTGTGAGCAGGGCTCCAGGCTGGAGACCAGTGCCTGTGCTGTATCTGCACTCTGCAGTTTTATGAGGCCAAGCCTGTGTTTACCAGTTTGGGCTCCATTTATTATAGTAAACATACCCCAAGGCTTCACTCTGACTTGAATAGGCAACAACATGAGCCTCCTGCCTGCCTGTGTGTGCTTTAAACTGACAAGTCAATATGGGCATATCTTTTCTGAGGATTTGGTGTAGGGCAAGATGTGGCAGCCTCCCATACTTTGTTGACTTACATCATAGATTGCCACACTTAGGACTGAACATCTGCAGCCAAATTGCAGGAATTCAATGGGAGCTGCTCCTCCTGCACAGGCTGGGTGGAGTCAACTTGCTGTGGCATCACAGATAGTACCTTCCTACTGCTACATGACATTTGCCCTTATAACTTCCCCTTTTTTGGTGACTAATTAGCAACCATGGCCTCTGTGAGGAACAGAACATTTTGCAAATGAGCCATTTTTTATAGTACAGTGGGTTGAAGAACAATTAATTTTTTTTAAATCTTCCAGGATCATGGGGAAAACATCAGGCCTTATGCTGACAAGATTGTATTTTACCCAATGAACTCCATGTGTGGCTTTAAGGAGAGGGCAAGAAAGACCAGAGAGGTTTGATTCAGCCTTCTTACAGGCTGTAGCACTGTGTCTCAGCTTCTGACACTTGTAAGGCTCCAAGTCATATGTATTGCAATATATTTAGGTCACCAGCTAACTTTAATATTCTTCTGCCACCTTTCCTTCATCTTTCAATTTTTTACCAGAATATTTGCATCAAATAATCCCATACCAAACAAGGGCCATCCTACCAAGTGACAAGTAAATTTAGCATTATAAATAGAGTCCATTACATGGAATGATTTGTGCTGCATTCATTACTTGCCCCTAGTCCAAGGGAATAGAAGCAATAATTAGCTTATGCATTATTTAAGAACATATATGTTAATGCTGAATAAAGAGGAGTTAGTTAAGTGGGAACAGGAGGGAAGGGCAGGGCCCAGTGTGCCATGACACTGTAAGATATTCCTGAAAGCAGTGTAGAGGTAAGATACCTTAGAGCAGCATGCTGACAGTTTGTTCTGGGAGAGGAGGGAGAGTATGCAACAGAAAGAGAGGAATCACTGCCAAATTACGATCCACTGTGAGGAGACAAAACTGCTCAAGGTTTGTGTTGGCATCATCAGCCTCTCACAGCTTCAGCCAGGGAGGTGCAATTTTCCACCTCAATGTAGAGCATCACTTGGTTGTAGTCCCGGATGTTGTAAACAGTCAGTTTGTTAGCCTGTATGGTGATTCTGCAGTGGTTCAGCACCTCTTTGGAAAGGGATAAACCCCAAAGATAAAGCTTCTTAAATTGCCTCAGTTTGCCTCATGATTAGCAGACAACCAGCTAGGGCTGCATGCAGCCTTATATGGAGAAAAGATGTGGTGTGTGGGGGTTGGCTACCCCACTGTGGTCTGACTGAGACCACACAGGCTGATTTGAGGTGTTTGTCAGATGTAAAAAAAGGGAAAATCAATCCCTACTTCCATCTCCTTCCCCACCAGCTCTGTGTGCTGAGTGATCCACCTCTGTCCATGGCACACAGGCACTTCGCTCTCCTATGCCCTCCCTCCTTCACCTGAGCTGAATGGGGCCAAAAGCCAGCAAGGTTAACAAGGGAGCAAACCCAAAGGGAGCAAGGTGTGCAGCAGTTGCTTCCAGCGGCAGACGTTGCCAAGGCCAGTGGAAAAACTCTGCTTTACGAAAGCAAAACAGAGTCTCTGGGCAGCAAGGACTGCTGTGTGACCCCAGATCCAGGGGAGGCAAGTCAGGGACCACATTTTCATCTGCAGCTTACATTTTAAGGTGTGTCTCAATGGCTTCAGGTGCTATCCCTTGCTGACTATTGTAGTTTTTATTTCCTGCATGTTTCATTTCTATTTGGATTTATTCTCATTTCTTGCTCCTACTTTTACTCCTAGGTAGTTTGGGCTAATTAGCTCCTATATCTGCCTTTTTCCCCTTTCCTTGTGTTAGAAAATCAAGGACTGTTTCTCCACGCTTTATCCTCTGGCTGGAAAAGATTTTTCAGTGTAATGACAAAAAGGTAAAAAAATTCAGGCAGTTAAAGCACAGAGAAAACAATAGTTTGAAAATCTTCTAGACTAGTTTGCTGGGTTAATAGCCAAGCAGAAAAGTCTGAGTGAAAAGCCTCATTAAAAAGACAGAAGACTGATGCCAGAAATGAATGGGGATTGTTATAGCAGGGAGCAGAGTACAGGCTCAACTGCCTAGTGCAGCTTTCCAACTCATCATTTTGGAGAAACATCAATATGTCGGTATGAGCTTTTCTTTAAGACAGAAGCATTTGTGCCCTTTCTTATTACTTCTTTTCTCACTATAGTTCAGTTTTGACATATCTTCCCAGACAGGGATGTTGGTTTTTTTTCTGCTGTTTCAGAATAAGTTTGAATACCAAGTCAAGCTACAGAGTACTTTGCTTCCAAAACCATCAGATGCTTTTATATTTTAATCCCCTTAGCTACATTTAAGGTTGATCACCAAGAATACCTTAAAGATGCAGGGCTTGATCCTGAAAAATTAAATACACTGGCCCCAAACCTCAGTGAAATTTTCATTACTTAATAAGCAACATAAAGTCTGGGAGGAAAGGCAGCATTCTTTCTTCAGCCAGCTGACATAGTTGGATAAAACAAATGTGCTTTTGGGCATGCAGAGCCCTCTTCAGTTGAGGAACAGAAGATACAAATGGCAAGTAGTTAAGAATAACTTCTTTGAGTTTAACTAAACTCTTGGCAATATCAGACTACATGAAAGCAGAGAAGAACTCCTTTGATCTGGATACTGCAAGCTCTTTCCAAGGAGATACTGAGTCCCAGCAACTTTCTGCTGGGGAACATTTAGTGCTTATCAGGAAAAGACCTTGTGTTGACTTCTGTGGCTCTCTCACAGGTGGAGATGTATAGTGTAGCTAAGTTGCAGACTCTGTGGGTCCCTCACCCAAGTCTCATGCAAAATGTATTGTATTTAAGCAATTAAATATATTGCAACTTTATTGAGTCAGTTGCACATTTCTTGTGCTTAAATGTCCTAATACTGTTTAAGGATTAGTAACATGTGGTTGACTTTTGGACTCCTCTCACGTTACTGGTCATCCAAATTTGGCCTAATAATATTTTCTTGCATTTATAGCTAAATCTTAAATTTGATCTCTTGTGTCATAGATTCCACGTGGGCAAAATTCACACAGAGCTTCATCCTTTTGCTACATTAACCTAGGCAAGCACTATCCAAGGCAGCAAAATAATCTTGATCCTGGGTAGAGTGTTTTTTTGTAGATAACTGTGTTTAGCTCTTGCAGCTCTGGGTTTGCCACAGCACTGTCCTCTTCCCGGCATGATCCCTGGCAGGTTTGTGTTTCCACTGAGGCCCAGCCTTGCATGCCTGGATTCCTATGGGAGCATGTTGAAGGGAGGCTGGGAGCCCAGGGCAAGGCTGCTGCTTCCACCTCTACCCGTCTGCTGGTGCTGCTGTGCTCAGCCGTCGCTGTCTGCATGAAGAAATGGCTTTTCCAACTCCAGAGGGTTGCCGTTCTGGGATTGGTGTCCTACCATACTGGGTTGAGTCCTCTCATGTTCATTCACCTTCCCAAATTGAAAGGATTGCTCTGCATTCCTCATATCTTTTACAGGGAGCCAGTGTTCAGTAGGAATCCTCGCCTGCAGTGATGTCTTCGTGTGAAGTGTATTTTCACCTTACCCAAGTTCAAATAGAGAAGCATAGAAGCTAATTTGCTTCTTTGTAGCATTGCTAGTGTCTTAGTAAATTCCCAGGATAAAAGAAGTGAGTAAAAAACCTCTTAAACTGATAAAGAACAACAAACAAACCTAGCACATTTCCATGGAATTCTTCTGTTTGTCAGATGTGAGCCTCCACTTGCACAAAATAATTAGGAGTTGTACTATGTAGAGCATACTTAGCATCAAAGTAGTCACAAATGCCTCATATTTTCTTCTAAACAGTCTCAGGGGTAGTGAAAGCTGTCAAAAATCAAAGCAGCTGGCATCTCTGTGAAACACAGAAGACCTTTTTACCTTATCAAAAACACAAATATTTAAAATAATCGACAGAGAAGTTAATCAATTTTCATCTGATTTAGCAAAGATCATGCAGTCTCAAAATAACATAAGCATCTCAATTGATACCAACGAGATCAATGTTGATATTTTTAATCCCCTAAAGAAAACAACAGCTGTCAAGAAGGCATATGCACACACTCCACTGAATGTGTAACTGCACAGAAGAAGGTGTTAGCTCTAGTTCTTTAAATGCATTCTCTGTGCTATTTGTATGGACAAGTTTTAATAAAATCCAAAGCTCAGTGAGAGAATGCAAATAATCATTCAGTGAACAAATCAGGCAGATCCACCCTAATGAAACAGAACTTAGATGATCTGTAACATCTGCAATATTTTTTAGTAGGATCCTATGCAGAACTTATTGGACCAGAAAAAAGGCCATGCTTGCATAAATGACTGCAGTTGTCAAGTTTTAACACTCTCTTTCACCTCATAGACTCTGAATATAATATACCCTTGATCATCCACTGGGCACGTGGGTGCAGGTTGACTAGGTCATGGGTAGTGACAAACCCATAAAGAAAATTCTTAACGGCCTAGCCTTTAGAAATCAGGTGAATACCACCACCCTGCCAAATATAAGAGTGGGTCTCAGACCTGCCTGCCTCAGGTAAAGCTCCATAAAACCTGCTATTCCTCTGCTTGCTCAGAGTCAGTCAGAGTCTGTACAGCAGCTGTCAAAAGCATAAAGAAAGCTGTGATCTCCTCAAACACACTAAAGGCTTCTTGTATTTAATACCTGCTTCTCTATCGCTCTTTGCCCATCGGTGAAAAGACCTTTATGTTACATATCT
The DNA here is from genome assembly GCF_001715985.3 of Manacus vitellinus. Taxonomy (NCBI): domain Eukaryota; kingdom Metazoa; phylum Chordata; class Aves; order Passeriformes; family Pipridae; genus Manacus; species Manacus vitellinus. Next base: position 7,487,873 of record NW_021940534.1, read on the forward strand.
ATGCATACTTCCTTATGTATGTATAGACATAGAAATATAAATATATCTTCAGAGAAAAAAAAACTTCCAGCAGGGTCAGGTGTGTAGATTGGCAAAGCCCTTCACCTAGCTCAAGCCTATGTGAGTTTTGCCTTTAATTTTTTTGGAAGGCTTAGATTTTAGCTTATTTTCAGCCAAATTGCAGTTTTGTGGGTAAATGAAGACGCTTTTGGGAATGACGTTTTCAAGGAAGTACAAATCTGATTTGCATTTCAACAAAATACAACAAATCAATAGGCTTTTAAAAGTTAAATGATCCTCTAGTAATTTGTAGTGGGATGCTGAAGAAATCTACTACAGCAGTAGTGAGTGGTAGTTTTGTACTTGCTCATATCAAACTGTCAGAAGTTATTGCTTCCCTTTAATTTGCTATCTGGTACCACATTACTGATTTCCTCAAATTAATTAATTCCCATGTTAAGCTGTATCTCAGTCTCAAAATACAAGCACTGGCACAGGAAAGAAATCTTCAAGTATTCTAGCATCACAGAATCATGACCTGTGTGATACTTACCTGTGAATGTCTGAATAGTTTCACATCATTCAGGGTTCATTATGAATGTTAATAATGAGTCATTTATGTATGTGAATCATGTTTGCAGGTTGAAGATCCATGCATACGCTCTTGACTTTTGATATAAGTCCAATCTAGAATATACCCTTTGTGTATGTGTTGATAAAGATCTCTTCCAATTACTTCCAGTTTTCATTTGGACACTTGAATTTCTCCTCATATTAGCTGATCAGTCAAGCTACGTGGGGGAGGGATACTCCAGTCAATAACTAATGTACAGAAAAAGCAACCAAACCCTTCTGTTAATATGATATAAAAACCTTATTCTGTTTTTTTTTTTTTTTAGTGCACTACAGATTTTTCTTTAGAACTCTTGACTTGAGCGGTTTTCCATTAACATTAATAAGTTTGAAATTGTTCTTTGATCTGGTTGTACAGATGCAGAATTGCGTCAAGGTGCTCCAGCTCTTAAATTAGTTGCACACAATAATCATAACATTCTTGATAAGATGTGACATTTTAACCATACTTTACAGATCCTTAGAAAGCAAGCAGGAGTTGTCAGCATTTTTCCATCTTGCACGCTTTTAAGTTGTGTATCATATTCCTAACTAGGGTCACTATCTCCTTATTCTTGTACTCTCTTGAAGCAAGTAACGCTTTGTTTGATGGAACAGGGGTACTTTTTGTCAAAGATGACTGTATGATATGCTAAGATGTTTTATCTGTCCTATATGAAAATTAAGCACCTGTGCTAACATTTATTTTTGGTAAACTGATGCAGAGGATGCCGTGTATCTGGATGATGAGAAAGAAAGGGAAGAATATGTCCTGAATGATGTTGGTATTGTTTTCCATGGAAACGTTGAAGATGTAAAATCCAGAAGCTGGAGTTATGGTCAGGTAAGCTATTTAGACCTTCTCTGGCTGCTCCCAGTAGGATATCAAATGAGTTTAATTGACACCAGACAGTGGTTGAGACTGTGGGCTCTGGAGTGCATTATTGGTCTCTGCTTCAGAAAGATAAGGGTTATAATTTTAAAATTGTATGAAGTGTGTATATTCCTATTCCAGAAAAACAATGTTATTATTGCTGATATTTAAAGACCTTGTTTTAGGGGCCTATTTCAGATACTAAGAGGCTGCCTGTTGAAAGTTATAATCATTAGCTGAGGTTTCCACAGTACAGCAGTATTTCTGCTGGTGCATTATTGCTGCTTCAGGATCAAATAGATTTGTGAAAAGTAGAGTTGTTTGGGTTTGATGTTTTTCTTTTTATTTTTCAACAATAGGTTGTATTGCTTTTGACTTTTTGTTTTAGTTTTAGCAGCTTGGTGGAAATAATTCTGATCTTCACGGAGGTCAGCTAGTTACAGGATTCCTATGACAAACTAGGAACCCCTCCCTTTGCTGCCTGGACTGGACAACATCAATATGCAATGGCCTCTTGCAGTCTGGGGGAAAAAACCCCTACTAGGCTGGTATGGGGTATTGTGCCTTCAATAGCATAGAATTGTAGAACAATTTTGGTTGGAGGGGATTTTAAAGGTCATCTAGTTCCACCGTCCTGCCACAGACAGGGACACCTTCCAGTAGATCAGGTGCTCAGCGTCCTGTCCTACCTGGCCTGGAACACTTCCAGGGATGTGGCATCCACAGCTTCTCTGGGCAACTTGTTCCAGCATTTTACCACCCTTGTTGTTAGAAATTGTTTCCTTATATCTAATTTAAATCATCCCTCTTTTACTTCAGAAACAACTACTCCTTGTCTCAGACTTATCTATTTTACTTCAACTTTCTTGTAAGAACTAACCAGCCTGAAAATCCCTATGGGATGAAAGAATTAAGTTTTTGTGTGAGAATGGGAAAAAGGCATTACCAAGCAGGATCAAAACGAGAGCAAAGATAACCCTAACTGTCACTCAGAGGGGCTCCAGTGGACCAATATTGGACATGGTAAACTCTGCTCATCTCACTTCCTGGATTTTCCCAATGGCGTAATTAAGAAAATATTGACCTTAATATTCCTTAACACTGTCGTGATAGATTCATTGAGGTTTTGTGGCACCTCCTTAGCACAGCCTTGCACAAGGGGCGTTACCCCTTGCTTTCTTTCCCTCAGCTAGATACAATCTCAAAGCTTGAGCTGAATGGATTGCCCTGGAGAGCTCTTTGAACTCCATCTCTCTTGTTTCCTTATTTAAGGGTACAATTTCATCTTTTTTCCTGCGGCAGCACAGCCCTAGGGAGTTCCTGCCTTTGCACCAATCTTTAGTTTTGTCAGTGCTGTTGTTTGCAGAGTCTGTCTTCCTGACTGAGATAAAAACAACCCTTAAATAAGGAGTGGGAAGAAGTTCCATAAGCTGATAGAACCAGATCCTCAGGCCAAAGCTGGGCATGCATTTAAGTTGACCAAAAATGCCCCCTCCTGGCCCTTCCTTCCCCCTGCAAGCACTTGTGCAGCAGTGCAGTGACTCAGACTGGAGAGCTGATCTAGCTGAATAAGCATCTGGTTGATTTTTTTTCCCTGGCTTATTTCTTGGGCTCTCTCTGTTCCTAGATTTGGGATTCACTCCTTGACAGATGTAAGGGGGAGGGAGAGAGGGGCATGAGTGGCTGGAGGAGGAAAGTGCTGCTTAAACCACATACTGGATTTATGTCCTAAGACGCTAAATTTATGACCTATGGTGGCTTGGCCCAAGGTGCTTATATTCTGCAAATCTGGCACCTTCCTGACACAAACAGTGGCCTATCTTGAGAAACTGCATTATTTGTTTGGTTTTGCTAGGAGGTAGTTCTCTCTGGGAGGTTAGGACTCCTCCATAGTCCTTTGCCATGTACTTTCATTCCTGTGTTGGCTGAAATTAGAGGACCTGATTTCCACCGTGTGCTGTGGTGCACCTTTTGCTATTGTTTGCCCTTGTGAAAGCTGAGTGTGGCAGATGCATCTCAGCAAGCCCAAGCCAAGAGCTTCAATTAGATCATTTTCTATGGGTGTAATAGACATCAATCTGCAAATCAACTGAGAAATATTCTTCTGGTCACCTTACTTTCAGTGAAATGAAGATCATGATGGTCCCGATCTTACCCTGCTCATTTTGAACCATTAAAAACATGTATCTCCCTCATTTTTGGCGATCCTAGATGTTAAGAATAAGAGCATTGCTGTGAGTGAGTAAAAGTGCTTGCAGCAAGGCCTGTATTATGGATATATCATACAAGTATGCTTTTTATATTTGTGATATATAGCCCTTTACATGTAAGTAAAATGCATAAGGCCACATTAAGGTGAAAAGTATATGGTCATATATAAAAATACAGATAGACTTGTGCATGGTAATGGTCTTAGACTAAAAAATTGCTTTGAACAGTGACAGCTGGAAGCTTTAACTCAACTTGTAAATTAAAAAGGAACATACAGTTCAAAACTGGGTTACTAGTGGGAGATGATTCTCACAGCTGCTTTCTGCAATGAGCAGCATCAACATGAAAGGAGGAAAGGCAAGAAAAATGGACTGAGGAAGAAAAAACAACCCAACAGTTGAAACATGGCTGTAATGAATGAAGATGGAGGTGTTCCTTGTAACATGATTGCGATCCCTTCTAAGAAACTGTCACTCAGAAAATTCCACAGAGGATTCAGGGAAAATATGGCTTTGGAAGAAATCTAGACACATAGGAATTCTCTAGCTGAAAAACTTCAGAAGTTGGATTGCTATACTGATCATTTAATGTTGATTTTTTTATTTGTGAGAAGAATAACATAAAGCAGGTGGGCACAAAGTTTTGTTTCCATTGTGACTTCTCTCATGTTCACACATTGATCTGCTTTAGCTTTGAAACCCACTGTGCCAATGTAATTTTATGGCACATGCATTTGTCCAGGTCAGACCACGGGCAACAAGATCACATCTGCCTGCAACTGCCTATGAGAAACACAGCCCTAATTCAGCCAGTGCAAAAGGTGATACAGCCCCTCTTACTTTGATTTAAATGGAAGGTCATCTATTAGAAACAGATTAGCATGAAGGAGTCCAGCATGACTAAGTGCATTGCTCTGTAACACAAGGCACTTCTGTGTGAAGACAGAACTCCTTTGCTTGTGTGATTTCTCATGCCTTATTGTCCATCTGCAGTCTTTCCCAAGTGGCTCTGCCAAAGTTCTTTGGTCTTGACATTGATTTATTTTGTATGGAACAAGTAGTGCCCATGCCTGGCCCAGGTTCACTCCCCTGTCTTGTCTTCCTGCTGCTACTCTAGTTCCTCTGACATTTCAGAGGTGTTCAGCCTTACAACTGCTATGTTTCTATTCCACTCCCCTCTAGACAGTACTTTCATGCCAAGAGTGAGAGCAGGAAACTGATTTAGTTTGATTTAATGTTTTTAAATCCCTGAATAGTCAAAAAGGGAAAAACTGGCTTTAGTGTTAAGGCTACTCTGCATCCTAAGCTACTGCAACAGTGTAAGGCAGCTAGACTTTGCAGCTTGTCCTCTTTCTTCTGTTCATCCAGTTATTTCACAAGTATTCATGTTGTTTTGTAAATGCTAAGGCGGAAGGCAGCAACCCTGATAGCAATTTATTTCCTCTTTATTCTTTCTGTGTATGCTGGCAAGATTGACAGTGTCTCATAAACTGTACATGAGAAAGGTTTAATTTGCAGGGTAAACTTCTTATTGATTTAACTCTAGTCTGATTACTTGAAGTGCAGAAAGCAGATTTTGATCTTGGCGAAAGTGATAAATCATTGGGCCAGACCTGAAGAAAAGTGAGCCTGAAGCAGGAAAAATGGTTATGAGGGTCCTAATCTGTTTTTCCCTTGGGAAGGAGGGTCTCCAAAACACAGTCATTCAACCAATATTATTTACATCACATTCAGTGGAGTGGACTGGAAAGTCTATTGTGCAATTATGAAGTTTCCCAGGAATGATTAGAAGTAGATCTCTGAGAAACACTAATCCCTCTTTCCCTATTCCCAAACACCATGAATTCAGTTTGGCTTAGACTATAAGGCATTACTCACTAGTGAATGCCCGCTTCAGAGAAAAATGCCTGCTTCAGTGCTAGTGTGGGTGATGATGAGAGAGATATGCTGCCTTGGGGGACATTTGCTGAAAATGATCCATACAGCAGTGGTACCTTGAGCAATAAGACCCATGTAGGCTCAAGGCAGAGGCAAAGAAAAGGACTTCCTTTGGCCAGGAAATGGCTGAAGGTGGTGGAACATAATGGTGCTTCCTCTTTCTTGGCTTATTCCAGAGTTCAGCTGCTGTCTGGAATGTCACCACTATCCCGCCCACTTCCTTGCAGTATCAGCAGGAATCTTTATTCCTTGGAGCTTCCTTTTCAGCTCTCTGACCTCGCTCTTCATTCTCTTCTGCCTTTCCCCAGGTTGCCAAATTAGCAGCTTGGTCTGGGCTCTTGCTCGCTTTCTTCAGGATGCAAAACTCAGGTCAGCCTCATCTGCCAAGGAGTCCTAAGCCAGGCAGGAGACAGTTACAAAATCTATCAGCATTAGGAGTATCATGAGAGCAAAAATCATATTAGTATGAATGATATCTTTCAGGATGCAAGCATAGAACGTAAAATCTAACATGGCAAGAGGACAAGCTTCATGGAGTTCCTATCACAGCCTTGAATGTTAATATAAGTTTGTGTATCTAGAAGATAGTTGTTTTATTAATGTGCATTTCCCTGCCTCGTACCGTTTACCAGGGGACAGAGGTATTTTCCTTTGCTATGCAGTTTCTCCTAAGGAAAATGAAATACATTGCAGGGCAAGTCCTGTGACAAATGGTTTCTGGTCTATTTAGGCACCTCTGCCCTCAATTCATTCTTGTGCTTGTTCATGCTGGATCGAAAAAACCCGTACCTTTTCATTCTATTTTTGAAGAAGACTGCTTTAGGTCACTTGGTGTTTTTGACGTCTAAGTTTTGTAGATCAGGATTAATCTATATAATCAGCTTTTATCTTGTCAGTTTTAAACAGACTTAAAAAATAACTTTAAAAGGTAAGTGTCTTCAAACTAACACTGGCAAACCACTTATTGTTCAACTTCTCAGCAATGCACTGGCTGTGTCAGAGAAGTCCTGAAATTAACAGGTTTCAAATCTGTGAAGGACATGAAGTCCTTCCCAAGTAGACCAGCTTCTTGTAGTTATTATTACAATATCCTCCTATTATATACTTGTTAGCACTTAAAATTTTATGCCCTGTCAGAAAGGCTGTGTTGTCATTTCAACCTTCTGGAAACTGGACTGAGGTTGAATTGAAAATTACACTCTCTTCCCTTACAGCCTCTCACCTTTTTTTTTTCCACACATGGGTGATTATTCTAGAAGAAAACTTGTATTGTGAAACGTAGAAATTTGACTTGACCAGCTAATTTTGAAGCTGATTAGCTATTACAACGACAGGAGAAAATAACCTTGCCTGTGCCTCCCAGAATTTTACCTCTGTTTCCCATTTTATTTTCTTTTATCTAGTTTGAAGAAAACATTCTGGATGCTTGCCTGTTCCTGATGGATAAGGCAGAACTGGAGCTCTCTGGGCGTGGAAACCCAATCAAAATCTGTCGTGTTGCCTCCGCAGTGGTATGTAATGGATGCATAATATGTGTCAGAAGTGAGGCCAGGCCGATTTAACTGGCCCTCATGCCCTGATGTGCTCACTCCAACATACAACAAATCAATTGTCCATTCTGGAGTCTGGCATCTTATTTTGCTCCACTAAAGCTGAAGCAATTTATGTTGGCTCATGACCTTTTCCTGAGAATGGTGCCTCAGTGTGGGAAAGGCACTTTTAGACCTTGCACTCCAGACATAAGTATTTCTTGTGACACTATGCTCATTTTCCAGTAGCTGATATAATTGAGAAAGCTATTTCTGCTATGGACAATAAGGTGGCCTGATGGGTGGAATTTTGGCCGGGGAACTGAGAGACTTTATGTGGACTCCAGTGCTAACCTCAGTGGGGTCTGCAATGGTGGGTGTCTGATTTAAGCCCCAAATGACCTAATTAGGCTGAGAACAAACATATATGTGTGCTACTTTGGCCCCAGAAGAAAACACTGTGAGAACTGTCCTCTTAAACATGGGGTCCATAAAACATGCCACATTCAGAACAAAAGTACCTAAAATAATCAAGGAGAAGACAGAAGACTTTCCAGACCTCCTTTCTTTCCAGTTGCTAGGCATCAGAAATCACGCTGTGGGTGCAAGAGCAGTCCCATCCCTAATATTCAATATGCTAGGCTCATCCAGAATGTGGAAGACAAAGGCTGAGTCCTCTCCTTTGTCTTATTCGAGGTCTGAACTGATGCTTTCTGCTTCCCAGAATAATACTCTAGTCATTGAGCTAGTTAATTAGATGTTCTCTCAAGCCAGCTACTAAAATAGACTGTCCACAAAACGTGGCTGCTGGAGATGGATGATCCTTTAACCCATTTGTTATAGCATTTGCCCAGGCTTTAAGAAAATGAGCTCTTTGTCTTAGATGACATTGAAGGGGGATCTCCAGCCTCTCAATCTTGCATAGCATCACGTTACATACAATAGCTTCAGCAAGAAGTATTGAGAACACCTCCACTTCTCTTTCTCTTTTAACATTTTAGTTATTTCACTCCAGACACTAGAAATATGGTTTCAGACCTCCAGATAGAGGTAAGAATTGAATGTGGTTCCTTCATCTCTGGGCTAGAAGATATAAAAGGTCCCTCATGTAGGGACCATGGAGGCCCTCAAGACAGAATAGCATGAAGTTTAAGAACCCAAAGAGGGCTTGGATATTAGTTAAGTTTTGAGCCACTGAATCATTTTAGAGAGGTAGAGAAGCTCACCATTGGAAATCCAGGAGCCTATGTACTTTAGGTCTATACTGCAGAATTAGGCCATAGCTGGGTTGGGGGTGTGGTCATCTGAAATCTGGACCTGAGTAAGAAGTGGTCAGGAGGTGCTAAAGTTCAGCCTGTGTTCCCTACCCTCACTCTTGCTCAAGTTGAAATGTGGTAGAGCTGAGCTAGTCTGAGGACATTCTCCCATGCTGGATTCCTTCTGAGGCTTCCTTGTGTTGCAAAGCAGGTAGAGTCCTTATCTTCTTCCATCCTTTACAGCCATGGGAGAGCCAGAAGATCAACATGTTGCCCTGTCCTTCAAGATTTCTTTTCTTGGCATGTTTCCCACACCAGTGAGATGGGCACAACCTCTTAATCCTTTGGTTATGACTCTGAATACTTATCTTTTTTCAGTCCCAGAGTTCACAGGAAGTCGATTTTCTAATTATAAAACAGTAGTTAATGCAGCCAAAAGCTTTCAAATGAGAATTGTGATTTATTTGGCTGGTGTGTAGCTGTTCCGCATTTGCATAATTAAAAGGTACAGAGCGAATGAGCTTTTTGCACAGCCTCAACTGGTTTGGTTCAAATTGCAGCTAGGAGATGTATTGCTCGTTAATGCCTATCAGTATAGCCATTAGTCAGCAAAACTCTCTGCTTTGTATAATCTTACCAGAGGAAAACTTACACAGCAAATTCCTTCCTGTTTTCATGTGTGCTGGACCAAAAGAGTTAGTTTCTACTCTAAAAATAACAGTGAACTGGTTTTCCTCTCAGTCTGCTGCAAATCAGGAGTGATTTTATTAAAATATGGACTGATATGGAAAGAAAACCAAATGATGTTAGGAAAGAATACAGCTTATCAGTGTATAACTGATTGTGTTTATTTAAAATACATATCAGTAAGCACATTTAATGTAAATAAAACTTACTAAACAGGCAACATGAATACTCAGTGTGGTGATTTAATTTCAGCATTATTTTTAAGTGTCTGACCTTCATTCAAAATTGTTCAGTGATGGAGAATCCAAGGTCCTTAGCAAGATTCTTCTATTTATCCCCTACCTTCATAATGAAATATTTTTATCTTACTTCTAGCATAAACTGGCTATGTTCAGTCTCTCCTATCGTATCTGTCTGCTGAGTTAAGGAGCTTTTTATTATTCAGTCTCTGACATCCCTAACGCTCGTTTTCTTTGACTTTAGATCAACTCCAGGGACGATAATGGTGTGATTGCTGGATCCTGGAACAATTCATATGATTATGGTGTTGCACCTTCAGCCTGGACAGGAAGTGTGGACATTCTCTTGGAGTATTACAGTTCTAAGCAACCTGTGCGATACGGCCAGTGCTGGGTCTTTGCTGGTGTCTTCAACACATGTAGGTATCAGTGAGAAAATCTCCATGCTGCCATGCAATTCTTACTTAACAGAGTTCTTAGGTAAAACTAACTAAAATATTTCCTGACTCTGTGTTGTTCAGGAATAAATAGCACAGAGGCTTAAAAATACATGGCTAAAATAGATGGTCTTCAAATAAAACTTTGCTGTGTACTTCAGTTCAGCTGCTCTTCCACACAAACCTGTTAACTATTTCTGGGTTCAGTAAAATGTATTCAGTGACTCACAAGGGTAAGTTTGTGAGAGAGAAAGTTAAGTCTTTTGGTATGGTCCACATTTCTGTCAAGAAATCTTAGATGAACAGGGTGCTTGTCATCTAGACCTAAAACATTAAATTACTATCCAATATGGGATATGCAATCGTGTTTCTGCTGCAGAAAGGCCAAATCTCACCTACTGAGGATTGTTCCTAGAAAAATTGAGATGAACTGTCCCTACACCTGTCTACTGAGCACTGTTAACATTTTCTACAGAGTTTATGAGCCAGAAGAATGAAGAAAATGCTGACCTAGTTTATTAATTGTCTAGCACTACAAGGTTAAGTCTAAACAGAGTTGGTCAAACTAGAGTTCTAGTGTTTCTGCAGAGTGTTGCGGGTCATAAAACCCAGTGAGGAAAGTGGCATTGAATTGGTCCCATTTTTTTACTATCTAGCACTTTCTAACAACATCATCTGCTAATACACAGGACACACTGCAGCGTATTAGCAGTCAGGAAAGACTCTCAGAGTGTAGCAAATGTGCTTTATACAGGTAATAGGGACCAGACATTAGAAGCAATGCTTATGTCAAACATCAGTATAAAGCCAGTTAAACCGTTCCTATGCCTGTGGTATAGGCCAGTAGAAGAAGCTGAACAGAGACTAAAAGTAAGTGTCTTAAGCTGAGATGATCATCCTGAGAAGCACTTACAATATATGCATTTAAGCATCAGACTGTGGGGAAGACCATATCAGCGTGTTGCAGGGAGACACAATGTGTATTTCTGCAGGCTTGGAGCCTACATTGCATGAAGTACTTTTCAGCCACAGCTGAAGCCAAGATTTGGTCCATGTCTTTAAGATGTGAAAAGGAAATTACAGAAAATTTCTCTGTGAAACCTTTCCCTTTTTTATGTACCTTAATACTGTCACATGTTGCTTTCTCAAGGAATCACATTATACTTCTCTTCACATTATACTTTTATAAAAAATGAGGGCAATTAATCACCCATCTTCCACAGGAAATGTGAAAATTGAATAATGAATGATAAGTTGAAAGAGTGGTTCTTCACCCCCAGGCAGCTTTGGGCATCTCTGTGTTTTCACTTTATTTTTGCCTGTTCTGTATGTGTTTCATTTTGTACATAGTTTTCCTCCTGTCTGGATAACTAAATTTCATAACTCATTCTGGTTACCTGAGGTGGTTCAAAAACTATTCAAAGGAGTAAGGACCTCAGAAATAAAGCTGTCTTCTGACCGCCTAGCCTTCTGCTGGCACACGCTTCTCACAGCTGCAGTGGGGGATGGAGTTTCAGATTTCTCTGCTTTGCATAGAATCATAGAACGATCTGGGTTGGAAGGGACCTTAAATATCATCTAGTCCCAGCTTCCCTGCTGTTAGCAGGAACACCTTCCACTAGACCAGGTTGCTCAAAGCCCCAACCAGCCTGGGTTTGAACACTTCCAGAGATGAGGCATCCACAACTTCCCTGGGCAACCTGTTCCAGTGCCTCACCACTCTCATAGTGAAGTGTTTCTTTCTAATATCCAATCTAAACCCCACCTCTCTCAGTTTAAAGCCATTCCCCCTTGTCCTATCACTACATGACCTTGTAAAAAGTTTGTCTCCAGCTCTCTTACAGGCCCCCTCTATGTACTGCAAGGTGCTATAAGGTCTCCCCAGAGCCTTCTCTTCTCCAGGCAGAACAGCCCAACTCTCTCAGTTTTGTCTTCATAGGATAGGTACTCCAGCCCTCTGATCATCTTCGTGGCCCTGCTCTGGACTTGCTTCAACAGGTCTGTGACCTTCTTATGTTGGGTACCTCAGGGCTGGATGCAGCACTCCAGGTGGGGTCTCATGAGAGCAGAGTAGAGGGGCAGAATCACCACCCTCAACCTCTTGGCCACATTGCTTTTGATGTAGCCCAGGATACAGTTGGCTTTCTGGACTGCAGGCACACATTACCTGGTTGTGTTGAGCTTCTTGTCAACTAGCACCCCCAAGTCCTTCTCCTCAGGGCCACTCTCAGTCACTTCTCCCCCGGCCATATTTTTGCTTGGGATTGCCTTGACCCATGTGCAGGACTTTACACTTGGCGTTGTAGAACTTCATGAGGTTCACACAGGCCCACCTCTCAAGCCTCTCAAGATCCCTCTGGATGCCATCCCTTCCCTCCAGTGTGTCAACTGCACTACACAACTTGGGGTCATCAGCAAACTTGCCAACAGTGCACTCAATCCCACTGTCTCTGTCACCAACAAAGATGTTAAATGGCACCAACACCTGAGGAATGTCACTCGTTACCGATCTCCACTTGGACATTGAACCATTGACAGCCACTTCTTGAGTGCAATCATCCAGTCAATTCTTTATCCACCAATTGGTCCATCCATTAAATCCGTGTTTCTCCAATTCAGAGACAAGGATGTTGCATGGGACAATGTCAGCTGTTTTCTGCAAGTCCAGATTCTTTCATGTATTTGAAGAGGCTCCTGTTTTGATTTGGGAAGGCGCTGACAGGTGCTGTGTCCTTCACACATGAAATACTTAATTTTATTCCTGGAGCAGTGGGATAATGAGCAATCACCCACATCCAAAGAACCTGAGAGATATCTACTTCCTTCACTGTCTGAGGCTACGTGGTCTGTACCTGATGCTCCTCAGCCTCTGCACAACATAATGGGTTTAAAAAGGCTCATGCAAATGTTTCCTATGGAGGAATTCCTCGCAGTGGCTTCCATGGCCCACTTTGTCTTCTCTGCCTGTTGCCTTATCTGGATTTCTATAGATCACAGACAGACACAAACACCAGTTCTCCCACCTTCCCCCTGCAATGGCCCTGAATCACCACTACGCAATATTTTGCCTGCAGGCCACTGTGAAACTGGGGCGATGCAGCAGAGGCCTGGAGCCTGCTGTGTTAAATGGAGAGGCGTATTTATCTGGGGTGAAACTAGACTTGGTTTGCTGACTAAGTTAGTCAAGTCAGAGATCTGGCACTTTGTACTGCTGCAAGGATTGCTGAAGTACAAAGTTTGTCGAGACTTATGAAATGGAAATGTCCAGTGGCTAATCTGATGATAGCCACTGATATATCCAGCTGCTGATCACTACAGAGAGGACAGCGAAGGTCCAAACGGTCATGTGCAACTAACAGGGTTGTTTTGAGGTGATTTTGAGTCTCCCTCAGCTGCCAATGTTTTATTATTGTGACCAGTCCAGCTTTCCAAGGTTACTATAATGTACGCTCTGGATATTCATCCGTTAAAAATGCTAAAACATTCGAGAAATGGTCATTAATCTTGAAATTGTCAGACAAATTATTTTCAATGAGCCCTGATGGCTCATGCACTGGAAGCCTTGGAGGGCACTTGAATTAAGTTTAATCAATAGGTACATATGGTATTGGATGCATCCAGGTAATTTGTCATCCAGGAACTTGAAATGAATGTGCAGTGTTACACTTTATTGGGAGTCACAGTAGTGACACTAATGAATATACAAAACCCAGCAGTAGCAGGAAGAGCTGTTCAACTTTGCAGCATTGGAACTATTTTTAAATGGGATTTTCAATAAAAATCTTTCCCCTTAAAAAAAAAAAAAAAAGAAGAGGGGAAAAAACCCAACAGACATCCTCTGTTTTCTGCAGAACCATGTTGGCTCCTAAATTGGAAAAAAAGGAACTTTTTTTGGCTGAGAAACAAAATATGTCATCTGGAGAAGCTGAGACGATGTGTCACCCTGCAACCCTACTCCCCTCTCAGGGCTGTGCTCCATGCCTATTTATCAGTGCCTACTGATGCACTACTGCAGACTGCAGACATAGCTGTAGCATTTCCACATTTCCCAAATCTACCACTTGTCAAATGGTGAGAAGAGTCACCAGTGTTACATTGTGATGGTCTGAGATTTAGGGCCAGGGGCTTTTTTCTTTGGTCCTCCTTTTAAGATCCTTTATGGGAAGGGACTGTTAGCTCTCAAATACTATTACTTAACATTCAATATTAATTATGAATTATATAATGCATTTTATTCAGACGCTCAAGCTCTGTCATTTCAGTTGCAAACAATGCAGCTTTTCACCATTGCTAGCACTAATTTTCTGCTTTATTCTTTGTGTACTCCTGATCCCTCCTGTCAGCAGATGTGAAACAAGAAAATTCCAAATCAATCAAAAGGAGATACTTTCTGTTAATTTTCTTTTTAGCATAATCTCATGATTCTCCTGAGTTACTCATACTAAGAGACCTGACATATTTTGCATTTCTTGCAAGTTCAGACTTGTTTTTCTTTGTACCACATTTGGTCATGCAGTTGACCCACTGCACCAGCTTTGTCCTGAAAGGCTGCAGTGTGGTCGCTATGGAAGGCTGCTTTAAAACTATTGGTAATTAGCTGCTTAGGTTATAACCATTGTACCACCACATACCCTGAATGTTCATCATTTTGGGACCAAATAAAATATTTACCAAGTGCTATATAAAGACAGATAGGAGGAATTATTTGGGTTGTTTTGACTGTGTTTTCCCATTTTATTCTAGTTATTAATAGTTTCTGTCCTCTCATCCTGTCATCCATGAACACAGCCTTCATATTTGTCCTCCTCATCACACTTTTGTCTTTGCCACAGTCCTGAGATGCTTGGGGATACCTGCAAGACTCATCACCAACTACTCTTCTGCCCATGATAACAATGCCAATTTACGGTTGGACTTCTTTCTGGATGAGGAAGGAAAAGTGGACACCAAACTTACAAAAGACTCTGTCTGGTGAGTCTTCCTGGAAAATGCCTTTAATGTGTCAATGATATAAGTAGTAAAAAACATGATGGCAATGCCTATGTTTTATTTATTTCTCTGTGCATTGAAGAACACTGCTAGTTTATGTAAAACAGAATGAATGGATTGTTAGTGGGCTGACTAATATGAAGTGCTTGTTGAGTAAGCAAACCCTGGGGGATCCTGCTAGTACTGTTACCATACAGTGTATGTTTAAGCACACCAGAGGAGAGCTGGAATGGGCTGGTGTTCCTTCGGGCCAAGCTATTTCTAAAAATGGAAAGGGGTACGATGGGCACTTCCATCCTTCTGGAGCCAGGCTCAAAGGTGTACCTCAATCTATATGGAAAAATATTCTTCTTGTTTTGCCTGTTCCCAGTTTCCACATTTATAGACTGGTTTTACGTTGTGTACATGCAATTGTTGTTGCATAGGTACCTTCCAAAATAAATCCAGTTCAGCTTAAAAAGTGAAACAAGTTAAGGTATCGTACAAGATACTGAAATTCTATCACCAGATTTATAAGAAAACTCCCTAGGACCAATAAATAGAGTTTACACATTCTTTTGCAGAAGGCAGTCCTCTAACTGGCTTTTCAAATTCTTACTGTCTGTTGTCTGACAGGAGAAGTGTAGCATTTATTGATTGTATGCTCTGTGTGGGTTATTGGCCCTCAAGCCCCTCCTCCTCAGAGTGAAGCAGTGAATATGACCTCTATATTCTTATATTCAGGAGATACTCATCCTATTCAATGTTAATATACTTGATTTGTGTCAATGATATCTTCAATCATTAGCATAGCTGCTCATCAGCATGCTTCATTAATCTATGGAAGTCTTTATATTAAAACTGTAATAAACCCATTATGTGGTGGAGGAAATGACTGAACCTGTTATTGTAACCTCTTTTATGTGATTTCCATAATCAAGAGGAAATCTAAGGAAAACAATTAAGTTCATTTACATCTGAAGCTTGTATCACAGCATCACAGAGTAGTTGAGACTGGAAGGGACCCATGGAAGTCATACAGTCCTGCTCACAGCAGGGTTAGCTAGAGCTGGTTGCTTAGGGCCATATCTAGTTGGGCTTTGAGTATCTCCAAGGATGGATACTCCACAACTTCTCTGGGAAACAGATGCCAGGGCTCAACCATTCTCACAGTAAAAAAGTGTTTCCTGATCTTCAGACAAAATTTTCTGTGTTTCAGTATGTGCCTGTTGCTTCTTGTCCTGTCACTGGGCTGCTGAGAAGAGTCTGGCTCTGTCTTCTTTCCCTCAACTCCCTAATCCAGCATTTATATGCATGGATAAGGTCCTATTGAGCCCTCTCATCTTCAGGCTGAACAGTCTCAGCTGCTTTACCTTCTCCTTGTGTGCAGTCTCTGTTGTATCAGCTATTGCTTCCAGTTTTCTATATCAGCAAATTTGCTGAGGGTGCAGTGGGTCTTGTAATCCAAGTCATCAATGAAGCTGTTAAATAGTACTGGACCCTGTATTGACCTCTGGGGTACACAACTAATGTCTAGGCTCCAGCTGGAGTTCACACCACTAATCACAACCTTCTGATCCCAGCAGTTCAACCAGTTTTCAGTGTATTTTACTGTCCACTTGTCTAGCCTATAGTTCAAGGGTTGGTCTATGAGAATGTTCTAGAAGATGGTGCTAAAGTCAAAAGGATCAATCTCCATGCATTCTTCTCCCCTTGTCCTTTCAGTCATTCACTTCATCAGTGAAAGCTATCAGGTTTGTCAGGCTGCCTGTAAACCTGGCTGCCTGTAAATCCATGCTGACTACTGCCAATTACCTAGTCCTTAATATGTTTGGAAATGTTTTCCAGAACTTGCTCTATAACCTTGCCAGGGCTCAAGGTGAAGCTCACAAGTCTGTAGCTCCCTGGATACTCCTTCTTCCCTTTCTCGAAGAATGGAGTGATATTCGTTTCCTTCCAGTCCTCAGGAACCTCCTCCAATTGCGATGATCTTTCAAAGATAGATATGAGTTGTCTTACAGTGACATTGGCCAGCTCCCTCAGCATTTTTGGGTTCATTCCATCAGATGCATTGGACTTGTGTGTATCCAGTGTGTTTAACTAGTTCTAACTTGTTACTCATCTACAGATGGTAAGTTTTTTTTACTCCGAGCTTTCACATTGGTTGTGGGGGCTGTGATTGCTGAAGGCAAACCTTAGCAGTAAAAACCAAGGTAAAGAAGACATTGAATATTTTGGTCTTCTCTTAATGCTTTGTCAGCAGGTCACCTGCCCTGTTCAGCAGCAGCCCCGCATTTTCTGTAGTCTTCCTTTTGATACTGATGTACTTGTCTTTCTTACTGCTGTTCACGTTTCTTGGCATACTCTGTTTGATCTGTATTTTGGCTTTCCTAAAGCTGTCCCTGCATGCTCAATACAGTGACTCTGTATTCCTTCTGGTCACTTCCCCCTCTTTCTTAGCACCTTTTTTTTTAAATGTTTGAGTTTAACTGGGACCACCTTGTGGACTTGTACCACTTTTGGTTGATTTCCTGCACACAAGGATGGATGATTCCTAAGCTTGGAGGAGATGACCCTTGAAAAACAACCAGCTCTCCTGGATCCATCTTCTACCCAGAACTACCTCCCATGGGATTCTTCCAAGCAAGACCTTAAACAGGTCTTAGCCTATTCTCCTGAAATCCAGAGCTGTGGTCCTGCTATTTGCCTTGTTTCCTCCTCTTAGGATCCTTTACATCTGGTCTATGAGACAGCAGGACCTCAGTACGTCTCATGGGGCTAGTCCTTCTATGGCTCAGAGAGCTGAAACCTCCTCTGCCTATAAATGGTGTGAAACAAGACTTAGTGACTGGCTGCTTCACTGCTCAGTCCATACACACCCAGTAAGGGATCATTGCTATGCTTCAGAATTTTCACTGTCTCATCTCTTCTTCTCTCCTTCTCCTAACCTAGTGTATATAACACCTCTCACTCACTTTCGACATTTCCTTTTACTTCCCTACATCTCTTTTTCCCAGTTGTTTCCTAAGACTTCTTAATTCAATCCTGTTTTTTTCAATTCTTTTGGGACAGGGTCAGATCATCCACAATCATCCTAGCTCCACTGAAATCCATACGCACCTTTACACTAGCATTTCATCCTCTCATCCCACATTTGCTTTTCTTTGGCTTGAATACTTTTTGAACCACCTTGTTCATCCTTTTATCCACTTGGTGCATTTATTAGTACATGGTGCACATAACCCTTTGGGCACAACTTAATATATATACCTCTTTTCATTTCTCCTCTGTGTCCTTTCTTTTCATTACTCTGTAACACTCCATGGTAGCCCACATGCCGACTTTTATTGGCTTGTGTCTTAACCTTGATTTTATTTTTAATGTCTATTTTATTTCTTTTTTTAAGAGGACAAGCTCAAGGTATTTATAATGGTTTTTTTAAATGCATTTCTCAATTTTATTTATAATCTCCTGAAAACTGGAAGCAAAGCTCTTTTTCTCTATTAATATATCATTTCTATTGTACTTGTACTCCAGCCTTGTACTGCTGAAGCGGATCTATCTTCAGGTTTTAAATACTCTCAGACTTCAGGGATATTTGGAGCCAGAATTTTTAGTCCAATCAATCTCAGTGTGGGGCTCCCTCTGAATGTTATTTGACATTTATTTATTTTTATTAAAAATCATTTTCTCCCTCAGGATAGGAAACAACAACACCACCAACAAAACACGTATACAAAATTACACAGACTTTGCAAAAAGTTATTTTTATAAAGCTGGCCGGATTTGGGCCCATCAGTACTGTCTCTGTCCCCTTACTTTGTTCTCCTTGTCTTTCTTAATGATGATATAAAGACACTTATAGAATATTTCTTTTGGATGGGAATCAAGACTCTCTCCTACTGTGAGGTCCAAGTAGATCAACATCAGTACCTCAACAGAAACTTGCTTGATGTCACCCCACCCATGCCCAGGCCTGTGCAGAAAGCCTTTCTGAGACCTCTGCTTTCCTATTCACTTCCAGATACCTTTGCTCTAATTTCTCAACAATGTTATCAGTGCCCCTCTCGACCTCAATGCCTGAACCTGTTAGCTAGTAAAAGGACAGCAGCTTTTTCCAGCATGTGCCTGTCCCATAAACAGTATGAACTGCCCTTCTTGAACTGTCTTCCAGGCATAAAACCCACCTGGTCATCTTTTATTAATTTCCCCATTGCTTTGTTTAGTCTATTTGTAATTATCTCTGTAAATATTTAATGGTCACTACATTGATCTGTATTGCCATTCTTGCTTTCTTTAATGTCTCAGGCTTGCTGTAGAATACAAGAATTACAGGATCAGTTTAACAAATTATGGTTGCAGAGCCACCTCTTCAACTATGCTCACTTCTACTAAAGAAGTTTCTGCTACGTTTTGGAGAAGCAAATGTCCCCTCATCCCTACTCTTCTTAATGTTGACTGTTTTACAAGAAATGTCTTTCTGTCCATTCACATTTGATATCCTAAAGTTTGTTGTTTGCATGGCAGCAGACCTAAAGAAATTGCCATTCTGTTGTGTCCAGCACTACACCAACAGAAACCAGAAAGAAAGGTCCTGTCCCTAAGATGAATATAGAAAAAAATATAGAAAAAGCTGCATTGCCTAATTACAGAATTGAAGTAGATCTGCCATTTTCCATGCTGTTAAACCCAACCCCTTGCTTTTATCATCTTTCCCTTCTGCTCTTCAGGTTCTTCTTTTGCAGAACACAAAGCCAAAGACACATCTGACTGATTCAAAGTGAACCAGTAAAGGCTTCGCGGCAGGGATTGGCTTTCTCACATGTTGGCATAGCAGTATTCAAATACTCACCTACCATGAAGTGCCATCCCATCCTCTGGTAGCCCTCAGCAAAGCTCTGTGAGCATGATTCAGCACTGCCTGCTCTCAGCAGCATCAAAAATTCTCTGTGTGTGTGTCATTTTCCTTGAATAATTCCTTTTTCTGTAGTGCTGCTTCATTAACTCTCCTAACTGACAAGTTTTACCCTGATCCAAGCTTTCATTTCCACTTTGAAATGCCTTGTTAGACAAGCCTCAGATCCTTCTGACTCCATGGCTGGTTTTCACGTATTATTAATGGCATGGTCAGAGTTTAACAATCCACATTTTGGTTGCTAATATCATTGCGTGTACTAGGGGCTATATCAGCAGCTGTACAGATGTAATTTTATTCAGAACTGCTGTAGGATATATATAATTTGCAAGCAAAATTGTGCCTTTCTCTATTCCTTCCTTCTTTTATTTTTTTGCAGAAGTAAAATTCAAACCCTTTGCTGGCTTTACTACAAGACCCTTTTCCTAGATCTTCTTGCTTGTGTTCTCCCTTGAGCACCAGTATCATTGCAGAAAGTTACTGTTTCATCTTTGAAACATCCTGGGTAGACTGTGATGGTGCTGTGGTGCTTTTTTCTTTTCCTGAGCACCCAGCCAGGTGAGAGCATATCAAGCCTGAGCACCTAGATGAACCACTTGCAGAATTTCACCTTTCAGCATACTGTCCTGGGCCCTAAAGGCAAGACTTGGCCCACAGTGGTTCTAGGTGGGTTTTATGAAAAACTGTGTGTTTCAGGACAATGCCCTCATTGGCAAGACACACTGGGAAAACCTTATAAGGAACACACAGTGAGAATAGTCTTAGAAAGGCTATGCATGGTCTTTTTCTCAACCAACATGGAAAAGCTAAGCATGGTTTTTTTGAGCCATGAAAACTGCACACTGCACGTCATGGGGTAAGAGATGCCCAAGCTTCGGTCTTAATAATTATAAACCAGACTGTGCTTCATTGGCTTGAAGATTCGAAGTTTGCAGGCAGATTGAAGTGGAGGTGTCTGGCTGGAAAAGGATTCTGGTTTGTGTAGCTCTACATCTACCCCAACAGTCTCCAAACACTGGCATATTTTCTGAGACATTCACATTCAGAACACATTAGAAGACGTAAAAAAGCTTCTTCAACTTGCAGTGAAGAAACTACAGTGAAGGATTGTGAATTTCAGATTTTTACCAATAGGTATCAATCTTTTAGACCTAAAAACCTGTTCTCTTACAAGAGTCAACTAGTTTGTCCTTGAATTGGCAAACTTTGTTATTGAAAAAATGGCAGGGCATAAATACACAGGTTTGTTTGGTCTGTATGCTTCTTTTCAATAATTTAATATTTTGATCCCATCTCTTGTCTAAGGAATTATCATTGCTGGAATGAAGCTTGGATGACCAGACCTGATCTTCCTGTTGGTTTTGGAGGATGGCAGGTTGTTGACGGGACACCTCAAGAAACCAGTGATGGTAATATTGTTGAAGCCCTCCTTAGCTCACTTTCTAATGTTTGGGTTCTTTGTGGCAAAGAATGAGCTGATGATAGCTGAGCCAGTGGCACCATATGGCCAGTGACAACATCTTGAACCAGATTAACCACAGTCACCTGTGCTCAGAGCCTTATCCTGATATGTTTTGAGCTCTAAAAGAAATCTGTCCTTATTATAACACTGATCATGATGTATGGGCATAAAGTCCTGCATGACAAAGGTCCTGCTTGGTACAGAAGAGATGTTATCCTGTTGCCAAAGATGGCTTCAAAAATTTTAGAGCATCTATACAAGATCCTGATCAAATTAGTTCTCCTTCATTTTATGCAGCCCTAGCTAAACTTCCTGAGCAGACAGTAGTCAGGAGAGAAAAAGTGAAAAGCCACTGCTATTTCTTCCCAGTCCTTAATTTTCCAGGCCTTAAAATACATGCTTCGCAAATTTGCAGTGAGATCTTTCTCAACCTGTGGTGTAACTGAGTCGTCCCAAAAGTATCTGCTTTAACCAAAATCAGCTATAAGTGTGTTTCAAGTACTTGAGACTTACAGTGGACTTTATGGTGCCATTAAAGGTACTGAACCATGAGGCTGTTCCACACTTGAGTATGTGCTGTCTAGAGGGCTGGTAACAGAAATTAAGCTTCTTGTTTCTTGATCATAGTTCCTGTAAACTATTAAAAGAGTAAGCTAAACCCCAAGAATTCCTTTTCTTTGAGAAAATATAGCATTTTGATGTGTTTTTAATTAATTTAGTCTCTGATATTATCTCTCTTCTCCCCATAGGCATGTACAGGTGTGGTCCAGCTTCAGTTCAAGCCATTAAACATGGTCATGTTTGCTTCCAATTTGATGCTCCTTTTGTCTATGCTGAGGTATATACATGAAAATTTTTATTGCAATGAATGATATCAGTGAGACCGAAGTGAGACAGAAAATAGGGCTCCACCACCATTTATGGATTGAGAAGTTACTTCACGTATGCTTCATATGACAGAACAATCTCATCATTATATTTTGACATGCAGGCCAGTAGGTGTGATATGGCTCTAATGAATGACAGAGATTTCTCTGATCTCTGCTCACCAATGTAATAAGCAGAAAAAGCTACTCTGACACAATTGGAACTTCAGGCTATGGTCATTTTTCCTTCCAAGGTTCAGCTATGCTGGCAAATGGGTTACTAGCTCTAGCTGCTCATCTTTGTTCACCACGTTCCTTTTGGCTGCTATGGGTAATGGAGAGTTCACACAGGTGATCTGACTGACAGATCTGAGAGGGTAATATCTCAGTAAGGAGCTAGAGAGCCTGGTCTGGAGTTTTAATCTCTTGCATCACCAGAGATGGTGTGCCTAGAATTACAGCAGCTGCAGGACATGTTTCTCTCTAATTGAATTGTATATAGCTTAGGACAGAAAAGAATAAAGTTATTTTATCTATTAAGCATTCCCGTCTTTATTTCTAAAGCTTCTTGGTACAAGAAATGTGTTATCATGTTCCCCAAATTTATATCTCTCTAGCCTACTCCACTTTACACTCTCTGTTCTTCTGAAGCTGTGGATAGTAAAATGCATCTTAGCATAGGACTACTTTTAAACATGAAACTTCAATGTGGGTAACCAATGAACTGTCAAGTCAACGTGTCATTGTTTTGAGGTGAGATAGGCTAACATCTGTACCTCTCTCTACTTCCATGTATCTCAGTCTTTTTTCATTTAATTTCATAGGTGAATAGTGACATTATTTTCTCAAGAATGGAGAAAAACGGAACCCAAGTGATAGAAAAAATTGACACAACCCATATTGGGCAGTTGATTGTGACCAAGGAAGTTGGAGGTGATGGAATGGTGGAGATTACTGAGGAGTACAAGTTCCGAGAAGGTAACCTGAAATGGGGTGGGACCATACCAGTGTACATGTACCTTGGTCAGATCTTGCATGATGGATTTGCAAACGTCTGGCACCAAGGGATCTTCATGAGAAGGTGCGAAAGTGCCCTCTGGAACTCTTAATTTGTAAGTCCATCCCAGAAACACTGTGGACGCCTTGATCACAAGGCACAAAGAGAGCACAAACTTTGCCACTCAGAAATGCTTTGTACTGAGTAAGCTGTTGTCATGGAGCAACTCAAAGCATTCAAAACAATTCAAGGTTTTCTTTTCTGTACAGCTGTTTAGGCACTTCTTACTCAGGCCAGATGTTTGCAAAGAGTAAATCAATGTGGCCATATTGATAGGAATTCAGCTGCACCAATTTGTCCAACATGGCTTAAATACCAACTCACTTGGAAGTGTGAAGTTCTCTTAATAATAACATTACCCCAGGAAGGTTCGCTGTCCTCATTCAGTCATTTCAGCCACTACAATTTATGGAAAATGCACCCTTCTAAACAGTAGGTGGGCTAATGCAGTATTCCTGTTTCTTTTCTAAATCTGATATTCATTTATTTCTAGGCTCAGATGAGGAGAGACTGGCTCTTGAGACTGCTGTGATGTATGGAGTTAAAAAGCAAACTACCCGAGATACCACGTATCAGCCACAAACAGATATTGACATGGACTTCCAAGTGCAAAAGGCAGTCCTTGGCAATGACTTTAAAGTCACTATAACTTTCAGGAACAGAAGTCGCAACTCCTACACTGCTACCACCTACCTTTCAGGCAACATAGTGTTTTATACAGGAGTCCTAAAAAGTGAATTCAAGAAGCACTCTTTCAGTGCAAAACTGGAACCCTCTTCATGTAAGCCTTGCATAGTTGTTTTCAAAACTGCTAGCTTTTTTTCTGTCTTATTAACTGTCACCAATGCTTTTACCCATGGTAGAGGCAATTCTAGTAGCTAGAGGTAGGATATTGTATTTGGTATCAGAAGGTTCTACTCCTAGCTCTGGCCCATATGTCGTGGTCATTTAGAGCTGAGGCTGTTTTCTTCAGGTTATTGCTCTCTTACACCAAGCCTCATGTCTGGGAATTGTTTATTTTTCTTATTTAGTACAAAAGAAAGCAAAGGAGCACAGATATTAAGCTGCAAGTTGTTGTTTTTCATACCTTTATTCTCCTAACAGCATCTTAGCGGGAGAAGGAGAAGGTCTGGTTCTACAGGGTATCATATACAGAGACAAAAAAGTGAATACTTCATCTTACCTGGTAGAAGCTGACAAGCTCTGAGTAGATTCAAGTGGATATCTGGCTTTGGAGGACTAGGTGGTTCAGGATTTTGTATTTACAGTGATCTATAAAGTTTATATGTAACTAAAATGTGTCATTATAGAGGAGGGACATCTGTCAGCTGGGGAGGAAGAACACCAGAGGTGAGTTATCTTTACAGAGACAGCATTTACTTTTCCTAGTGCCCTCTGAACTGCAGTAGGGACAGCCTGCCTCCCCCTTCTCATCAGAAAAGTGGTTCCTGGCAGGCTAGCTCAGGAAGCTGAAAGCAGTATTTTGCACTCCTCAAAGTAGGGGAGCGGGACGTTCTCCTTTTTTAATTTGCACATAACTAACCTATTTCCTGTCAGCTGTCACAGCTCCAGTCAGAAAACAGCAAGGACTGAAGTCCTATCAAGCAGGCTGGCTGTAGATCCTTGGTTTCTCTAGCAACAAGTGACTGCCAATCAATTGTTCTCCTGACAGGCTTGTGTCCTTGGTCAGTGCCTTCAGATCAGCAGAAGTGATGAAAATGTCCTCTTATGAGGCTAAGTCAGAGGATCTTCCACTTGAGTTTGCTGCTGAGACTGTCAGGAGCAATGATTTTTCCTTCTTGACACTGCTACTGGGCAAAAGCAATCTTTCTGAGCACAGCAGGAGTGGCGGGACTTTGGGAGCCCGAAGGATGGGCCTCCTGATCTGGGTCTACTGCTGGATCACAGCAACCCTAGCTGACCTCTGACCTTTCTCATCTGTCTTGTCGACCTCATCCCAGCCCAAGGGACACTGTGAGCCCTCTTTCCTCAGTTTTCCTTGGAGTTTTGTCTCAGTGAGAAGCCTCCATGGGACCACAGTTCCTGGCATGCCTTGAAAAAAATATCCTCTTTCTTCCTCACTTTGAGCATCATCTAAAACTGCATGTTTTATTTGGAGCCAATTAATCTCCATAAAGTAGAAGTCCACTTTATAGGGATCTACAGGGGAAGGTTAATAAAACATCTACCTCCGATCTGTAACAAAACTCCGACAGCTGCTCACTGGTTCTTCTTAGCTCCCTGGGTCATTTGCAGGGGTTCTGGAAATGATCACTGGGTTGTTCCGACACAGCCTATCAAAACACAGTGGTTTATAGTGGTTTATAGTAGCTTACATCAGTTACTAAATATTTGATCTGAAATACTTCAAAACTTTGGGAGATTTGGCCAGGTACAGTAAAAAAATAATTTTCAATGGTCTTGGCTAAATGCTGTACCACTTCTTTGATGAGGAAAAATTCAGTCATCTTGTAGGAGAGGTGCAAATATCTACTACACTTTCTGGCTGTGATTTGTGCTTAGTTCCAGGACTTATTTATGTCTGCTCTTGCATCAAAAGTCTGTGTAACGTATTATTATCTAAAATACAGCTTCTGCAGTGCTTTGAGGCTCACCTATCTCCTCTTTGCAAGAAATTAAATGAATAGATGTTTAAGCATTCACTTAGCCCCTTAATTCATTTTTTCTAAGTTAAGTAAATGGTTTGTAAAAAGCTTCTTGAAATCATGCTGGAAACTCTGAATTGAATGATGGCGAGTGAACGCAGACTGGAAAGAGGCACCTGAGAGAACAGAACATGGATTTTTATGCATATGTACCAAGAGCACGTCCCCATCACTGCTTCTGGCCAATGAGACATTTTTTAAGGTATTCCCACCTTTCAAGGTGGAAATTAGCTTATACCTGAGCTACAGTCATTGACTTGTGGGGCACTTTGTCCTGCAATAGGACAAAAACCCCTCACAAATTACACCATCTCTGAAGGTGATACATGAAACTCAAGCATGAATTCTTTCTCCTTTGCCTCAGAAAGGAGTACGTGTGCAATCAGGAATAATGTCTGACCAGATGGGCAGTGCGAAGGGAGGCAGCATGGTTATTTCCAAGTGTATGAGAACATTCTGTCAGGGGTGTAATGGGAGAATACCTTCTGAGGCACTCAATCAGGATTTGTAGGCTTTGTTCATGGCAAGAAGCATGTGTGTATATATATATATGCTTTATATATACAGATATATATATGTAACAAAAACATTACAATACAATAAAGATGTGTCAAAGGCATTCTTCCAGCACATGCTGCTGAAAGTATGAAGACAATAAGTTTTCAAACAGGAAACGAATAAACGATTTTCAGAATAATGATTAAAAGAATCGTGTGGGTTGAAAATCTCTTTGAGGATTTGAATAGCTTAAACCTTCCAGTGCCTTCAAAGGTGCTCTCACATCTACTCAGTTATATTTAGTTTTCTCTGGTTTTTTTTGAAAGGCTGTAAGGCTCAATACTGTGTTTTCCTTGGGTTTCCCAGGTGCAGTAAGTGGTACTGGCAACTTACCAGCACAACCAGTACTAAGGAAATAAAAGTCTATTCTTTTTTTTCCTGTTGTGATTAAATTTAAACAGAAAAGGTTGTCTTTTCTTCCACTGCAAAGTAAATCTCTCTTAGATTGTAACTAATTTGTTTACTTATTTACTTCTCAGAAGAGAAATACCTTGCCTGATTTATAATTTACAGTTAAGGGCATTATGGGAAATTCTTTTACACAAGATAAAGAGTGAGAGGGAGGGAGCAGGAGCACATCAAGTAAATTTAAGGCTGGCCTAGTAAATCCAGGTCAGGTGGTCATCAAGGGAATAGCTTTGAAACCAAATCAAGGAACTGGTTTTGATGTGAGCAGATCAAAAGAGTAAAAAAGGGTGAATGTCATTTACCCAACTGAGTTCAATTATCTCAGTGTTTACAGTGTATGTCACAAATACAATACAAATAACAGACAACAGTAATCATCGTAGGTAACAGATGGGAGATCTCAATGTGTTTACTAGGGTTATAATGAATGTTTATAGAGACAAGAGCTTCACGTCTATATATTCTGCCTGGTCACTTTGTTAGCAGATCTGCCTCTCTGCATCACATTCTCACACCATTGTTGGCCTGGGAATTGCAGTTCAATATAGTTAAAATTAATGATTCCCTGCATATCAACTGTCTAGCCTATGGGGACTTGTTCCTTCCAATAATTTTTGTCAGGGAGCACGTGAAAGCTCTCTGGAGGGCATGCTAGTGACAGGAAGATCTTCTTGCTAAATTTTGCAGACAAGTCCAGTGTAGAACAAAGGCAGATATGCAGAGATGCCCTGGAGAGCAAGTGGTCTCTCATCTAGCCTGCATGGGCTCACAACCCCCAGTTGCTGCTCTGGTGGCATCTCTGTTCCAGGAATAGAGGCAAAAGAAGCACAGGAATGAAGTGAAAAAGCAAACATTTACAGGAGTTACGTTTAAAAGCTGTTTTGGGCCTTTATGCCCAGTAGATATGTATTGCCAGTCTTCCTTCTCACTTATTTTGTAGTAGTGCCTAGAAACTTTCAACAGTGACCTGAGCCCATGCTGAGGGTACTGGGCAGAGGCTGAGTATAAACCCTGTATAAACCTTTTTTCCAAGGCATTTACATAACTAGCACTGGCCATGATGGGGAGGAGCAATTAGTGATTAGACTGCTTCAGATGCCTTTTTTCTTTCCTGTTTCTCCCCTCAGCTAGCTCTTTCGATGTTGTGATCAAATCCAGTGAGTACATGAGTGATCTGCTGGAGCAAGCCTCCTTTCATTTCTTTGTGACTGCACGGATCAATGAAACGGGGAAGGTTCTGGCCATGCAGAAGGCGACCATCCTGGAAATTCCCACCCTGCGGATCAAGGTAGCTCAAGGTTGTGGTGGAAGTGAATGACCACCATGTTGCACGCAGGCTATTCTCTACAAGGCTGTCACGTTGACTTCTGGGATGGGGGAGTGTATGTGTGTGTGTGTGTGCACATTAGACTGTCAGTCTAACGTGGACCTTATAAAACAGCATCTGCCTGGAGTATATGAGGGTTTATAGGTATGTTATATATTGTATTGAGTATCCCTGCATTGAAGACGGAGGCTGACAGCAGCACTGGCAGTAAAGAGCTGAAATGATCTCAGTGGAGGAAGGAGGGGAAAAGATCTGAAAAAGCTGGAGAAACTCTAAGAGAGAGAACTCACTCAAGTCACTCAAGTCTTTAACTACTTCAAAAGTCTATTATATTTAAAGCACATAGAACAGAGGCCTCTTGCTGAAGAATGAAGAATGCTGCAGTTAAAGTGATTTTGCTTGGAGAGCTTCTGCAGGTATTGTGGAAAGTTTCTCCAAACTTGGATGGGCAGCATTGATTAGGGACAATGCTTTTTGGATTTCAGTGCTTTGCTGCCGCTCTGTGAATGTCAGTGGTGTTCCCTGAAAGCTGAAGCATTTCTACATGGTACCTATGAAAATGTAGAAGTGTAATGATTGTGATAGGACAAGGAGCCTATGTTGCACAGCAAAGACAGGGTTGAGACTTAGACTTCTCAATGTATAACTGAGCATGCAAACAAATTGTCTAATTTTCAAAAGCACCAAGCCTTCATCTGCTTTGAGTGTTGGAAACTGGATCTGCTTTTTTCAAATACTAAAAAGAAATTAAAATACCTATTCAGGAAGCATGAATGAGTGACCTTGTAAGAAATCTAAGTTTATGTACCTTTTCCCCTCTACATATTTATTTGAACCAATGTTCAGGTTTCCATGTAATAATGTATGTAGGAACTGCAGCTTCCTGCAGAAAAAGGCTTTTAAAAATGTAGATCAAAATTACAGTGAAGTTTGCAAAAAAATCCATTCCATTTTGTGGTCTTCAGAAATGTCACAGTGTTCTGATCAGATAATTTTATTTTAAAACAAAATATTTTTGGTCTACTGAGCATTCTAGAGAGGAGGTAAACAAGACAGACAAACGCTACTTCAAATAACTGTCTTCAATAGCCATATTTTAAATTTAAATATTCAATTCAATACTTAAACAGAACATCTTATACAGCATTTCAAATTTCAGCTTCCAAATAGTTTATCCTCCCTGCTGATATGTAGGAAGGATGTTTAGTATATAGGATAGGCTGTTGTCCAAGAACCATGTTTTCTCGTAAAAGTGAGTTTGTGTCTTCACTCTTTCTTTGTGATGTGTGAAAATATGCTGGAATTTTAATAGCTGAATTGTTTTAATTGTGTGTGTGCATGTGTATATATCTGTGTATTGATAGAGGAAACTTAGCTTTATTGCTTTTTAAAGAAATCTGAGAAAGTTTATCTCCCAAGTTTTCTTGTCAGATTTCTTCATTGAATGTGACTGACAGACTAGATTTCTTAATGTGAGAGTGAGAGAGAAGAATGAAAAAATGTATTTCCCCTCACATCTTTGAATACACCTTTGAGCTTTCTCTGTTGGTCTAAGGAGATTGTCAGACTTAACAGCTGAAGAAATTACACCACATTCTAATATAGCTTGAGAGCAGATTACAAAAATCAGCTCGGCAAATAGGTATCATGGTCTCAGTTGCATGTGTGGGACTTCAAGATGATTTTGAATCCCCTCCAAGTAACAGTGCTCTTAAATGGTCAGTTGAAACAAGGAGGATGTAAGATCTCTAATCGGACTAGGACTGATGCCAATGATGTCATTTGCAAATTCAGGTGCCCAAATGCTGTTGAGAGCTTAGCTGTATCCCCTCCTTTACTCCAGTCAGTGTATTAGTATTTGGTGCACAGTGATCCCTTAGACCAGAGTCTTTGCAGCTTTTTGCAGCTGTCATACTCCTATAAAAGAGCAATTTAAATTTATTGACAAGATACTTGTTCTTCTTAGTTGCCTTTCTCAAGGCCCTTCAAATCAGTTCATGGACCATGAACTGGGCTGACAGATCTGCCAGCCACCAGCTGAAAACCCATGCCTGAGCAAAACAAGCACACATATTCTGTGAGAAGTGCTGTATTTCCATGGGGAAAAAAACCCAAATCCCTACTCATGGAGCCTTTGTTTAAAACCACATTCATTTGGAGATGTTTTCCAGACAGCTGTACTACCGGCACTGATCCAAAGGGACAGACAGATCCCTTCAGCTATGTACTGTAATACACAAGGAAGTCAATGTGATCACTGTTCATTAGTCTCACAGTTTAATATTTTCCAGAGCAAAATGTGTTGCTTTTTTGCTTCCATAGGCGTTTGGAGGAAAACTGGCCCTCGTGTCTCTGTAGAGAACACATGCAGGGTTAGAAACCCTTCAGAGCATGAGAAGAGGTTACAAAGCAAGGGAAAGATGGGCACAACACTTTTGAGAGGTGCAGGCAATGTAGCCTGGTGTTTCTAATTTAGGATAGTAAGACCTGCCCTTCTTTTCTGGAGCATATGTCCTGAGCAGATCATGCTCTTCAGTGCTGGTGGGGAGCCTGAGCAGACCATGAACTTCAGTGCTTCAGGTCTCTTCATTTCAGTGGGGAGCCTGAGGAGTGGGGTAGAGTCTGGGAGAGAGGCCCCCTTAGCTGGACTCACCCTCTGCTGGACGTCAGCTCCAGAACTGTCAACATGTAGACTTCTGGTTTTCTATGGAAATGAGGGCCTGCCTCCTGACTGCCATGTAGCTTAGGGAAAATTGCAGTGGGTAGAAAAATGTGCAATGGTACCTGTGAGCTCATGCAACAATTTTCTTCTGACTAGTCTTTTTTGCCTCATGCTGTTTTGCTGGGTGCTCCATTGCCCTTCCTCTTCTGCCTTGCAAGTACTGCGTATTTAACCCTGCAGATTTCACTATGGGACATTTTGTTACTATCAGTTTGTGGAGAATTGTAATTTCCTTGTCTTGCAGACCAAAGGTGAGCTGGTAGCTGGTAAAGAAATGTCCGTGATTGTGGAATTCACCAATCCTCTGAAACAAACCTTGGAGAACGTCACACTCCGCCTCGAGGGACCTGGTGTTCTGAGAACGACAAAAAAGGAGTTCAGGTAGGGAAGAAAGCACAACTAGCTGGGAATTCATCCCCTGCTTACTCATGGGAGGAAGTTCACGAGACATCTAACTAATGCTGTGCTGAGTTATTTAATTCAAACACTCTCTCTGTACTTTAAAATTCAATGCACAGGGGAGCTATAGGCCTCAATAGTTGAAAGAGGTCAGGTTGTCCAGAAAAACAGCATTTCTTCTGTTCAGTACCATGGTTGGAGGAAAGGTAGTGATTGTGGGTAGTTGCTAGTGCAGCTGAAGTTTACTTTTTCGCTGTATTGCATTATTTTTAGCACTTGACAATAGCACCTACAAGCCGCTATCACAGCCGCTATCCTACACATGAAGTGTTTACTGCCACTCGCTCAGTATGTGCAAATCAAGTCCTGTGCTGCTTTTCAAAAAGGGCTTTTCTCTGCTCATGTTAATCATGATTATACAAGATGTTCAGGTACCTCAGATGATCTTTTCAAGCTTATGTCAAGATACAAAATGTGCGCTGGATGCAAAGCCTGCTGGCATAGCCGTGGTGTGTATGTGAGCACACAGCTGCCCCCCAGTAGCACCACTGCACAGGGCTGCCCTGGCACAGAGGAGCATTCCCAGCACAGGGTGCTCCCAGGCCTGAGGAAAAGGGAAACCACATTCATTTTTCTCAGTCACACCACATGCTGACACCGTGGTACCTGTATACTAAGCAAGTTGTTTCCTAAATTCTCTCTCCATTTGAGTGTTATAAGCTTAGCCAGTTCCAGGGTATATAATGGAGATCCTTGGAAAATTTTGCAGCCATTTGCTTTGGGCAGCCAAAGCAGTGTTATCTGTCATTACCTGAGCTGATGGTCCCCAGGTGTGTGCAAAATGAGTTTGAAAAATTGCCTGTGTTCAGGAGCTGCATAAATTGTCAGCATCCTCTGCAGCTGGTAGGGGAGGTCTGGGCCTGACTGCACGTGGGACAGGAATAAAAAGATCAAAACCAGCCTCCAGAGTGGAGCTGATAGAAAAATGACTGTGAAAGGGCATCATACTGTGCTTGCTTTGTGCACATGGTATGTCACAGGCACTGCTGAACATGACTCAGCACGGTCCACAGGAGTTACACAAGTTGAAGCAATAGCCTTCACTGCTGCCCAGCCATTCCCGCCCCCCTTGTTGTTCTGCATCCTTCTCAATCCAAAACCTGATGTGGGCTGCTCTAATTTTCAAGGATGCAAAAATTGTCAGGAGCATCAAAGGCACAGGAGTTAGGAAGAAAAATGACTCATGGAACAGACGTCATTTTCCTTTGTCACCATGTTTTCCTCTTTTCAGTAATGCCCTTGGCATAATTTAAAATGGAAATGGATCAACTTAGTCATTTTAAGATTTAACTTCTCTCAGATGAATGTAGGATGCAGGTGATACACACAGAGGACAGAGCAGGGGGCAGTTGTAGTTTATTTAAATAATAATCACATTTGTCTCCATGCATTCAAAGTGATAAATGGTTCTGGTGTGGTGATGGCTCAGCATATTATGCAGAACCATTCATCACTGAGTTCTCTCCCAGGAAAAATCAGATCAGGGTGGCTTTACTCCATTTGCAGGGAGAATTAAACACATTCTAGGCTTTCCCCATGCTTCCATCACTTCCCTGTTTATCAGGGACTGTCATATATGGAATGTAGCTTATTCCAGTTCTTTGTGGGGATAAGGCTTTTGACCTCTGTATTTTTAAGGTAGCTTTTCTGTATCACTTGTGTGACTACACAAAACATGTCGCATGTGATCCAGCAGATACCACATTATTCTGGGAATGTGGTAGCCTGGGGGCTTCAATTTTGACCATTCATAAAATCTATGTATAGATATAGATATTAATATTTAGCTATTAGCCTCAGACAAATGAGGAGCATGACATGAAAAAGCCTTTGGCAGCAGCAATCCCTACACGGGGCACAGTCTTTGCATGACAAATGAGAACTAACCAGGCCATGATGGATAGTGTTAAAAGGATTATAGCCAAGCATGCTTTCACACTAGCAGGTAAGTCATGTTGAGTGTTTCTACACATCAAAGCTCAGCTAGTATTAGCATTTGTAGAGAGAAGCAAGTTTTTTTAGAAATAGGACAGTAGAGAGACAGGAAAAGGTGGGTTTGGTTTCCCAGCACAGCTGTTGTCTTCCCGCACACATACACACACACACACACACACATATATATATATAAGTATATATATACACAGAGAGGATAGCACCATAAAACAAGGATAGAAGTGCCACCCTCTCTCACTGAAGCACTGTAAAGATGCAGCCCAAAAACCTTCATCCCTAGAGAATCTGGCCCCCTGCAACTGCTCAAGAAGTGTAGTCTGCACAGCAGACTTGTGTAATATCTTCTTCACTTTCCATACAGATAATCCCTTGCAGATAATTCCCATAAAATCTACATCTTAAAATATATTTAACCTTCTGCAGCAATTGAAGTCACTGCATTTTCATGCTACCGTTTTACTGGGCATCTGGTGGATGCAGGCAGGCCAGCCAAGGGGAACAGAATACCTCTCATTAATAACAAAGATGAAGAGAGGATAAACACCTTCTGGAAGCAGTCTGCACATGCTCTTACCAAAAATATGATCTTCCTTTACTTTTTTTCCCTAAAACTGGGTACATGCCCCAAGGTACCTATGAGTATATATGTAAAATGCAGTGCAGTGCCATGCTAAGCTAACCTCCAAGGAGCTAGAATACCTCTCGTTTTACCAGGGGAAGACTTCACTGAGACAAATATTCAGGTGGGAGGATTCCAGGCTAGCTCATTTAGAGCTAATTAAGGTTTCTTGTCCTGTGGCAGCTTGTGCTGAGACTGGGCAGTCATTTCTGTCCTGACCCTGGCATAGGATATGGAACCTGAGAACCAAATCCTATCAGATAAGAATTTTAAACAGTGACTGAGGTATAGGCTTACTTTGCTCTCACTTTGTTCAGTTGTTTGCATAATACTATAGTTGTATGAGATGAGAACAATGCCTAAATTTATAATCCTCTTATTTAATGATGAGGAAAAGAACATTCATTTTAATAAAGAGCTCCCCACAACACTACCTTCTGCACTGGTTCCTTTGGAGCAGTTGTATCCTGACACCCCCCAAACACAATCAATCAATCAATATCAGCCTTCAAAATCCTTGCACAGAACTTAATGAAGGCACTGAGAACATACAAAACCCCAATAACTTGAGGCTCTCCATGCATCTTAATCATAGCAAAAAATAGAAAATCAAAAGCAGTGCAGAATACAGTTGCTTTATAGTATGAGTTATCAAGAGTCATACATAACGTAAAATGTAAAATGCAAGAGTAACTGTTAACAGCAGGAGTCCCAAGAACACTTTTGCTTACTTGTAAGGACTTGAAGGAGTCATCTGAAGTGGCCAGTGAGGAGATCTGTTGATATTACAGCTGGCACAGGGTGGTTCAGAGCAGGAGCTGGCAGAGGGGTTCAACATCTCATCAGTGCTGCATTAGGCTTGCATGGAAATGCCCTGAACACTTCATAAAAAGAATTTGTTTAACCATTTAAGGAATCAGCAACAGGTTATAGGCTATAAAAAACAGAAAAAAATGGAATTATAAAATGGAAAAATATATGTTAGATATAAAGAAGGTCATTCTGAAGATGATGAAGAGACAGAAGTGACAGGAGGCAGAAGAAAATGGATTAATTTTGGAAATTTAAAGTTAGCCTGGAGGAAAGGCTAGAAAAGGCTTTGACAGAGTCAGTTATGAGAGGAATAGAAGACAGAGGGAGTAATTTATTGGACATTTATGAGACTGAGTGAAACATAAAAAAATTTGGGACGTGTTATACTATCCACCTTAAGCTTCTCTGTTGTGTGGCATGTTGAGAGCACTGGCCAACTGATCACAATATTGTAACTTTTCTTTTTTTCTGCAGGAGTATCCCAATGAATTCTACATTGACCTGGGAAGTAAAATGCATCCCAATGCGACCAGGGTTGCGAAAGCTGATTGCAAGCCTGAATTGTGATGCTTTGAGGCATGTGTATGGTGAGCTGAATGTCCAGATTCAGAAACCATGAACCAAGGTGCTGCCTTCTTCTCCCATTTAGCTGTATTTCAAAATATCATGGTAAGGGCGTAGCAGAGGAAGAGATGTAAATTTGCTTGGTGTTATATTGGTCATCCTTGCATTGAAAAAAAATTGATATAGAAAACTAATTGGCAAGGCTGGGGAGAGCATGAAAAAGCACCTGGATAGTGAATGATTTAAAATGTAATTAAAGGCAATTCTAGGTCATATTATTCCTATAGTTCACCTGTATTTATGGTCTTTTGCATTACTGCTTCAAGAGAATTTGAAAAGCTCCATTCAGCTCCATTCAGGTTTTAATTAAGGCCTGATATTTCACTGAAAAGGGAATAAAAAAAAAAAGAACCCAGTATTATAAATGCTTAGACTGAATTACACAACATTATGGTAGATCATTCAGGCTGCAATAGAAACAGGTATTTCTAGCTAAAGGGTCTGCTTTATCTTACAATGTAATAATGTTCAGGTTCATAGAGAGCTGGCTTTGCTGGAAGTATCTCAGGATGTGTTATCTCCAGAATATTCTCAGCCTCTTGTTTCCTCTTGCAGCTTCCCTATGCTTTTTCTCCTACTCTTTCATGTGTGCAGCCTCCCACACATACTCACTTCTGTATTCCATACCCTCATCCCACCCCGTGTGCTGTTGATATGCTGTTCCTCTTCTTTGCTTGGTGAAAATCCCTGCTCAGAATTCATCACACCAAACTTGCATTTCCTGGTGTATATGTGATACATATACTCTTGTGTATGATGTGTTCTCTCTTCTTCACCCTTTTCTGTCTTTTTTCCTCTCCTGAACCCACCCTGTAAACCCATTTCCCCTCATGAGCGTGTACTGGGGGTGTTCATCACCCCAGAGCAGTTCAGATTGGTAAATGAGGTGAAGAAGAGAGGAGTGGAGGGGGGACCCGAGAGTCTTCTCCTGCCAGTCCCACAACCCTAACAAATATCCTGCACTGGAGCTGGGGGTGAGTTTAAACTAAAAATCTGGAGAGGAGTTTAGATTAAAAAGTGCCTGAAAGTTCCTAGGAATCATGGCTACTTCAAAGTGAAGTCCTGTTACAAGAGTAACCCCAGAAATACATAGCTCAACTGGAAAAGGAATAAAGATGTATCCTGAGAGTCAGAAATTCCAGAAGCTGGATCTGCTTCCTGCCTTTCTCATGGCATATTCCTCTGTGAGGTGCAGGGGGGCCTCCTAAGGCATCGCTCCTCCCTTGAGGACCTTCTTGCCCAGAAGCTTCTCTTAATCTGTCATTTCCAGTAGTTTTCCATTCAGAGTACTGCTCCATACTAAGCCATGTACCCCATTATGCTAGGGCACCAGGGGTGGGGGTGGGTGTTCATTTCTCATCTTCCCTAAAATACTTTTTGGGATCTTTTTCCCACGAGACAAAGGTGCAACTACTCTCCACTGGGCACAGTCTGTAAGAGCATATCCTGTACTAACAGCACGGGTGAGCTAACTGAATTTCTAAAGAAGTCAAAAGGAACCTCTTGCTCTTTAAACACTGGGGGGTTATTGTACCATTTGGTGGTCTCAGTGAAAAGCTCCCTTGTTGCCACACATTGCCCACATTGCCTCCTGCAAAACCTGTGACCAGCTGTTAAAAATAAGCAAGTCCTGGAGGGGGGAGAACTGCAGGCTGTTATTTTACTAAAGTGTGTGGAACAAAGCAAAAATTCATAACACCTCGTATACTCAGGGAGTACCCTTGGATCCAGGAAAATCAGACTTTTTGGGGCTTTCATGTCAGGCCTGGGCACACTCTCATTTTATACAGCTTATGTGACCACATTAGAAACTTCGCAATGTCGAAGCCTCCCATATAAGTCCTCTGGGGTACAAGAGACTATTGTAAGTGCAAGGTGACAATCTATATTAAGTAATTATGCAGTTTTACCAGGGTCTACATCTTCTAATAAAATTATCCATTTGCTCTTGCATATAAACCTGCTTTCCATTCCAAACATTTTATAAATACAGTGTAATAAGAATTTAAAATAAAGTGTATCTGTTTGCACTTTTGTCTTGTGTTCTGTATTTTGAACAAATACTTCTTCCACCTAGTAGCACTATAGATACCAGCTGCTGCATTTTAATTGTAAAAATTAGAAAATTCACTTCTGAGCCATGCTAATAAAAGTGCTTTCTTTGCTGGTAATGAGAAAAACCTATATTTATTTAAATGTAAAAAAAAATTACAGGTTCAATTTAACCATTTTCCTTTGGTTTTCCTTCCATTTCAACAACTGACTACCTAATGCATTGGAAAAGGTGATAGTTTCCAGAGCATATCACTAGTGCCAGCAAAGAGAATCCCTAGATTTCTCTGGAAATTGCTTTAACAGGTCAGAGCCCATTAAGAGGCTAGTTTGCCCCTAATGAAACCTTACCTAATCCCAATTCTAAAGTGACATTTGCCAAGAAACGGGAAGTATTTTTATTCATAGTTTATAGAGGGGTATATTAAAACAAAAAGAAGTGATGGCTGGGAATAGAGACCAGGGATGTCAACAGACCTTGGCATCATCAACCTGCTCACTCTGTACAGAGTAGCTCACAAAAACCTAAGGACAAAATAAAGATAGCCTCTAAGATTTCAGCCTCTCATCAGCCTATGCATGGACTGTCACATGAATCATAAGCCAAACGTGCCTGAAGAATCAGTGAGTGCTTGTATCAGGGGTTAATTATGCTAATACTTTTGGTCTGTGTTTGGCCTTGCCACCTGTGAAAGTTAGTTACTCTTTCCCTGCCAAGTTATGGGAAAACAAGCACTGATAAACGGGAAAGTTGTCCTTGAAGAAAGCTTCTTGTATAAACTGTTTTAATTGTTGTTCTGTGATTGGCTAATTGTCCTCCAAGGTCACTTGAAGGAGAATTTGAGGAGGAGGAGGATGAAGTAGTGCCCCCAGACTCAATTAAGAAAGACCCCCCAAAAGTGCGTGAGGGGATTTCCAAAGTTCTCATGCGTGCGCAGAAGAGATGCACTTACATAACTGGGAGGTGGGACTGAGGACCTCTGGCTGGGCAGTGCTGGCCACACCTGGGAGGTTGTGGTCACTCAGTTAATTGTATAAAAGCAGATAGTGCTTTCTTGGTGGGGGCTAGCTTTACTTCAAGGACAATGTTGCCTTTTGGCGGGGATGCCCGCCAGTTTGTGAACTTACTGACTCTCCAAGGATGCAGCTTCTGCTATGGGTAATTATAGGCATGCTAGGTTGGTAAGATAACTTTATGGGCAATAGCTGGGTAACTGGGGAGGTCATGCTGGGGGCTTATTTCTCTCCTCCTTCCTCCCTTTTGGGTTTGTTCGTTTTGTTGGCCACCTCTTGGTAATAAATATTGGTTTTTGTTAAGCTTTTAACGGTGTCATGGTCTCAAGATTCAGTATGTCTCGAACCCTCCCTAATACAGTGCTGTGATTGCACTTTATGTACACATAGGACATAATCAATCAATAATAAGGTCAGATTGTCAACTTCAGATCTGGAGGAGCTTCGAACATGAAGAAGTTTCTGATTTCAAACTCTTCAGCTGAGGGTCTTTTTTGAGTTGGCTGAACTTGTGTCCTCAGTACAACCATCACATCTCAGAGATGCACTGGGGAGGAAACAGTCCAAAACCAAGCCCCTTTCCTCCACAGATCCCACAGTCCAGCAGGTCAGAGAAGCCAAATACAAAAAAGTCTGTGTGCATTCCGGAAAGCACACTTCATTTGTTATCAACTTGTTGCATCCAAGCTGCAAGGCAGGTTGCTTCAGTACCCATCAGTTTCTGACATTCAAAATCTTGTTATGATCAAAAGAAAGCACACATTACAGGCACACCTAGGAAGAATATATTGTTACCCTTGCTAAAAATAGTCTAATCAAAGAATTATTATTAGATGAAATAATTAGGATAGAATTATATTCTTATATTTTTATTACAATGATACCAACAAGTACAGTTGAAATTATGTCAAGTAAAACTGGTACATATAAACTTTCTAGCATACTCCTCTTTCTCTGCCTTTTTCTGCAACACTATACTGCCCCTATGATGTCTTCAGTCTGGGCGGGGGCCTGTGTAACAGCAAGTCACCAGTGTCCCAGGTTCTCCACCAAGCAATTGTTCTCCACCCAGCAATTGTTCTCCACACAGCAATTTGCATGTGTTGGGTATACATTGTTTGTTCTCCTTTGTTACACTTAGGATTAGTCCTACCTACCTGCTAATGTTGCACCCTTTGACAACCAGTAATTAACCACTGGTGAGCTATTTGTAGTCTGCAGCCTCCAGCAGCATCCAACACCTACACTGTCAGGGCCCCTGTTATCACACCATCCTAGTGAACTTTCAGGCTGCATTTTATTTTGCAGTCATAAATAGTTCATTCTACACAGAATAAGTACTTGCTATTGCCATCTACTAGTTACAAAAAGTACATACAACAACAAACATTTCACCGTGCAATTGGATAAAGCAATGTAAAAATTAAAACAAAGTCAGTAGTAGATACCAGGTCATTACATAATTGCTCTTACAGCTAAAAAGCCTAACAAGTCCCAGTGTCTGTGATGGTAGCTTATCATCAAGCTGTGACCTTTCACAAGCAATAGCAGTATCTGATTTGTGGACCAAAATAAGAGAATGTGACTGAGCATTGGCTTTTCTAGTGACTAGTACTACCAGTGATAATTGGTTTGAACTGAAACTAATCAATAAATGCTCTGCCAAATGGGTGACACACCTGGCCCCTAGCAGTTTTCTGCTGCTGGGGACTTGATTTCCTGCTATACGCTTTCCTCAGCATATTGCTTTCATGTTTGTCCTTGTTTTTCCCCAGGAGAGGGCTGTGGCTGCTGGTGCTACCCTCTGAACTTGAGTGATGGCGCAATAGAGGAAGATGACCAGATCAGAGGGTGTGGGAACACCATCAGAGCTTGTTCAAACCAAAATTAACAGCCCTGTTATGAAACAGGAAAGTCAAAAGTATACTGTGAGTGTTGATGGAAGTAGAGGGATTGTCTTGTATATTGAAGTTGGCACGATAGTGATGCTGAATTTGTGCCCCAAAAAAGGCACAGAGGAACTGCTCAGAGACAAAGTTTTAGTCTTTAAGCAACGAGGTATTTATTCAAGCAACGTTGGGGAACTCCCAGCTTGCGCTGGACAAAGAGTTCCAAAGCAGGCAGTGAACAGCTGGACTATTTATACAATTCTTGTGAGAGATTACATCATTTTACATGAATATTCATAGTATTGCAACATCTAGTTATAATATTCATAACAGGTGGAGTTAGGGCGGAGTCAGGGGTGTGGTCTTCATTTTGGGGAGAATCTCGGTGGTACATGTGGTTACTTCAGCCTCTTTCTTACTCCTCTCCCTCAGTAAACTTTTGAACTTCCTCTAATTTGGCTGACTCCAACCTGTATTTGGCAGGGATTTCTTGATATTTGGCAAGAGTTTCTGGACCCTGGCCCTCCTTTTTCCTCTTATCTTCCTGTGTTCTTTCCATATATCTATTTATATGTATGTTAGCATTTTTAATGTTCTGTTATTTCCTTACTTTATGTTCTCTTTGTGTCAGTGTGTCATATTTATGTATGTATTATTTTCTGTTAGTCCTTGAGTTTTAGTTCTTCATTTCTTCGCTCAGGGTATGCATTCAGAGTTAACTCTTCAGGCCTTGTTTTGCTACACTACATTAACTTTACAGGCCTTGCTCTGTTTCAATAGCTGATAATGAGTAAAGATGAGATATGCATGTTAGAGAAATGTATATTTGAATAGTACCTGTAATGCAAGACAGTGACTGAGAGAAGCTGAGAGGCTTTGACGTGCAGGTGAAAGGGATTTACTCAGTGCTTAAAGGCAAAGTTGAAAAGCTTGAGTTGAGTATTGAAGAAAGAAAACAAGGACTGCAAGCTAAAGAGGTAAAAGATGGCCAAAATGATGCAAAGGGAAGACTCCTGGTGGAGAGAGGTGGGAGGAAGAGAAAGCTGTAAGAGAGGAAGGCCTCAAGGCTGTTTTGCCTACTGTAGAGAACTGACAGGAGACACTAGCAGTGGTGGCAAAAGGCAGACCTCCTGGCCATCACTGGGGCTGGACCTGTGCTGGCAGAACAGGCGTTCGCCCCCTCCATAGATTGGTGAGCAAGCCCGTGCTGAGGGCCTCAGATAGGCTCAGGAGCAAGCTTCATCTGCAAGGCTGGCAAGTCATGGGGAAGGGAAAGTCAGAAGCTGGATTGGGTGATGGAAAACTCAGCACTATGAGTCAGTCAGAAGTTGAAAACCAACTGCACAGTTGAGTGTGCACTCTGAGGAGATCCAGGCTGGACTCAGCCTTTTCCTCAAGTCACCCGCAGCCCAACTCACACGTGGTTATGCTCATGTGATCTCCGCAGTATTAGTATGGGAATTATTACCCAGGGGCTCCTTGTTACTGCTCACAGAACTCCTTCTTGGGTTTTGGCTAACACAGAGTTGACACTAGGGCCTGATACAGCACCATTAGGTCAAAGCTAGGGCTACACGCAGGCAGAACATGATGAACAGGAAGGGGTAGAGGTCATTATGCAGCTGCTATCACCTGCAGCTTGCTGTGTCCTGCAGCCACAATCCTGGCGTATTGATTGTATGACAGTTTCTTCAGAATCCGCTAACTTACGGGAAAAGTGTAGATCAAATGTCCAAGCTGTAAGTTATAAATACATGAGCTTACCCAAAAATCTTTTGAGGCAGATCTAACAGCAACCAGACTGCTGAGGCTTTTGTGCTGACAGGTGTGATACAGGGGACACCCAAAAGGTGATGGAAGAGGAACAATGAGCACTCTCACTGTCAACTAGGTAACTGTTTTGCTTATTGCTGCATGAGTTGTGAGTTATGAATTAGAGAACTGAGAGTTTGAAACATCACAAATTACGTGATGAATCAGTGAATTGGCATGTTAGACCAGTTTGTACAAAGTCTGGTGTCTGTTTTCTTTCCTAGTGTGCTCATAAATTAAAGTTTAAATTACATCAGCCTGTAAATTTGAGCAATCCAAATGCCTCATGACACCTAACTGAAGAAGTGGGAAACAACGAGTCTAGTTAAAGCTGTAGTAGAAATGAGTGGTGTTGCAGATGCAAGTATTTTGCTTATGCTATAGGAGCATTCTGGTTGGGCATAAATGCAAAGTAGACTCTCCATTTGGTAGCTTTGATGGCTTTTTCTTTTGTGGCTTTTAATGGCTTTGTTAGATATTAGCATCTATCACCTGCTTTGCAAGGAGATCCCCCGGTGTGCTAGCAAGAGATATAGTGAAACATCTTATACTTATTTTGAATCTCATTCTCCCACTGACCTCCTTTGACATTATGTACCTCTGCTACTGGGAGAAACAGGAAGAACTTCAATCTATAACATGTGATCTATAATTTCATAGATTTCTGTACTGTGTTTCCCCCAAATCACATATTTTTCAGATCTAGAAGTCGTAGCTCAGCCACAGAAACCCTTCCGTGCTTGTTTCTCTCCTCTAAACACCTCCCAATGTTATGTCACTGCAAGTATCATCTAAAGCCAATACAGCTGTTTTAAGCATCTGTATTTTGAAAGGACACTGCTAATGAGTGAATGGCCTACCCGTGCAGGGCGAATGTTGGTCTCTTGGGATCCAGATTCATTAGGTTAAACCTGGACTCAGCTGCAGCTGAAACAGATTCAAAACCTGCCCTGTTTACAAGTTCTGTACAGTAAAGGTTGAACACTTTTTGTGCTTTTGCATGCATTGTTTCATGAAATCCTCTACTCTGTCCTACAACCACTGTGACTGCCCTTGAAAAGGCTATGGATCACCTTTCTACAACAGTTTACTGATAATAAGTAGGGCATTAACATTTGAAAACCAACTAATTTTTTCATCACTATGTAGATTCATAGGGTTCTGAGGTGCTCTTTAATGTTATCTGCATGCTGCTCTTCTTCAAAGTACATTTGTCTCAGAGTCTCAGTGGTTATGTGGTGCTCTTCATGTTGTTTTATCTGACTACAAAATTCCTCTGTTTGA
Source organism: Manacus vitellinus (assembly GCF_001715985.3). Taxonomy (NCBI): domain Eukaryota; kingdom Metazoa; phylum Chordata; class Aves; order Passeriformes; family Pipridae; genus Manacus; species Manacus vitellinus. Next base: position 7,531,123 of record NW_021940534.1, read on the forward strand.
AAATAACCTGCAAAATAATAGTGGAATTCTGCTGTGAACTTCAGACAACTGTACAGAAAAAACCTCACATAGTAAGGGGTAGATCTAATGAGCTGTAGCTCAGTTTTAATATTCTTTAGCTATATTTGCATTAGTCAGTTTTACAGGAGCAGATCTGTAGAGTAAAGCAGCTGGTGTTGAGTACCCAATAGCTACACTGTATTTTGGAGGGTTTAGAGTAGGCTTGTCCATCTCTGGTCTGAATGGCTATGAGCGCTTCGAGAGCCTTTGATGCACTCTTCGATTCCCCTTCAGACAAAACTGAGCCGAAAAAATGTGTACTCTGAGATCTCTGTGACATGAACTAAAACACTGTAAGCTGTTGTTTCATAAACATGTTCCTAGTCAGAAGATGTGAGGGATGGTCAAGATCTCAGCATCTGTGACAGCTGCATGGCAAAGATCTGCTTGGGCAATGCAATCTGAGAGCACTGAAACATTCAGTTTTTCCCTGTGTAGGTGTAATGGTACAAAAGTACTCACACCACTGCTGTGGTGTGCACTCCTATAGGAGGCACAAGTAGTCTGTCCACTGTAAGCCATAGTCAAAGTGCACCTCCAGAAGTATGAATACTTAATCCAGCTTTAAGGAAAAGATTATCTAGTCTCCCGCAGGTCTGTTTTCTTATCAGCAGGAATTGCTGGTGCTCTATATAGAGTGGCACACTGATCCCATGTGATCCTCAGAAGTATCTTTATGCTAATCTAGCTGTATCCGTGCCTGTACCAAGATACATGCTTTGGGAACTGGTCTTCTTTTAACCAAATGCAGTGTTCTTCACTAGTGATGCACACAGGCTCCAAATCCCCTTTGCAGCTGTAAAAGTTTGCCCTGCTGTTTGCTTAAAAGTTTTTTGGGTTTATTGTCCTTTATAAAACAAACAACTTGAGCTAATTTAGGGACTGTTATAAGATGATGTTCCAAAGCCTTTGCTGCCTAAACATTTTAATTTGTAGGAAGACATTTTCCCTACTAAGTTAAGCTTTGCACAGGGCCATTATAAACCCCACTGCAACATGCTGATGAATTATTTTCTGCATTGCAACTGGTTAAGTTAGGTAGCCACAGTTTTTGCAATATAAAACAATACTTTGTGCTCCAATCAGCTAGTTCTGGAGAACTTTTAAGTAATAAAACCTATTCCCAAAGCTCTGTTGACCTCATCAGCATTACTGGTGCCTAAGAAAAAAAATACCTTTGCATTCAGAGACACTGAGCATCAGGGAATTGTCACCATCAAATTGCAAACTAACTTGCATTGGTTACAACTGAAGGTGAGAGGTTTGGTGAATGGGAAAAGCCCTCATTTTGAGGAAAAGGGGGAAAAGAAGCAGATTTCAGACTGGGGTGTGTCAGAAATATAAGAAAGTAAAATCTTAAGTGTCTTATTGCTGTCTTTCTAAGGAAGTTGTGTAACATCAGGAGGTTTTTGTAAGACTTTAGTTTTTCTGGGAAATGGCATTTATTTTGTTCAGCTTTTTGTTAGCTGAACTTCTAAAACTGCACCGATCAAATGGACCAGATCATGACACTGCATTCATCTTTGCAGTTCTTCAGCTCCTTACTACTGCAGACAAAGATGCCAGCTGCTTCTCTTTCCATCATCATGTTTTTCACAGCTTCCTCCATCTGTGGTTTGCCACTTTAGTGTGGCCCTGAGGCCACTCCGGTATTATGCAGCCAGTGCCATGTTTACTCTGGAGCACAGTAGGTTGAGGGCGTCCTGTGTGATAGTGCACCTACGTACAACGCCTCACATGTTTTACAGCTATTGTTAGAGAAGCATGGCCTCAATGCTTCTTAGAAGATCTTTCTCAGTGCCTTTTTATTAGAGATCCATTTCTGACTGTCACCATATGCTAACCTATATTCCCAAACAGATCATTCCATGATCAGCCAATTTTTAAAGTTTCAAAAAACAGTTAGTTGTTGACATGTCTGTTTCTTATACCTGGCAGTTTGGCTGTTACAACCTTTAGGGCACAATGTTGAGAATCTCTACATATGATTTTTATGTATTAGTCATTGATTGCCAGAGAACAAATACAACAACTAGGGACAATAGTGAGGGAGAGGGGCAGGAGGGGCTGTATCTAGAATAGCACAGATATGCCAGCAGGCAAAGTGATCATGTCGTTTTCTTTCTGACATCTGTAATTCCTGTCACCAAGTAGATCTTGGTTCCTTTATGTCACTGCTCAAAGAAACAGCAGCTAAATGTCTCCCTTCCTGGAACAGGAAAGGGACTTATGGCTCACACCCCTGCTTGTGTAACAAGAACATCTCTGTTACCTTCTGTGCTGTTCAGTCCATCCTTTTGTCAAAATGCTGTAGTAAATGCTTCAACATTACACATTTCAACTGGGAAATGATGAAAAACTCTGTCTTTCTCTCCAGTCTTATGGAAATCCCTGGCAAGTTATCCACCCTGGCATTATCGTTCTCCTTGGTCAAAGCTGGGGCTCCTAGTACTCAGGAGAGTTGCTAGGCAGCTGCCAGGACAAAAACTCTGATATCAGGAATTTATTGGATTCATATTTCTGGATATTGGTGTGGGGATTAGCTTCAATGGCTCTACAGTCATTGGAGGTACCCAGATTCCTCTAGAGAGGTATTTCCCTCTCCTGGGAAGGGCTGGTTGGGATCATTGCAGCCAGAAGTGAGTAGTGTGTTAGAGCAGTGTGAATTTATTCTATCACATCTTCTGTACTGAACACAGAAGGCATATTACTTGAGCTCTGAGCAAAAACTACCAAGAGAGAACATTCTGGCTTTTAGAGCAAGAGCAGCACCATACAATTAATAAGAAGCACATGTAACAGTACCAATGGTATCACATCTCAGTGGGCCAATCTAGACTGAAAAGTAAGGGGGAGTTATTATTCTTCTTTTGTCTATGTAACTGCCTTTCCTTGACAAGAAAAATTTTACATAGCTTTTCTTTACCTGGTTTTTGTGATTCTTATTAGGTCTTTGTTTGGGAACTCCTATATCAGATTGTGTAATTTCTGCTTCTGATTTTTTTTCTGGGTTTTCTGCTTCTGATCTGGTTTTACCATCATGTCAAAGAAACTGATGAGAACCTGACTTGTGCCTGCTGATCAGGGTGTCACTCCACAGTTTACTCAGAGGGTTGATTTGTCAAATAAGGTGCTGCTTGATCAGACCTTGAACAATTATGCAGTTATGAAAAGCAGCATTTAATGGTATTGGAAGAAAGAATGAACTAAGACCTCATAGAATAAAAATAAGTATGGGGATGAAAAGTGTTGCATTTCACTTATCTGCTTTGGTGGCACTGCACTCTGCAGTGTTGTGCCCATCTGTATATCTCCTACTGTCCCAAAGGTTCTGATGCTATGAACATTCGACAGAAGCACAGTTAACAGCATTTTTCCAAGGTGTACTGCAAGCTTGAAAATAAAATAATACACATGGGGAAACACCAAATAATTAAAAGGCAACAGTGTTTTTCCTCTTCCTTTTTATTTTCCATACTTCATTAATTTTGATGTATATTGTTGATGTCTGGCTGGGTTGCAGTAGATCTATTTACTATTGCAATTCACCCTAATAGGTTCCTGGTAAAGGATATGGGCAATGAAGTCCACTCCAGGAATGGCACTAGTCTTCCTAGTGTACACTAGAAAAGATAAACAGTAACACAAAGAGGAGCTGGTAAATCTTCTTCAGAAATCTGGCTGTTGCTTCTCTTGTTGTCACATATATTGACTTTAGGGGATTTCCAAAAATTAACCAGAAAATCAAGGGGAATAGTGGGAATAAAATCAGAGAACCTGAACAGGAACCATAGCTCCATACTGTAGGAATTAACTAAAGCCACTCCTGAAGCCAGAGAAAGGGGGAAACATTTCTGATGATCGGTCATTTGCCAAGGGGGCAATGATGCCAACCAGACAGCGCTGGAAGGTGATTCAGGATAAATAAGCTCTGCAGTTGACTTTTGGGCATCCTTGTACAAGTCTGCTCTCTATTTTATGTCCTGGTTTTACAACGGGGAAGGGTTCATACTTTTTGCAAGCACTGATTGGAGCCAAGGACCAATGCTGGACCACAGACTCCAGAAAGAGATCCTCAGAATGACCACTGCTGTCTTTATTTTTACAAAAACTTCACACTTTCAGGGAAACAAAAAAATGGGAAGAAATGATAAGAATAAGCAAACTTTTATAGTATAGGGTAATTCTTACTCAGCTTCAAATGAAAAACCAAGTGACGATCAGAAAGTTATATATTGGGTTTTTTTTCCCAAAGACCAAACATGAACTGTGGATTTTTTAAAAAAATTAGAAACATGGTATTACTAGTCCAGATTGTTATAAATCCTATATGTAACACAGAAGTAGATAGAGAAATTAAAGTTGTTCCACATGTAACAGCTTCAGCAACAAATGTCCCAGATGGTTGCTTTTGGTGAGGGCTGATTTGTGGTGCGGTACAGGGCTGTTTTTTAAGGTACTGAGTAAAAAGTTCTTGGCTCCTGCTGTCTTCAGTGAAAGCACATGGTCCCTCCCAGGAAGAGATGTGTCTTACCAGAACACATACAAAAGCATTGATAATGTGCCAACTTCTAAAAGAATCAATATTAACTATGTTTTGTTGTGTTGTAAAGACAGGTTAAAGTAATACCAAAAGCAGCTGTTGTGTCAGAGTTGGACTGGTTTACATCACGTCTTGGTTTGGCTTTGTGCTCTTTATTGACTAAGAGGTTTTTTGATTGCAACAAGATCTACTTTTAATTAGCCCAGTTTGGATGCTTGTACCCTGAGTTTTTGATACTTTTAATTTGATATTAGTGCAAATACTGAACATGCTATAGCTGTGTCATCTTTGACTTAGAAATTTCTCTTGAGAAGTACATCAATTGAGAATTTTTGTGTGACAAGTGCAGTAGAACAACATCCCCATCCTCCAGCCAGGTTTTCTCATTTTATCAGAGACCAACATTTTTTCTACTGCATCACCCTTGAAAATGCTTTTCACCTTTTCACCTTACAAAATGACCTTTTTTGTAAGTCATTTTAAGTGTATCATTACACTGAAGGCTGGTCCAGAGTCGCTCAGAGTGATATGGAGCAGCACAGTAATACAATTTTTGGCACCTTATAAGAACATCCAGTCGTGTTTTGATGCCTTTCATTCAAAATTAGCTCTATCTCCATAAAAGCTTGTTTCATTCTATTGCTACAATCTTGATGGTATTCTATTGCCTTTGAGTCATTCACTTCAGCTGATATTGATTCTAAAGCATTACCAATTGTTTTGCCTTTAAACTAACCCACTGATTTTTTAAATATTAGCATGTATACAGGCTGCTGATGTGAAAATGAATCAACTTTGTGGTAAAGTACATTATGTATCCTGTAGCTTGAATGTTAGCCTGGTCCCTTGGAGGTTTGACAGGAAGGTTTGTAATACCTTTGAGGTCTGAGCCTCGGTCTGTTTGACTCAGTAGCCTTGAGTACATTACTGAGCTCCCAAACTGAGTACATTTCTGAGTTTCCCAACTCAGAAATCAGGCACTGAGATGTAAAGGTGAGAGCACCAGAAGCCCAAGGTTCAATGCTTCTCACTTGCTGTTTCTCCATCGCCAAAACTCTTTCCCTGCCTTTGTTTTATCTTAGAAAGTCTTTCAAGTCATTCCAGTTAAATGCTTGGACCATGTATCCATGGTCCATGCTTAGACCTTGGCACATCAACCAGAGTGCCCTCAAGGTCTCCACACACAAGCATTACACACATATTACACACATACACATGCACGCTCGTATTCAGGCATCTTTGAAGCACTCAGACGTGAAAGTGTAAAGGGCTATTCAAGAGCTACTGTTAAGAAATAATCTAATTTAGCACATGGCAATAATCAGGCTATGTGCTCATAAAAGCAGTAACAGGATCTGACCTCTTACTACAGGGTTACTTTTTTTCTGGTAACTCCAGTCTATACCATGACCTTTGCTGATCATTCTTCCTCTTTCTCTGCAGTGCACTTGCTGCAGAAGTCCCTGCCAAATCTCTCCGTGTGGCCCCAAGGGTATGCTTAAACACCCCTTGCATGAGAATTATCATCTGGGATGGAGCCCTTTGGGTTTGGTTCTCATTTGCTGAATTCCCTCTGCTAGTGAATGTAATATGCAGAATTCTTGCCTGTGTTTTAAAGACCTGCTTATATCTTAAAAATAACTTCTTAGGAAACAATTCTCCTTTACCTTCTCCCCTAAGCCAGACAACTCACTCATACCTTGAGTTATATATATCTTTTTTCCTCATGCTTTCCTAATAATGGCAGTGGTATTTTTTGGGGAAAAGCTTCTTGCTTGTCAACAATTCCTCCTCTCCTGCAGCTAATTTCCTCACTGGGATCACAATTCTCTGCAATATCTTCATTGATTTCTTCTGGAACTGTTAATAAAACTTAGTTCTTTATACATAAGGATCTGTAAATGTAAACAGTCAGGATTTTAGAAAGTGACTAGCGATTTTTGCAAGTTCAAACTGAGATGCTGCAAGAAAGCTTATTTTTCCTCTGCCTTCTGAAACTAGGTTTTGCCCTCTAAAGTGGTTCAGGTTGGATGCCCATAATGAAGTGACCAGAAAAATGGATGCCTGCTACCCAGTAACCACCACTTGCTATGTGCCCTATGAGCCCGAGCGTGGAACTTCATGTCCAGCACAGCACAATGGAAAAAACCACATCTGTCTCTACCAAGGCTGTGCCTCCAGTCCCCTCTGCTGCTTACACAATTGCTGTATGAGTCTTTCCAAGGCTACCACCCCAACCTGCCCCCCCCACACACATACACCTTCTCATCCTCCCATACAAAGCCTTCAACACTTAACTTTCAGCTGGTGAACCTGCTAGCAAGGTTCCCAAACAGATGGCAAGTCTCGCGCATAAGACAAATTTCTATTTCTAGCCCCATTTTGCAGAACACAAGAGCTCTGGAAGAGACTTGCTCACAGCCTTGCAGTGAAATCATCAAGCTGCAATGAGCAGACGGATGCTCGGACCTCCCCAAGCACCTTCCTCCAGTCTTAAGGCCAGGGTGGGACTCACCTTCTTGACAAGAGCTCTTCTGCTCTTTGAACCACTTCTGGCAAGCCACCCCAGGAGCTCAGGACTTCGGGTGAGCCTGTGGTCATGCCTTTAAAAACCAAGTGGCCACAGACCATGAGAGATTAATTTTCAGGTTGTGTCTGACTGTCAGTCATGGGTTTCATAACCCTGCATTAGACTGCAAACGTGCAGCATAAAGGAATAAAGAGCGACCAGAGAGTACGTGTACACGTGCTCGTAAGTGGAGAGCTGGCGAAGAGTAGAGTTTTTTGGCTTTTCTTCTGTTTTAATGTGGCCGTCTGACACACTGAAAGGGTCTTACTGTGAGGAACAGTGGTCTCCTTCCCTTTCAGAAGGGGAAAGTTTGTGGACACTGTTCAGCAAAGTGGCAGCTTCATGCTGTCTCCAGTGCCTGGAAAGTTGTTTTGCTTGTGAAGTTGAGCAGGTGATGGTCAACTTTGACAGCCAGGCTGGAAACCAGTGAGAGGAGGTCCTTGCTCCAAGGTGTCACTAAGAAGTGGATATCCTTAGCCTCTCTGTACAGCCTAAATGGAGTGAGAGAAAGGGAAATGCCACACCAGAGCCGAGAGAGACTGTCCTACAGACCAATTGAGTCAACTTCCAATTCTTCAGGCAGAGAGCATGGTAATGTCAATTTGGAAAGGAGGGTGGATTTAGAGCTGCAGGTGCAAGAATCTGTTGAGAGAGCTTAGAACTGAGCTGTTAGAGACCTCCCGGGTAGGCAAGAAACACACTGTTGACTGCTTTGGCCACCACAGGTGAATGGGTCTATTGGTTAGACAATCTGAGTGTGGCAACTGTTCCTCTGTGTGCAAAAGCAACACACCTGTATTATGGTGGTTTAGAAGCAGGTGTCTCGTGGGAGTGGATCCTTCACAAACGAGTTTTTCGTAGGCTGTTTTAATAAATCAAGAAAGAAAGCATATTCTGACCAGCAATTCCTTGTTATTATTTCAGCTAACTGTGAACTCTGCTACTATTTTGGCTCAGCCACCTGCTCACAAAGCTTAGTTTGTTGCTAAGTGTCAAAATACCCTAAATCAGAACTGATGTCTCAGCTAGCAACCAAGCAGCAGTAACACTAATGAGTCTGCAACATGATTTACATGCAGGATCTCAGTGCCTGCTACTATAAGAAGAGGAGCTATCGAGACTAGTAGGTCTGTATGAGCTTAGACATAAAAATCTATCACAATTGAGGTCACTTTCTGAAAAAAAAACCATATTGAAACGTATTCAGGGGATTCAGAACATTTTAGTATCATATTTCCCCTTCCTGAATTACTGAAACTTTAAATTTATGCTACATAAGAAGCCTTAAGTGAATATTTTTCATACATGATACAGAAATAGGTTTTGGATGTTGTAGGGCTTTTTGTTTTTCTGGGTTTGACTAGAAATCAGTATTTTTATGTCAGACAAATAAAAGCTACATGTAATTTTTAAGTACTTGACTCTAGAAGCATTATGGTCAGCAGGTCAGAGTTTAGCTATCAGGATGTTTGGATTATGGCAGCATGCTACTTTGTTCCTACTTTCATTGCTCTGGTTGATTCTGGGTATCCTCTAGTCAACAACGATTATTTGCAAAGCTCATTAACATTGCTGGAAAATGTTCATATGTGCAAGAGATGAGGCTCCAAACATCCGAATATTCATCAGCAGTGACTCAGAGACCAGAAGACATTAACTCATAACAACACAAACCGTGATACTGATGCTCCCAAACACAATTTGAAGTCTGGGATGGCTGGGGGAATTCATTACATAAAATAGCTATGGTGAGCCACAACTGCTGACAGTCGAGCAGTGGGCCCGGCAGGGAGCATGGGACATCTGCAGACCCTCACCTGGGGTTCCTTTTCCTGGTGACAGTTGATAAACGCACAGGAAACGTTGGCATTCAGTTTTGACCGTCACTCTTTGAAAGCACACAGGGAAAACTGAGGGGAAAAAAAGTGGATAATAATCTCTTTCCCTTTCTTTCCCTTGTTAAACCAGCAGGCTTGACCCAGCAGGCTGCCAAACAGTACAGGCCTACTTTTCTTCTTCTCTCTCTGCCCCAGTGGGAACCATCAATACCTCAAACTGTGCCGTGGTGGGAGACCTGCCTGGCAAGTCAGCTGCTTGGCAGCTACAAGGTTGCAGGCATTTGCAACCAAGAGGCCCAATTCAGAGAGGCTGGCAGAGCTGCTGGAGACTGGCAGGATCAGGGCAGAAGGGTCAGAGTCTCAGTTTGGGAAGGAGGAATAAGAGATCAGAGCAGAGGGGAATAATTTGCAGCACCCAGAATTAGCTTACTGGTACTTAAACAGAGGTAAAACTAGATCTGATAGGCACACTTGATGCTTCAGTTTTAAACCTACGTCTGGTTCAGTAAAGCATGAGAGCACCTGATAGATAATGTGTACATATGAAGTAATCACAGACATGCCAACAGATGAAGCATGTTCATCCTGGACACTCTGCACTGTTGAAACACACATAAGTACCTTTTTGGCATGATGCACAGGAAGATAGCTTTATATATAGCCATCAGTGAAATAAAGAATATTAGTAATGCCAACTATCTTATCCATAAAAAACCTTACTCAAAGAACAGGAAACTAAATAAAATACATATACTGCCTCCTTTCTCCATCACCACACGATGTACAGTACAAAGGTATTTAAAACAACTATAATTGGGTAGAGTCTAGCCTGAAAGTGTTCGGAAAGGACATAATTACAATGATCAATGCAGTAATGTGAGATGAGACCTTGTATTTTTACTAGACCTGCACCTTGATTCAAAACGTTCTTCCCTAAAACAGTGCCCTGAAATTTAAGTTGTTTTGCTTTCTGAGGCTATGGTTGAGAAGATATGAAGCAGCATTTCCTCCATCATTGCTCCATTTCAGATGATGAAGTCTGACCCTGTCAGACCCACTCACAGCCTCACATGTTCTGATGAGGAGCTGGAGAAGTGCATGGACTTATTCACTGGACCACCATTCCCTCATAACAAAGTTAGTGCTACCCACATCCATTAGACAGAGTTTTAAACACCACACAGAAAAACAACTGCCTAAAATTTTCATGAACTGAGGTATTGGTCCTTGAGACATAAATGGAAAGAGAATCAGAAGTGCGCTAGCAACAATGAGTCATGGGTTTAAAGGGATATTGCCAGGTAAATATTTCTTTTGAGCCTTCCTCATTTTATTTCCAGTACAACAACTTGTCTTGATGCACCTGTAAAAATCTGCAGGGCTAGACCCCTGCTTGGCAAACGCCAGCTAAGCACTCCAAGCCACCATTCCCTGTTTCACTCTTTTAAACAGGCAGGAGAGCCTCCTTGTTGCTCTCCATCAGGCTCTGACCCAGTCAGATTGGTGAGCTGTAGTGAGTCACCACTAACCTGGTGTAATAGGACAGTGTTCAAGCTCTGAGGAATGAGGGAGGTGAGGCATTCACTGCACAAACCTAAATGGTCACACCAGGACTGAGACCACAACGCTACCTTTAATGTAAAGGATATTGCAGCACCAGTCAACAGGTGTTCAGGTTTTCTGGCTGGGCATGCCATAAATCTGGTTTCAGCGATGGCAGAAGGGCAACCACCTACCAGGAGTTTCTCCAAAGATCGGAGAACATGTAGACATTATGGTCCATAAGGGTCCATTTTAAGGAAGGGCTTCCACACTGCAGCATGAGGTGTCCCTGCAAACACTCTCCTCATGGCTTCAGCTTGTAGCAAAACAAGAAATACTTCAATAAGGGTCTGAGAGAGTGAATTAGATGTAAAGCTACCTAGGATTCCAGAAATGTCTGTATGAAGATATATACAGGTATTCCTGCAATTGTCTAATCAGCTACCCACCCATGATGGAGGCTGTATGAAGTAGCCAAACTGCCTGGTTTCCTGCTCACTCTTATGATGGACCATCTACATGAAAGGAACCAAACCTACATTTGGAAGTGTTGGCTGGGGAGAGGTATCTTTGGATGTCTCGGTCAGTCAACAGTAAGAATCTTCTAAAGATGAGGTGATGTGAGATCCCCTAGCCCCAGAGCAATGAGAGTGCCAACAAGACAGTTGCAGCTAACATTTTCTTTGTGCCCTGCAACTGCTGGAGGGACCTACCTACCATTACAAGTGCACAGATCTTTAGAAATATCTCATGGTATCCATGCAGGCCTTAATAATGAACAAATTTCATTATTTTGGAGTTCTGTGATAATTCAAGGAAAAATATTTTGTCACACCCTTTGCACAATTCCCAGCACCATTGTATTCTTCAAAACCTTGTGCTTATCTGTGTGAATGTCCAGTTGTGTCCAGTTCAACAAATGATTCATTGAACATCATCACCTGTGTGCCAGGCACCACTAACATTGTGTAGCACAGAAGCCTGAGTGCTGTTGGATCATCAATCATGATCAAGGGACCCTGAGGCACTCTAGAGCAGTCAGGTTGTAGCTGTGTGGGGAACATGAGATTTACAAGGCTGCTACTTGGTTTAAGCTGTGAAGACTCTGCTACAATTTGCACAGGTCTCCAGATGATGCTCAGTAGATGATAGTAAGTAGAAAAGCACATTATCTAGGGCTGCTGGACAGGCCTTAAAATCTAGGAGGTATATGAGAGAGGAATTTGTATTCTGTTATACTGGTGCTTGGCTAGTCCTTCCCCTCACCACATTCAGCCTTGACCAAGCCAAAAGCTCAGTTAATAGCTGATACAACATACTTGGTTGAGATAGAAGGTCACATCACATTTGATTGATTGGATGATTCAAGCAGATTCTGTCCCTCTTAACATGGACTTTCATGTGTCAGGAAAATAAGTCCAGATCGTGGCAAACTGCCATGTGTGTCCTCCAAGATGACACTGGAGCACTTTTTAAGGGCAGCTGGTCATCACAGCTTAGAGGTACATCTCTTGCTTCAGACAATGAACAGTCCAAAAGACAAGTAACATTTTTTCTCATAGAGAGAGAATTTCAGTGAGAGAGGCTGGTAAATCCAGCCAGGTTGGTGGAGCAGGGACAGAATAGTCTGCCATGTGAAAAGAGAGGTGACAGAGAAAGGAAAACTATAAGAAAGGATGGAGATGGAAATGATAGAAAGAGAAAGAGGCATCTCAAGGGCAGGCAGTAGCGTAGGTGTTACTAGTCATGGTGCAGAGTGATATAGGAGGTTATAGAGACAGAGGACTCTGCTGATGTATGCAAAGATAACACGTGCTTCCTGACCAATGTGGGGATCACAGTGATGTAGGTTTTCAGGCTCACTACTAACTTGGCACAGTTTGGGTGAAGGACCTGGATGTCCTCAGGCAGACTACTGGCCTCCTCCAACCTGGCATCAAGTTTATCTCCAAGGTAGGCAGCACTGAGATACTCCAAGGATACCTTGTACGTGACTAGTATGGTCAAGGTGGGCAAATAAATTTCCTGCACCCATCAGTGTTGTCCCACTGGGTGATGGAGTGGTGATCACCACTGGAGAGAATAGCATGCCCCACTGGTGGTCCAGGCATAGATGGAGTATGTCATACCTCCTGCATGCTATAGTGACTTGGGCAGTCAGTGTACGGTTTTGCAGATCTCTGCAAAATTCACCTTGCCTTGAACCCAGAAGAGGGCATGAATACACACACTTACTTCCCAAAGTACAGACCACAAGAACCTCTGAAGGCAACCTTTCACATCCAGATAGCAGTGGGCCTATGTAGATGCTTCTGCAGATGCAGGGTGCTCTAGCATGTAGTAACAAAGATATAGATTCCTCCATATTCTATCTCCAGTGGGTGACCAGTGACAGTGATCCACAGACGTCTAAGGATTGTATATGACCAGGGCAAATGTATACGATATTTTCTACTGATATCTCTCTGCCATGGCCTTTCTGAGCTGGAGGCTTCTATGTCTATTTAACAACCTCCAACAGTTATCAAATGCTTACCTCAATGTTTAATGAATTCATATAAACCATCTAAGGAGCTTCAGTTTCCTTTGGTAAAGAGTCCTCCAGGTCCAGTCACTGCTGCATTAAGAACTGCCCCTACTTCTTCATTTGACTCTGGCTACCACCTGTTTCTTTGGTGCCCCCTCACATCTCTCAGCTATGGTCTGAGTGATGGATGTGTAAAGCTGTCAAGACACAGTGGGTGTCAGCCATCTAATGCCAGGCAGGCATCATCCAGATGCCGTGTCCTAATGCAGTGGTAGCAGTGGGTGTGCTGAGGGGCAGCACCCAGGCTCAGTACTAGAGGGATCTAGTATCTCTATTATCAACAGCTAGTCAATGAAGGTGATTGTCCCACTCTACTCTGCACTGGGGCAGCCTCACCTCAAGTCCTGTGTGCAGTTTTGGGGGCCACAATGTAAGAAAGATATTAAGCTATTACAGAGTGTCCAGAGGAAGGCTATAAAGATGATGAAGGGTCTTTAGGGGAAGCCAGATGAAGAGTGGCTGAGGACACTTAATCTGTTCAGCGTGGAGAAGAGAGGACTGAGGGGAGACTCATTGTAGTCTACAGCTTCCTCACAAGGGGAAGCAGAGGGGCAGGCACTGATCTTTGTTCTCTGGTGACCAGTGACAGGAACCAAGGGAATGGCATGAAGTTTTGTCACGGGAGGTTTACAGTAGATGTTAAGTAAAATTTCCTCACCTTAGGTGGCTGGGCACTGGAACAGGGGAAGTGGTCACAGCACCAAACTTGTCTTGAGTTCAAGAAGTGTTTGGACAACACTCTCAGGCATATGGTGTGATTCTTGAGGCTGTTCTGAGCAGGGCTAAGAGTTGGACTTTGATGATCCTTATGGATCCCTTCCAATTCCGGATGTTCCATGATTCTGATTCTATGATCTTTCCAGAGGTGGTGCAGCATAGGGCAGGTGCCTCCTCAGCAGGTGTATCTTGTGATGTGCGGTGTGGATGCACTTGGGACAGAGAGCTCGTGAGGGGTGAGGACACTGACAGAGTGGTGTCAGTGAGCAGCCCTGTGTAGAACAGTGCCAAGATGGTTATGCTGAGCCCATAGTCATTTAGTTCACTATTCCCTGCCTGTCAACAGTCACATATTATCTTTCATCCTCTATTGAAACAGCTGGTTCCTGGGCTTAGGGCCTCCTTCCATGAAATGTATTTCGTTCAATGTCCAGCACTGCCATGTTGTGGTCCTTGACTTCTTGCTGGAAGATGAGTGAAGTTGCGAGGCTCGACCACAGAATGGGAATTCAGCATAGATTAAGGGTAGGGGGAAAGGGGGAAGCATTTGAAAATGTTGATGTCACAGCCCTCCCTTCTTCTCTTTTCACTCCAGCTCTCTAAAAAAACATTAATCTAAAAATAATATAATAGAGAAGCCTTCCACATAGACTTATGAAACAATCTTTGCTCAAGAGCTGCAAGATATCATCAGCTTGTGGAGCCTGTCAGCAGGTCAGCTCTGTGACAGAAGTTTATTAACAGGGCTGACAAGGTTGTGCCAGTCTGTCTGTGCCAGCAGCAAATCACAAGATTTCTAATTCAAAACCTCTTATTAACAACAGTCCCTGTTCCTTGTTTTTATTTGTACGACTGATTGAGGGCACTGTAAATCTGTAAGTGAGCAGTCCAAGGACTTGTGTTGGAGTCTGGGGGTCAGTCTCAGAGGGGAACAGCTTTATAAGTATGTGCACTGCCCGTGATTCCCTTCGTTTGCTGAGATAGAAGCTCCGAAAAAAGGAGCATGTGAGGTAATACACAAGAGAAGAAGGTTACCCATGAGTTACCGGTATTCTTAAGCTCTCCTGCCTCTAGAGAATGGCACTCTTGGAAATACACAGCTGTCATGCAGACCTTATCAGATAAAAGGCAGTTTGCCTGGAAAAAAAATTGCTTTATTTACTGAATTCTGATGCTTTGTACCAGATGACTCATTGTCACACTTCTTTCCCCTCTTCTCACTGAACTGGAATCATGTAGCAAGTTACTTTCATCCATTGTGGCTTGCTGATAAGATGAAAGGACTAATTTTAAACTTTTAAACTAGAGTTTTCCTATCCTATCAGAGATTGGGATCATTAAATTTTTCTCTCTGGTCAGCTGGTTGGCATTTGGAGCCATTTAGTATTAGTGACCCCAGACCTAAAATTTAAATATTTTATAGAGTTCTTTGCATTGGTTCTGGGACCCTCAAGGAGGGGGGATGAAGGTCGTTTGAAGTCACCAGCTCTGTTTGTTGGATTTTAGCCAAGGACATTTGCATAAATATCCTCTTTGGGTATGGTATTTAAAAGTCACTCAAATTACAGTTTTCCCCATTGTTTCCTAGAGTCTGATCTAGCTCTCTACGAAGCTGGCAAGAGAATTATTTGATTTGAATTAGAATTGGATAAAGACTCAGAATACAATGGACCAGCTATTTATTTTGCATGAAGTCGAGACAGTACAACTGGCTTCAATAAAGATGTGCCAATTTACAGCATGTGAGGAACTGACAATATACTGTTCCTTAACAGCTAAAAAAATGCACTAACTTTACAATCACAGGCTGATGTTGCGATTTGGGTGTCAAAACATTTTGATTTGAGCCATTTGAGGCAACAGGTGGAGTGAATAATGAAAACCAAGTAAATAGATTTCCTTAGTAGAAGTTCTACCTCTATTATTCTTTCATATGAAGTGTCAAAATCCCGAATTTTTGCATATGAGACATTTTGGTGTGTGCTAAGTCAAAAGCAATGCGATCTAGTACAGACCTTCTAGTAGAGCACATCCTCCAGCTTTTAGACCAGAAGCAGTAATATAAGTATATTTGGCAGATTATGAAAGCTAGGCAGACGAATAGACCAAGCCCTTAATTACATGTCCTGGAGAATTTCTGGATCCTGTTAAATTGCTTTATTCTATTTTTACTAAATGAGAAAAAGGTTCACATGTGGGAGGCTCAATTTGTAGAGGAATAAGAGAAGATTAAGACAAGAGCATTATTTTATTACATATATCTGTTTTCCTTATAAAAAAGGTAATCAGTTAAATTAATCACTTTAATTATACAGACCCATTATACTAGCTTTTGATCCTGTTAAATAATGACACGACACTTATGAGGTAAAATTCACCTAAAAAAAGTCATCACGGTGTCCATTTGGGCTCAAAAGGGTGGCTGCAGCTGGTGCAAAGCAGGATTTTATGTGGATAGAATTAGGATAAAAAAAATTGATTTTAACCAACCATAAGGACCACACCAACCAAGAAATTATCACACTCCTTAAGGGAACAGAAGTGCAGTCACCCCCCACGGGAAGAGAATTATACTTTGTTTCTCAATAAAGCTGAATTTCAGCAAGATTCAATAATTAAACTGCTTGCTTTAACAGTCAGGATATTTGCAGTCAAATGAATGTTTCTTCCTGCTTAATTGATAGGAAGGCACATTTGCATTCAGTGCTTGCCTAAATCACAGCCACATCAGGCAGGTTTTTACTTAGAGGCCAAAGACTGGAGATGAATCTGAGCACTCAATAGAAGCTAGAGGTCAAACCTCACCACCTGCACTAGTGTTGAACTTCAGTGCCTGTTCCTCCAATCTCCACAGTGAGCCCTACTTGTCACTAACTATTCTCATCAACTGAAGGGAAATTTTGAGACAGAAATGGCAACTCCTTCAAAGTTATGTGTTTTACAGGCAGCTTATCTGTGTTAAGTTGTGCTGGTATATGTTGAAGAAAACATTTGCCTTGGGCTCTGAGCCAATTTAATTGCAGTTATTAGTGCCTGGACAAGCTGTCACAGGGAATGGGCCACTGTCACATGAGAGCTGTGTGTCACCAGCATGTTATGAGGAGTTACACAGAATGAGGGGTTGGAGGCATTTGAGATTGCTTAGGATTCACTCTGAATTTACAGCATTTTGCTAGTGATCCAAAGGCAATTTCTGTGATGATCCTTTCCTCCAGGTTTTAGGAATTAAAAACAGAGCTGGTCATTTGCACTGGCCTCTCCCCCCCCATCATCATCAAATCTGTGAGCTGTCACCCACTGGTATCTTCCGGAATACAAAGAAGCTGGTCCCAAAGGGGACACTGAGTGCAATGCCAAACACTGTCTGGGGCTAGCTGGCATCCCTGGCCACTGCCTGCAGCACCCCAAGCTCCTGGTGCCAAACAGAGCCTCTGGTTAAAGCCCTTCCTGCACCACACAACAGAGCTGATCATCCCACTGCTAACCACAAAGCAGGTGTGACAAGCCAGAAGGAGAGGAGGGAGGAGAGGTGAAATAGCAAAGGCTGGGAAAAGAAGGGAATCTGAGGAGAGAGAAAGAGAAGAGGAAGGAGCCAATTATTACAGCATTTCAGTGGATTGGTAAGGAGGAGAATAACTGTGTCTGGGAAGAATTACATTTGCTCACTCCTTTCAAAATCAAGACTTGTAAACTAAAGTGAAGAAAATAATTGGGGAAAACAAGATGCAGGTGCAGAGCAGGAGGCAATGCATGGCTGGTAATGAGGAAGAGGATTTTTCTTCATCACGCAGAGGAAATGCCAGGGTAACAAGGGAAGCAGATGCTGCTTTCTGGCAGCTTGAGTGAAAGGTAATGTCAGGGAAGTCAGGAGGGGACAAGACTTGCCACTTTTTGTTTTTTTAGTCCCCATAATGGCCCTTTTTATCAGATTACAAGATTATTTGAACTGGAGAAAAGAGTGAAAATGGATGTCTTGTTGCTTATACATGAAGAAGAGCAGGGCAGCAGCTAAGTGGAGCAACTCTAATGGATCCCAACTGGAGACAGAAACAGACCAGTGGGAAGAGAAATGCCAAATGTTCTCCCACAGCTTGTGTACCAGCAAAATTCCTCCTCACCTTCTCAAGATCCCTTGAAAATTTGAAGCACTGGAAAACTATTTTCTGTAAGATAAACAAGGAGACTAGTTCCTAAATGGAAATCTTTATGGAAACAGACTATAGACAGCTGCTTAAGGGATTGTTTTCTTTAAAACTCCAAATTTATTATAAGATTATATGAAGGAATTTTAAGTTGGATGTTACCAAAAGAAGGCTGTTCTGCAGCCCCTGAGGGAACAGAGGATTAGATATT
This sequence comes from Manacus vitellinus, assembly GCF_001715985.3. Taxonomy (NCBI): domain Eukaryota; kingdom Metazoa; phylum Chordata; class Aves; order Passeriformes; family Pipridae; genus Manacus; species Manacus vitellinus. Next base: position 7,549,332 of record NW_021940534.1, read on the forward strand.
AGCCAAGCTGCTGCTGCAAAGCACCACTGTGATGCCTACTGGACCCATGGCTGGAAGAGCCATCAGCTCTTGACAGTGACAGCTAATTTGTAGTTGCAAATTCAGACTGATGTTGTCATGGTGGTCCAGCTGCATGAGTTTCCACACAGGCTCAAGGCAGCCGCACACACAGAGGTGGCAATTACTTTTGTATGCAAGTCATCCAAAGCTTTTTTTTGTGGCAAAACTTATAATGGAAAGCTTACTGTGGAGCTGCCTGTGTTCTCTCTCTGGGATACTTGTGATTCTGCTGTGTTCAAGGGCAAACTCACTAATCTCCCAATCACCATAACCCACAAGGGTGATGGCTGAGACCTCAACTTTAGGAAAGAGCAGCACGCACTGGTTGGACACAAATCAGATGAATCCTCAGGCCATGGAGGACTGACATTACCTGCAGACATCAGGATTACCTGGCGAAAAGAAGAGCAATGTAATTGAAAAGGGGCGGCTGTAGAGGCATAACTCATCTTACAATGCAGTGTCTTTGTGTCTAGTCTGGGCCTTAATGCATGCCTGTGTCTAGCACTGTCCTCAGTGGAGCTCTTGGTGCATGGGTACACGCTTGCGAAGAAGCCAGTTCTGAAAGTAATCGAAGTTAAATCAAGTCTGATACTTGACAAGGTTAAAAAACAAAACAAAACAAAAAACACAAAACCACAAACAAACAAACAATCCTCCCCAACCAAACCAACCCAAAAAAACCCCCAAAAAACACCAAAAAACCCCAAAAAACCAGAGGAGACAAAATGAGAAAATGCACCCATGTAAGTGTTCTTTTAAAGACACCGTAGATCAGACAATACACTATTAGGCTTGCCAACATCAAGGCTTGACATGAGTCATAAACTTTGACTGTATGGATTGATTACATTAACAGGATGAAGCCACAATACTTCTTAGAGGAGCATTTTATATTTCAAGGCCAACTGAAAGGTACAGTGTGGCCTTCTCCAAGAAGGAAATATCACCACCCTGACTGCATCTTCCAGCAGTCATCAAGACATTACTACAACAGGTTGGCAACACCACCTGCACCAGCAGCAGCTAGAATATGACTCAATGATTCCTGCAGTCACTCTCTCCCTCCTACATAATTTTCATTCACGGCCTTATTTCTTTTCTTCTGTATGTTGCTTTTTGTGCTTGTTAGCTAATAACCAGCTAAGTCAAAGTCACCTTTTATCATATGTGATCCAAAAAACATCCTAAAAGTAATACCTGTAGCAGTGAAACATAGTTAGAAGCTTGCCGGTTTCTGAAGCAGCTGCAATGAATCTGTGTTTTTCCAGACAGGTTGCTAGGAAAAAAATTAGTGCAGAAGACAGTAATCTTTGAGATGGGATTTGGTCTGGTTTTTTCACTTTGTTTGTGGTTTGCATGTTATCTCTTTAAACGATCAACCAGAATGAGTAGCCACTCCCATAGGTCAGGAAGGATTCACAACTCTTCCTCTATCACAAAGTAGGACAGTGTAAGACCAACCCTACATTCACTGACAATACAATAACATTTAAATTTTCCCCTCTAATTGGTAAGGGAGAAGAAAAAAAAGATGTTCATACAATAAAATTTACTGCCTTATATATCAAGTGCTTTAGCCACTTGCCTCTCCCTTTTTGTGTCTTCAATAAGAAACTCAAAAGTTCTTTAATGGTGGCTGTTACTACAAAAACAAACCAACAATCATTTGCTATAAACCCCTGATTTAAAGCTGATTGTTTAATCTTGCAGCAGTAAACCCAAGCCTTTACACAAGATGTAAACCTAATTCTTTCTTTAGTCCAGGACACTCCTTTATCTTCAAAATATGCATCAAAGGGCAAAATTTAGCCTGGAGTAGCTCTTCTTTTATGATCTTCCATGCAAATATTACTCTTCTATCTCCTGAGGCCATCCAGATATCCTGAAGAAATTAGGGACAAAGATAGAGCAATTCTCAACTCAAGCGATTAAATCAGCTTGATGGAAACCCAGGATCAATTAAGAGCATTTCCTTCCTAACTCTCTGAGCTCCTGGTGGGCTCAGGTCTGGGACAGGAATGAGCCACTACCCACATCTTTAATCGCAACTCCTGAGAGATGGTGTGTGTGTTGTCTGCTGCATTGTATAGGGTATGTCTCCCAGTTACAAAAGTCCAGACTAGTTTTCTCCTAAGTTTATCAGACTAATTCAGATCACACTAATTTAGATCTCACTCCAAAGAAAAAAAGAGTGCACCCATGTGTGCCATGACTTTACACTATTTTCTTCCCTTTAAGAAAAAACAGTATGTTAACAATTCAGCTGCTGCAAATTTCACTTAGTGTCTGAAATAACCAGAATGTATTTCAAAATAAATTCTTTACTTCTGCCGTAACTTTCCCCAGACCTGAAGAATAATGAACAGTTTTATGTCCCCCACTGGCTCTGTGGGTCCTCAGTGGAATTCTTCTTTCCAGCTTTCCAAGTTCAGTCACTTTCTCAAGATGTAATTTCAAGCTAATAAGACTAATAGTTCTGTGCCTAGCAGTCCTCCACAGTCAAGAACCTGGAACAGGATACACAGGAGAGATGTCTGGTTTGGGTTTGTTGGGGGAGCAGATTTTGCCTCTTGTGACAAGTGTCATCATAGAATTTTCTTAAGTTAGTGAAACTGCTCCAGGAATTTATTACACTGCTGACTTCTAAGTCTGTGCATCGACAGAATCTGCACCCTTATACACTTTGAGGATCTCATTACATTAATGAGATAATTGTTTGACCTTCACTAATGAAGTGAACATTCTGCTGCTCTCACTACTGTCCTTTCTGTATGACGCTTCCAGATCTATGGTGGGAAAACAGATTCTCTTGGGCTAACAACTGGCTGACAGGTCAGGTAAAAAGGTTTCTGGTGGATGGGGTAACATCAGGCTGGCAACCATTCACTAGTGGGGTTCTGCAGCGCTCCATTTAGGGCAAGTGTTCCTTAACATTTTCATAAATAACTTGCATATATAACTTGAAAGTATAATAAGTTTGCTGATGATACTAAGCTGGGAGGAGTGTTGACTCTCTTGAAGGCAGAGAGGGCCCCTCATGAAGACCTCGACAAATTAGAGGGCTGAGCAATCACCAACCATATGAAGTTCAGCAAGGGAAAGTGCCAGATTCTACATCTGGGATGGGGCAACCCTGGATGTTCGTACAGACTGGGGAATGAGATGCTGGAAAGCAGTGCCGCGGAAAGGGAACTGGGAGTCCTGGTCAATGGCAAGTGTAATATGAGTCAGCAGTGCCCTGGCAGCCAGGAGGGCCAACCGTGTCCTGGGGGGAATCAGGAAAACACTGCCAACTTGTCAAGGGAGGGGATTGTCCCGCTCTGCTCTACACTGGTGAGGCTTCACTAGTTTTGGGCACCACAATATAAGATATAAAGCTACTAGGGAGTGTCTAAAGGAGGGCAATGAAGATGGTGAAGGGCCTTGAGGGGAAGCCGTATGAGGAGTGGCTGAGGTTACTTGGTCTGTTCAGCCTGGAGAAGGTCATAAATATTGGAAGAAAAGCACAAGAGAGAAAGGGGCATAAGTAAACAAAACCCACTATTTTAAAGTAAATTTCTGGGTGAGAAAAAAACAAACAAACAACATAGAGAAGAAAACCAGAAATATTATTTCTTGATGGTGGATTCTTACTGTACAAGGGAAAACAAGACTACTCCCACAATGGATCAGAAAGAACCAGCTCCATCTACTATTCTTCCAACAATCTGAAATTGGGGATGAAGAAAGTAAAAGAAAGAACCAGGATGATATCCATGGAGATCTGGTTTTTAAGCCCAGAAGCTGCAAAGCCAAGAAATACAAGGTTAAATGTAGGCCAGCTGCAGAGCTGGAGGGGTCCCCAGTGAGCAGAACATGGGCTAGGATTTGAAAAACCTGATAGCACTTCAGATTTATCTTCCACTTCACAGTGCTGCATTTTAGTCTCACTGATGTGAAATAGAAATCTTTCTTACCTACCAAAACAAGCAGTAAGAGAGAAAGTTATTTAGCTCTCCGGAGATGCTGGTGTGGTTTGCTGCCAGTAAGACAACTGAACACCAAGAAGGAAAGGCCAGCTAGGTTTTCATTTTATCTGGGATTTCTCTGCTTGAATAGAGCTGGCAAAGCTCCTACAACTTACAGTTCTTGAGCCCAAATATACTTTCAATGCCAGACTTGAGTCACACCAAAGCTGGTGGGAATGTGGTCACCTGAGCAGATACTGAGAGGAAACAAGCCATAAGGTGATGCTGGTGCTAATAGTGCCCAGCTGCCTGCAACCCAGCACTGTGCCTGCATCAAAGGCTTCTAGCAAAAGGTATGCTAATCAATAAAATTTACAACTTAATTATTTGGAAAAGTAATAGATAAACTATATACCTTACTGCATAAAATATATAATTTAATTCTATTTTTTAACTAGGAAGTCCAGCATGAAGATTATTTTGACTGTCCAAAGGAGCCAGGCAAGTCGACTCCCCTTCTCAACCATGTCCCAGAAACACAAAGACACATCTAATGTTCCTAACAAGACTGAGGGGAGGGAGAGTTTCCTTAGTCATCCACAGAGAGGAGACAATGACATTTCCTCTGTTGTCTCTTCACAGAGTGGGAGGGAGGAGCTGGCTGCATCTGATTTGGGGCCTCCTGACAATCACGACAAACAGCCCTTGCTGGCTGTCATCATCTCATCAGCAGCAACACTGAAACCACCAGCATCTCCCCTGCGTCTCTCATCCGGCACAGTCCCTCACTGGACACACACCACCAAGGCTCCCAACCATTGGAGGCCACCTGTACCCCCACATTTAGCAACAGCAGCCATACAAGCACATCTAGCAACCTGTTTAACTAGCATTAAACTGCAGAAATTAGCAAGAGAAAGAAAAAATATGGATTTTCTAGAAGGTTTTTGGGAGCACCATATATCCAGTACAATCAGGGCCAGAAGATTCCTAAAAAAAACGGATGATAACTTTATGACACAGGTCTTAAGGGAGCCAACTTGAAAAGATGTCCTCCTTGATCTGCTTCTTGTCAACAGAGTGCCTCTCCTGAGCAAAGTGGAGACTGGAGGTTGTCTTGGCCACGGTGACCATAAAGGGATAAAGTTTAAAATCTCTGTTGACAGGAAGAAAAGTGCCAGAAAAACCTCAGCTCTGGACATGAGGAGAGCAGACTTTAGGCTGCTCAGGGAATTAGTAAGTAAGGTCCCCTGGGTGCTGCAGTCCATCAGTGCTGGCCACTTTTCAAAACCACCTCCCAAGGCACTCAAGCAGGCAATTCCCAAATGTTGGAACTCAAGCAGGTGAGGCAGAAGGTTGGCTTGGCTGAGCAGGGATCTTCTCTTGGAAATAAGGCAAAAAAGGAAGTTGTATGCCCAACGGAAGCAAGGTCAAGTGACATGGGAAGAATTCAGAGATGCTGCTTGCACTGTAGGGAGAAAATTCATGCAGCCAAAGCTCAACTGGAGTTGAAGCTGCCAGAAATGTGGGGGACAATAAAAAGAGTTTTTTCAAATACATTAATGGCAATAGGCAGTATAGAAATATCATCTCATTCCAGGATGAGGATATCATCCTTTTCCAAGAAGGAGGACCCCAGAAACTACAGGTCTGTCAGTCTCACTTCAGTGCCTGGTAAAGTTATGGAGAAGATTATTCTGGGAAGCATTGAAAAACAATGAAAGACAACATTGTTATCAGTCACAGCCAGCATGGCTTCATGAGAGGAAAGTCCTGCTTATCAAACCTGATTTCCTTTTATGACAAGGTAAGGTAACTAGGTGATCAAGAGGCAGTTGATGTAATCTGTTAGGATTTCAGTAAAGTGTTCAATACTGTCCTTACAGGGCTCCATCATGAGCCCTGTGCTCTTCAACATCTTCATAAATGACTTGGATGCAGGACTGGAAAGGATATAAGCACGTCTGACACAAAACTGGGAGGAGCTGTTGACTCCCTCAAAGGCAGTGAGGCCCTGCAGAGAGACTTCAACAAATTAGAGGGCTGAGCAATCACCAACCGTATAAAGTTCAACAAGGGAAAGTGCCAGATTCTGCACCCGGGATGGGGCAACCCTGGATGTACAAACAGACTGGGGAATGAGATGCTGGAGAGCAGTGCCACAGAAAGGGACCTGGGGGTCCTGGTCGATGGCAAGTGTAATATGAGTGAGCAGTGCCCTGGCAGCCAGGAGGGCCAACCATGTCTGGGGAGGCACCATGAAAAGCATCCCCAGCCAGCCAAGGGAGGGGATTGTCCCACTCTGCTCTGCACTGGGGTGGCCTCACCTTGAATATTGTGGTAGTTTTGGGCACCACAATATAAGAAAGATATTAAGCTATTGGGGAGTGTCCAAAGGAGGGCAATGAAGACGGTGAAGGGCCTTGAGGGAAAGCCATATGAGGAGCAGCTGAGGTCACTTGGTCTGTTCAGCCTGGAGAAGAGGAGACTGAGGGGAGACCTCATTGCAGTCTACAAATTCTGTGTGAAGGGAAGCAAAGGGGTGGGCACTGATCTCTTCTTTCTGGTGACCAGTGACAGAACCTGAGGGAATGGCCTGAAGTTATGTCAGGGAAGGTTTAGTTTGGATATTAGAAAAAGGTTCTCTACCCAGAGGGTGGTTGGGCACTGGAACAGGCTCCCCAGGGAAGTGGTCACAGCATCAACCTGCCAGAGTTCAAGCAGCTTTTGAATGATACTCTCAGGCATGTGGTGTGACTCTTGGGGATAGTTCTGTGCAGGGCTGAGTTGGACTTGATAATCCTTATGGGTTCCTTTCAACTTGTCATGTTCTCTGATTCTGATTTAAGCTGCTTGTCCAGTTTTCTCTGATTTTCCTAAGTTTGTCTTTTCATTCACAAATTTCTAGTATAGACAGAAGAGGGTTTCCCATTCTGTTTTTCTTGTAAAAGCACAGCACCTTGGTAAGTAGGCAGTCTTTTTCTTTAAATAAGAGCATAGATTGTTGCTGATGTGAAGCATATTAAAAGCAGAGGGATGTGTTAAAACAATTGCACTGTAGAATTCTTAGAATTAAACAATGTCCTTGTCAAAATATTTATGAGAAGAAACTTAAATAATCACATTATATGCTTCCATGCCTTGAGTTTTGAGATAGGGCATTTTAAAATAAAGAGACCAAACCACAACACCACCTTAAAATCCTGTACCAACAAGAAACCCCAGTCTCAATGTAAAGACTCGTTTTTCTAAGATTCCTTGTCAGATTAACCACAGACTTTATACACGCAAAAATTCTGCTCTGGCTAGAGAAAATATTTGAAAATTTGCAAGTAGAAAGCAGCCTTTTTTTCCAGAAAGTCAGAAAAAGGAGGCTTAGCATGTAAAGCTAGGTGTAATCTTCACAATGGAATCACTGGAATATTCTTAACATATGAAATATTTTAGGTTTTAAACTCTACACCTTGTAGTCTCACTCTATTGGATTTATAGAGTATCAGACTGCTAGGCTTCCTATTGTTTTTCCTGATACTTTTTTTCTGCTTCAAGACCTTCTATTGGAAAATGGCAGAATCCAAACCCAGATGTAGTAGTTGAACACCTGCCTCACTTTTGAGATGAATGGTGTTTCATCCTCTAATGCACTCAGTGCCAACTGGTGTAAGATACTCTCCAAGTGCTCACACCCAACCTCCAATCTCTCAGCAGCTTCATTATGGGGAGACAAGGGCATTAGGTGTGGGAATGGGCTGGTGGGCCTGCAATAGCCTTTACCTGCTGGCATGAAGGTCTTGCTGGCAAAACGTATGCCCAGCCACAACCACTGCTACGAGCAGTGGCAAATGGTTCTGCTTTCGTTTTCACAGAGAGAAGCACAGTCCCACCCAGTTCTTCCCAACACTTTGTATTGCCTTGGGGCTTCTGGTCTTGGCTGGCTTCTTCAACCTACTCATCTGGTTAGAGACTTCCCTTTATCAGGAGGGCAGAAATAGCACCTGTTACCTTACAATGTGAAAACCAGTTTCTTGTTACTTTGGTGGAAGCTTGGAGGAGGTGAAATCCATGGCCTTCTCTGCCGAGGTTGAAGGTGAGTTTTCAGAGTGTGGATGCTTAGCAGGAGAAGGAGAGGTCTGTTGAAGACTTGCCCAAGAGGTTCACAGGTATGCAAACCCCAAATACTGCCATTTCCTTGAGTATCATTTCTTAGGCTGCTCAGTGTAGCCCCTCCTTTTGGTAACAGCAATTCTTGGTTGCATTTTTTCCCAATAGACAGAATGCTTGGATGCCAGTAACTTCATTATATGTATCGTGTTGCAATACAACACACTGCTTCAGTTCTTGTACAATGTTCAGCACTTTCATGAATTATATCAACTCTGGAAGAGCCTGATCCTGCTCTTATTGAAGTCAATGACAGGACTTTTCCACGAAACCTGATACATACTCACTGTCTTTTTAATCACTCCTCGGAAAGCAATGAAAATATCAAGTGGCAGGAGTCAGGCAAGAGGAAGGTGTTGTGCTGACTCTGCAGCAGCCAGTTCTTGAGATCAGCCCCAGCATCAAACGAAATGCAGCTGGAATTGACAGTCTGGTGGGGTTTGTCCTCCCCTCCCATTTCTAACATAAGATCCAATTGATCTGCTGTCCAGTACCTGCTACTGGGAATACATGTTCATTAAGGGTAGAACTGATCTCACTGTGATGTATGGCATGTCCTGCTCTACCTAGTGCTGTGCACCTAAATTTCCCTTAACTGTTCTTCCTTCCCCTGCTCAGCCTGGTAATCTCGGCTGAAGAATTCCCCTCAAGAACAAAACAACCTGTGAATTGCAGGCAACCCAATTATGATGCCAGAGCAGGAATTTGCCAGTGAATTTCCCAGATACTTTCATTAATTTTCTTTGTTTTTTTTTTTTTAACTTTTTGGGGAAATCAGTGGGAGAAACACTGGAAAATTTGCACACACCTCATACACTTATAAGTAAAAGTAATCCCCTGGATATGTTCACTGATATGTTTAACAGTTTGTGTAGCAAATCACTAGCTGTTGGAACATGTAATTATATGTTAACATGCCTAATAGGGCAAAAAATAACATTGAGTCAATAATTGGAGTATAGAATGCTTTACTTCCTTGCTTCCCTGCAGATTGAAGACAGCTTATGCACCTTTATCTGTCTAAGTTAAAAAAGTGAAATAAAGTGACCTTTTAAGAGCCCTTCAGCAGCTTGGCTCTTGTGTCATTCTAGTTCTTCCAACAATCAGATAGTCTCTCGAACAATGTTATTTCCTGGTCAGGGGGCTATAGAGCAAGCTACAGTTTCTCACATAACCTGCTTCCTTGGGATCCTGAAACTCATACTGCACCAGCAATGCTTTTCCCTGATGACAATTCAAAGCCTAGAGAGCTTTGTTTTTTTACCCTATTTAAAAATAAATACATGTTAGTTATAGGACAAAAGTAAAAAAATCTCCATTCTACTGTGCTGTGCAGTTCTGCTGCTTGGCATGGGCAGAGGGTTCAATGCACTGTTGCTGTGAGCAATGGGGAGGGCTGAAAAGGAAAAATCAATGCCATTTCTTGTTCAATTAAGTTCATTGTGATTCAGAACCACCTCCTCACACTGCAGAGCCTGCAAGAGATCAGTGCTGCAATCACTACCTTTTAACAGCTTGCTTTCTCCGTCTGGACTGCACAAGCCACTCACTGGCTGGGCATCACACTTTGCTCTGAGAAAAAGAAAAAATGGGGGAAAAAATAACATCCTTATGGGACCCTCTGAAATACATTGTCATGAATCATGGGTCTTCAGGTGGGCATGTCACAAAGGGGAAGAGAGGGCAGTTCCCTCAATGAGTCATTTTATTTAGATGTCAGAACTACCACTGTCTTTTTAACCTTCAGCAAAAAGTTTGCTCTCCTTGCTGCCTCGACGAGAAATATCTGCAATACATATCTTGCTGTTTGGTCTTGCTCAGTGCGTTGGTCTGTCTCAAAGACTTTTGGAAGTGAATAGAAAGATTCTGGGGACTCCGCTGGTCTACAGGTAGGATCGGCCCAAGAATCACAAGTAAGTAATCACAGCTATCAAGAGGTCATGACAAAGGATTTTTAGGGGCCCTCCCGCCCTGTTCCCCACTTCCGCTATTCTAAAATAACTGTAAAAAAAAGTATGTCTTTGCAGTAGAATGGGGTAATCTGGAGATTTCCTAATCCCAAGGCTCAGCCTGCTGAAGATACCAAGGTGTATCTTCATGGTGCAGGATGCCCCCTCAATGCCACCACGTGCACCAGCACCCCACAGGCCTGCTCAGCGCCTCGAGAAAGAGGAGACCAGGATGCTTGTGAGCATGTCTCACTCTAGTGACGGGACAGACAAACTACAGCAGCCTGCCACTTCCCAGTCTGCCTCTAATGGCTACTGCCTATTCCCCAGCTGGAGGGTGCTTGTCCAAGGCCCTTGGGGTTCAGTCCCCAAATTACTAGGGTCTAGCAGATCAAACAGTTCAATACAAAACCCAAAGACGAGAATGATCACAGATGGCACAGGCAAAGAACAATATGAGAAAGAGAAGTAACTCCTTAATGTTAGTAGGCAAAGGCCTTTGATGCTCACCAAGGTGGTTTTAGATCCTGGATACATGTAAGCTAATGGCAATGGCTAAGTGATGCATGAAATGTCTTAGTTCACAGCTATCCACATCCCTTTTCAGCTTTTTTATTGCACTGCTAGATCATGCTCAGGAGCAAGACAAATCCTCAAGGAGGCTGATGGCTGTTTGGTTGCTCCAAGTACTTATGAACAGCCACCGTGGAACTGCTCTTGACTTTTCCAGCTGCAATCACCTGCATGGCAGCTGACACATAAAAGTGATATTTGAGTTAATTGTGCCAATTGTGGCATGCACAAAACAAATGTGGCCCAAATGCGGGCTCTGAAGAAAGATGGGTTTTAATGAATATATACTTCTCTGCTCAGTTCCCAGTTCACATCAGGAAGAAGCTTTCTACTCAGACTCATCAGATTTATCTCTGATCTTTGCTGTTTTCAGTGTCATAAATATGTTCCTAAAGCTAATAATGGAGAAGGAGGGGGATGAAGAAGTTGCATGTCCCTCAGCATCTCTGCAAATCAGACTGCAGATGCATGTACAGATTCATCCTGCATTTCCTTGTCACAGAGTCCTTTTCACCTTTGTGCACATTCTTCCTCTCATATTTCATCCTTCCTAGGAAAGCGAGATCTCACTTGAAGTTCTTGCAATGCCCGTGTGAGTGGCAGAACATCTGTCCTGGCAATGTTCTCATCAACCCACAATTAATTAACATATTGGTTTCCTGCTCCCTAAATCCTCAAGTTCCCCTGAAACTTTGGTTTTCATGACTAAGGACTGATGAAGAAAAATTTGAAATGTAGAAGCAGTATCTTCCTATGACAGCTGGAAATCTGATATGGCTTGTTCTTTAAATATATATTTATGCTTTTTTTTCTAGAACAAATCATATTGACTGTTATAAAGAAAACTCAGAGTGGTATTTCAGTTATTGAAGTCCTACTGTAACTGAAGGTTAATAGCTGCTGTGGCAGTAGATACTCTATAAATCAATGGCAGAAACACGTGAATCAGAATATCACCCCACTGAGGTACATCCCATCTCACTGTGGTCAATAGAAATTGTGCTGCCAATGTCCGTGGAAGCAGGAAATGTTCACAAGTCAGCAACTTTTAATACTAGTTATTGATACATATTGAGGATATAGGGTTTATGCATCCAGTTTGTGTTCTGACAACTGCACTGTTACTCTGGCATCAAAGCTTGGTTCTGAACCAAGATCCAGAACTTGGTTACTGGCATTTGCAATCAGAGAAGCCTAATGCCATGGGAGTGCATTCAAGGTTATTATCATGCACTCAGGATGACAAGTATCCTGGCCAAGGTATCTATTAAGGAGGTCAGAGAGTGATCAACAGCTCTGGCATAATACATACAGCTCATCACAAGCCTTCCAATTCCTTATGGGGTGTGGATTTCACCACAATGAATCAATCACCAGAACAACCTCCACAAGGATGTGGTGGAGTCCCCAGCACTGGAGGTTTCCAAGACATGACTGGACAGGGTGTTAGATAATCTCATCTAGATTCCCTTTTCTATGTAAGGTTGGACCAGATGATCTCTGGAGGTCCCTTCCAACATGTGTTGTCCTATGGTTCTGTGTTCTATGACAATAGTAATTCTGAATGCCAGGAAATCCACCAATACAAGCCTTTTCACAGCTGTTTTCCAAGTCTATATACTTCTCTCAAGCCTACGATGAAAAGTGTACAACACTTCCCATCAAAGCTAAAAAAAAACCCTAAGACTGGCCTTAGGCTTCTGCTTCTTGAAGGAAAATTTCAGTGGTAAGGATGCCAAGGACTCATACTGCTTTCTTCTGAGCCTGCTTTACTGAAACCATGCTACTCTTCTGAAACATCCACAGGCATCTTAAGCAAATCATGTGTTGCAAACATAATTGTAGTGGGTGTGAACTCCATCTGGCTAGAGCAGCGCAGGCTCACGTACCTACCTCAGCCCACCTGGGCTCAGTAGCAATGCCAGTGCCACAGTCCAGTATAAAGGGGTCATGCTCATAAGATGCAGCTTTGGGTGAACACACAGGCACCTTCCTAAAAATAAATCCCTGAGGAATGCAGTTAAATGCAAACACTACTCTTTCTATAATAGACATCACTTTCCTTATTGGATTGGCTGGCACAAGCTGATCATGGTCAAGTGATGTCTTGGTTTTTGAAGACTGCTTTTTAAAAGAAAAAAGTACTGAAGAATGAACAGAGAGACTGATTTTTTCAAATGAACCTAGAGAAGTCTGGTGTTCTGGTCTTTCCCTTTGAAAGTCCCAGAAGCTGAGTCTGAAGATTACATTATTCTAATACTTTTCTAAGTTAATATCAGATCATTTTTTCTGTGTCAAATATCTTAGCCAGCATTTTCTATTTTTTTTAAAGATTCAGTATTGAGCAATAATGTCCCTTTTACATCCACACAGCTACATACTTTTTTCTTTCATAATTTTGTATTTGGAACCAGAGCACCAGTTTTATTTATTTTAAAAATACATTTTCACAGACATCAAATGACAATGATCTTCATGGTCAATGTTGAAGTGCCATTTAAGCACTAATTTCTAGACAGATGTGGGACAAATTCTGGTCTTGGATGCTTAGCTAAAGTCAGACACATCCAGCCAGTAACGAAACCAGATGTCTAATGAACTAGACCACCCAAAAAAAGCTTTAGAAGTCTGGCTGTTATCAAAAGGTATTTCTTTAATCCTACCTGTCACATTTTCAGTATGTTCTCATATTTTTTCTGCTTAAATATAATCTTGGAGGATCATACTTTGAATAGCTACTCATTTATCAGCTAGGTTTTATATTTGCATGTATTTTTCTGACTGGCCACCTTCCTCTGGGGAAGGTAGCAGCTGAAGACCGGGAACCACAGCACAAACAAGGAAAGCCAGCTCCGCGGGACTGTAAAAAGCTGGCACTCTGTCCCTCCTTCCTGGGAGACCTCTGAGACAGGAGGGTACAGGGACACAAGTCACTGGCTCCAGTTTCCTATCAGCTTCACCAGGGCCGGGTCTCCAGCTGACGGTGAGGGAGAGAAAAAGCAAACGGTCACCTCCTGGTAGAGGCGGTGTTACTGCAGGATGAGCTAAGAGTGAATACATTTCTCTACACCCATGGGAGGGACTTTTAAATATCACTGTGATCACTGGACCCTCCCCTCCAACCTGAGCCGATGCTTAGAATAAATCAGTCTCTGACTGACAGCACTAAAGATTTCGGTTTTATCCCTATTACTAGCCTGTAAACATGAAGGATGAAGCCCGTGGTGTGAGCTGTTTGAAGAGATATTTTGCATTATTAAAAAAAAAAAAAAAAAAAAAAAAAGGATGAAGGGGAAAATAATTGCTGAGATGCAGTCAGCTTTGCCAGGGAAAGCAGCTCTCTGTTACCTTGAGCCGGCTGCCTCTTTTGAGGTTCAGCCATGACAGTCAGCCAGCCGAAAGCTAAATGAGAAACACATCCTCTAAACGCGGTGGGTCCCCTTGTGGTAGATGATTTCGATGGAGCTGAGCTGGATTTAAATCAGCTGCCCAGCACACTGCTCTGTGCCCGCCAGCAATAGCACAGGGCTGCCTACCCGAAAATTCACCCAGCCCCTTGGGCACACGGCGCAGCCCACACCGCACTCGCCGCTATCTCTGACAGAGCTATATCTGGCCAGCAGCCGTGGGCTCTGTCCGTCTGCCTCCGCCGCGGCAGAAATCACACACAGCCACGGGACGACGCGGCTGCCAACCCTAATGAGCGGAGCATGAGGCTGCTGCCCGGATGGAGCCCTTTTTCTTAAAAACAAGGGCAAAATCGTGCTGATGAGCTAATCGCCCTAACAGCGACTGAGCAGGGCACCGGTCAGACACTCCTCTCCTTTAATACAGTCAGATGTCTCTTACAGATGGGCTGATATTCAAGCACCTTCTAAAACATGACTCCTTCTAATACCATGTTGGTGAAAAAATAAAGAGAAAAATAAAGGAAAAAAAAAAGGACATTTTGATAAACAACTGTCCCCACTTCATTCTGCTCCCCAGGTCCCAGTGGAGCTGAGAGTGCTGCTATTTGAGATGGGCTGAAACCGCTGGCTTCTGTTCAGAATCTATAGAGCAATGGGCCCCTTCCTGGGGCAGGGAAGGTGGTAGGGCTGGAGCCAGGCTTGAATTTCAGACAGAGCTGGACTGTCCCAATAGTCAAGAACATTTAGAGGAATTTGGCCAGGCCCTTTTCTCCTCTGTAATTGATGCCTCTAGCTGTGAGATGTCTTTTTGTTGTTGCTTGGCCAGAAATCCCTGTAAAATGCCCATTCGTATGAGATTTGTGGCCATATTGCCAGGGGCTCTAGTCATTTCGGCAGTGATGGACATATCAAAAGCCAGATATTAAACTCTTCCTGATCGTGCATTGGAAACTGCCCCAAAGTTCGTTCCAAAGCAGATTTGCAGAGTGTAATGTTCAACACAAGCCTCTTGGAGCCAGTCCAACCTTTAACCTGAAGTTATAGCTTGTCTGCCCTCAGAAAAAAAAAAGGAGCAGACAAAATGTAGCAGATACGAATGTACAAATAATCCAGTACAGTTATCACTTGGGCAGAGGAGTGAAATGAGAAATTCCTCTTGCTGCAACCTCCACAACCTGGTGCTCCTGCAAAGGCGCCTTGTCTGTCTTAACAGCAAATGCAGCCACAAATGGTCAAGCTGCCAAGAACTGGTAAGTCCAGTGTTTATATCCATGTACCTCAACCCACACTCCTTTCACCCTCTTCCTTTTTTATGCTGATAGTGCACCAATTATGAGACATGAAAGACCTTTTGGGCTATCTAACACATCCCTCCTGGGAAAAGGGCAGGGCTCCACATTTTGATATCTGCTTCAGTCTCTCTGTTGCGTTACAAAATCACCCATCACCAGAGCAGCAAAGGGCTGGGTAAAAGCGTTTTGCCTTAGCTCCAGCTTAAACTCAAAACTTTTCTTCCTTTGAAAGAGAACTTTGTGCACAGTGCAAAGCTTAGCCTTAGCCTCCTCGCCACTGCCAATGTCTTCAGGAGTGCGTAAAAGACAACCCTACTCTGGGCTGCAGCTTTATGGTGAAGTGAATGGAAGGGCAAGCTGCCAGGGGACACAGCCCCACACCCTGTGCCTTGCACTTCATTCACCACCATATGCCCAGATGCTGAGCTG
This sequence comes from Manacus vitellinus, assembly GCF_001715985.3. Taxonomy (NCBI): domain Eukaryota; kingdom Metazoa; phylum Chordata; class Aves; order Passeriformes; family Pipridae; genus Manacus; species Manacus vitellinus. Next base: position 7,565,156 of record NW_021940534.1, read on the forward strand.
GCTCTGGGAGCTGGCTGAAAATGAACTTTTTTTATTTTTTAATTCCTCAGGTTAGTATTCAGACAGCTCTGTCCTCTAACTCATCTCTCTGTCCATAGTGGAGATCTATAAATAGGAAGGAAAGGTGGAACAAAAAGAAATAATGGGAAGGTGCAGGGGAGACAAGCCACCTTTTTTCATCTGTGGGCCCAAGCTGAGGGCCAGTGTAGTTACCCAACATTATCCCTGCTTTTGAGTTGGGAAAACAGTGGTTGGAGTTTCATGATGGCTTTTGAGAGGATGCACTTGCAGGCTGCCACTGCACACATTAGGTAGACCTAAAGAGGCAGTGGCATTCACCAGCACTATTTTGTGAATGGAGCTCTCAGCAAGGAAGCTTTTCCTCTTGCCCTCCAGTTTCCCTCTTTTCAGTTGCACTGTCATTTAACTCCATGCAATCCCTGTCCTTGCCGCGTGGGCCTCAGGCATTTGCAGCCCGTGAGGATCATGGGGACCCAGCCTTGCAGCTGCTCTCTCTCTGTCATTCAAGTCTGAGTACTGACATGTGTGGTTTGTAAAAGAGAGGGACCAACCAGCAGCCCAGCTGGTCCAGGGCCCTGTAGCACTGTCGACACTGTGGGACTGCAGAGAAGGGGGGATCTGGGACTGGGAGGAGTGGAGGCCAACAGTAGTTCTCGGTCCAACCAGCCCCACATGGCTCCTGGAAATGCTACAGATGGCTGGTGAAGGTCAGTGCTGAGCCAGGGGCAAAAACTCCGCAGTGGAAGAGCCACAGGAGAAGGCTGTAGGATGGAGTTTTGTCTGATTAAGTAGCACTGGGAGAAGCCCATGCCAGCACCTTGAAGTCCCTCTCGTGCTGATGGAGGGGATAGCCTCGAGAAGGGTCCTATGAGGGTGCCAGGCTGACTTAGAAACCCCAGCACAAGCCTTGTCCCCTGCAGAGCTCAATGGAGCCTCGGCCAGCCCCATACCCTTCACCCAGCCCCACACACCTGTAGCCTGTCCCCAGAGGATAGGGTGCGATGGCTGTGTGCGATGGTCCCAGCTGCAGACCAGCCCTACCACGACTCCCCAGGGCTGCCCCACGCGTGACCCCTTTCCCCACGCCACCCTCTGCGGTGCCGGGCCTTGCCACAGCCGGGCTGCTGCCGCCGGATTGAGCACCGGCAGTAAGGCCGGGAAAGGAGACGGGCACCCCCCTCCGCACCCCCCAGACCTTCAGCCTGGGGGTGACTTCATGGTATGGGGGAGGGGCGGTGCAGGGGGAGGGACCCCCGCCACCTTCCTTTCCCACTCGGTGCTGACGCAGGCGCGGGGGCCGGGCCGGCCAGCCCCGGACGAGGCGGCCCGCGGGGCGGAGGGCGTTCTTGCCGTGGCTTATCCCACCCCGGGGGGTGGCTCCTCCGTCTGCGTGTGCGTGTCTATGTGTGTGCGTGTGTATGTGTATGTGTGTGTGCGTGCGTGTGTGTGTCCCCCCTCCCGACCCCGCATCTCTCCCGCCCCAGGGGGACGGTCCCTGCTACCGCCCCCGTCTTCACCACACGGGGCAGGAGGAACGCGGGGAGGGGAATTTCTCGGCGATTAATGGGGCGGGGGGACACGGGGAGAGCGGGTAAATCCAGCCTGTGATGCCTATAAATGGCGTTTCTCTTCCAAGGTGCCACCATTTATATTAAAAAAAAAAAAAAAAAAAAAAAAAAAAAAAAGGAGGAAGGGGGGAAAAAACCCGGCCGGTGTCATCCCCCCACGTCAGGGCCGGTGGTGGGCGTGAGGCTGTACTTCCTCCGCCCCCTCCTAATGGAGCGAACCATTCCCAGCCAGCCTTCCTCGCCCTCTCCCGCTGCCTCCCTCTTCCTCTCCTTCTCCTCTTGTCTCCCCCCCTTGTCTGCAAAGTCCTCCGCTGCTCGGAACTTGTTGGCAATGTCTATTTTTCAGCTTTCCCCCACGTTCTCCAAAGTAACTATTTAAAGATCTGCAGCCGCAAATGGTTTTACTAAATGTAGGATGGGACTTAAGTTGAACGGCAGTTATATTTCTCTGATCCTTGCTGTACAGATAGGTAAGTGGACTGCCAAATTCCGTGTCAAGTTGTGCGCACCCAAGCCCGGCTGATGCATGCAGGAGCGGAATGTCGGGATAACCTGCGCGGAGGGCCGCGGTGCGGGGCGGCGGCGGCGGGACCCCCGCTCCGCGTTCTCCGCTGCCCGCGTTCCCTTCGCGGTGGCAGCCTCGCCGTTCGGCACGCTGTCAAGGCAGGGGAGTCCGCAGGAACCGATTTCTGATTCCTCTGAAATCACTTTTGTTGTTCGTTTTCCTGAATCGGTGCATGCTCACTCATACTTTGCTTTTTATTCCCCCCTACTCCTCATTTTTTTCCCTCCTGTTCTCTCCGTCCCCACGAACGGTTGTATTTGTATTTGTATCATGGTTTTCGGATATCCCCTGCATTCCTTCCCACTTACAATTTGGTAACTCCTCGAGATACAGAAAAATAAGAACCGGCATAAAATGACTTGCGAGAGATATAGGTGGAAAGTTTTTTTGCAGAAAATCAGGGGGACAAGCGAAGGGCTCCCTTTGGCACCTTGAAGCTCTTCCCATTTGCAGAGCAGCCTAAAATCAAACAAAACCCGTCACTAACTTTAGGAAAAAAAAAATCCTTCGAAATGCAGGGATTAAGCAAATAAAAAATATTTTAAAAAAATTGCGGAGTCCCACTGCCCAATCGTTAATTTTGTGCTCGGAGAAGCACTGTCAAAAACCGAACGGGTCCAAAAAATTTCTATATATTCTGTTACTTAAAATAGAACAGATTTCCTTCCATGCCACTATGTGTTTTTGTGTGCTCGTTGCTGGTTTTGTTTAATATCTTGGGGTTTTCGATGCAGTTGCTCTCGGGTTGCTCTGCTCTCGATGTTGGTTTGCTCTCAGGTTCATTTTACACAACATTTCTTTGCTGAAATTTTTTTGAGTTACGGACATTAAATAATATCTAAGTTAATAACTACTTTGGTCCTATACAGGAAGATTTTAAAGATTATATATGAATATGTATATATATATATTATATGTGAATATATATATGAATATCCCGAACATGATCCAAAACTGGGCTTTAAGGAAAGGGGGATTAAAGCGTATCTTTTGTTACCTGGACTGTGAGGTGTGAAGAGCCCTTTGAAAATATTTGCAAAGGAATTCTGATACAATTTAAAAAAAAATGCTCGGCATTGCTATTTAGAGATCCTTTTGCTCGGTCACTCTCCTCTCCATAAAACCTCTGCAGCATTTTGTGAGTACCAAAGAAAGAAGAGGAGGGAAAAAAAGGGAGAAGGGGGGAAGAGAATTAAAAAGAGAGGCAAAATCCCTTGAACATTTTCTCAAGTAGAAAAGAAAAAAAAAATTTGCAATGAAATGTTGACCTCTGGGAAACGTGGTTAAATGATGCAAACCCCTCCATTCGTATTGCCATTCTATTTTAAATGAGGTTGAACTCTTCAGAAGGCCATTTTTTGTACTGTCAGAGAAAGAAGGGGGAAGGCTTTATTTGGATGTTATTCTTGATTTCAGTTCTTCCATTTTTTGTTTGTGTGTTGGTTCATTCGTTTGGAAGAGGAGGATGATTTTCTTTCTTATGTGTTTATTTGGTTCAAATGAGAAAGGATTTTATTGACGGTGAAATTTCAAAAGGCAGCTAGAGTCGCTGGGAAACGCCGTTCCCGGGCTGGAGTGAGCATGAGCAGTCATTCGGAAAGTTACCCCAAAATACTGCTGCACACCGCGGGGATGGTGGCGGTGCGGTGGCTTTGCGGTGCCCTGGGAGGGGACAGCTTTGAAGCTCGTGCAGGGCTTTTCTCCTCTCTGCTCCTCCTTCAGTATTTCGAGTTACCTTCCCCCTCCCTCCTCTCCACACACACCCCCCCTCCCCGAAATCAGCTTCTGGTTGTCGGTGTGGGGTTTGCAAAGGGCCAGTCGCCTTTGCCCCGTCCCCGGTAGCGGCTCGTCTGAAATGGATGTTCGGCTCGTTCCCAAAACGTCTATGCACCGGGGCTTGTTTAAAAAAAAAAAAAAAAAAAAAAGAATATTTATTTATTTATTTAAGGAGAGAGGATTGGAGCTGTCCGAAATCCCTAACATTCTGGGAGGTGACCGGGCTGGGGGGGTGGGAGGGAGCGGAGACTGAGTCTCGGTGGAAGGGACAGGAGGGATGGACCAGTTGCAGGATGGGGGACCGGCTTTTGGGAGGGGGCTCAATCCGTCACGGAGGGCTCCTGCGGTCCTTCTGCATTGTACATTGCTGCACACTCTTATCTCGGAGTGGGGGCGGGGGTGTGGAAGGTCGTGGCCACGGCAAGACACAAACGACCTAGTTCAAGAGAAATCTCACTGTCTTTTAACCAGACAGGAGCCTTGTCTATCCGCTTTTGATTTTTAAAAAAAAATTATTTATGGTGTTTAGGGCGTCTTTGGACCGGGGGTATCCTGTGCGGAGGGAGCGGCGTGGGCAGACAGGGCCAGGCTGCCCCTCGGGAGCGAGGGATGCTGGGCTCGCCACTGGTCCCAAACCTGACCCTCTCCCACACCCACCCTGGCCCGGGGCAAGGCTTCGAACCCCGTATTTTCAGCGCAGCCCGACACGTTCTGGGAGAAATTCGCGGCAAATCCCCCTCCCCTTTCCCGCTGTAGCTGCCGGAGCGGGATGGCGCGGGTTTTATAGGACATGGTTTTACCCTCGGGATGGTCCTCGGTTCTTCTCTATTTGTTTGCCTGGCTTTTTTTTCCTATCGTAGCCAATGTCTGGAGCCTGCTGGAGGTTTGATATGACGACTGGTGCTGGTGTGTGTGTGTGTAGAGGGGAGTGGCCACCAAGTCATGTTAGCGATGAATCAAACAGCAAGAGGGGGATTTGGGTTGAAACAGTCTCTTTTGGAGTCAGCCATTTAGCTTATGGCTGGTACTCGGCAAGGAAACACACACACACACCCCGTCACAGCCATGCCCTGGGGACAGGGGGCTGGGGGAGACCCCCACCCCAATACCCGACGGTGTGGGCGGCAGGGCACTCCTCCGCAAAGGAGGGGGCAGCCCCCTCCCGCCCCCGCTGGCCGCAGCGACATCCCCCAGGCCTAGGGACACCACGGCGTCCCCAGCTCCTGTCACGGGCAGGAGAGCTGTTGTGGGCCAGCCCCCTCGCCGTTCCCGGGTAGCCCAGCCTGCTGGGCTGCTGCGGGGGTGTGCGCGATGCTGTGCGCGGCACAGGCCAGGACGTGGGTCCTGCGTCCCGTCCCGTCCCGTGCCCCCACGGGGCACACGGCAGGAGTCATCTCACGCACCCCATAACTCATTTTTTTTCACCGTTTGCGGGCGGTTGTTCTTGTGTTGATTACTGTTGTATTGAACCGCGCGCCCTTTCCTAGAGCCATCCCGAGGGATGCCCGGGGCAGCGGGTTTGGGGGAGCAGGGCTCACCCGGGCCCCGTCCCACACAAGCATGGCCAGGCTGACGCCCCTGCAGGTGCCTGCGTGACTTCGTGGTCCCTTCTTTGCGTGTCGCTGTCGTAGCTCTTTCTAGTGATATTTTTTTTAATTTTGTTTTTCCCCGCTGCGCCTTGCACGGTATTTGCCCTGCGACCTGGGCGATGGGGAGCGTGTGCTTGCGCCTGCTGCTTCAAGGCAGAATTTTCTAACAAAGGATCAAGTCCGGGGAGAAGCAGGCAGCGCATCTTCACCTCCCCTCCTCCTCGCCATTCAAATTAAAAAAATAAAAAAAGGGGGGGGGGGAT